>NW_001914859.1:2791940-2804006 GCF_000226545.1 Podospora anserina S mat+
AAGCACAAGCAGCCCTAATGAAGAAGCATTTGTGAATGCTGCCGTGAATGGCAGCAGCCCCCAGCTCTTGCTTCTGCCCCAGCCCCCCCCCCTGCTCAGCGCGCCGGCCCCTCTGCCACTGCCCAACCCTGAGCTTGCCTGTGCCCATGCCAGCCGCGGCCGCCTTGGCCCTGATCACTTTCTCCCAGGCGGTTTGCACTGCTCAACCACCTCCATCGCGTACCTTTGGCCCATTGTTAGCTCTCTACACCACCAGAAACAGCTTGACGGCCTAAATAAAAACCCACTTCTTGTTCTTGCACTCGCCAGTGAAAGCGAACTGGTTCTCGGGCTTTCCGTCAGCGATCTTGTAGATGCGGAACCACTCGTTAGTGGCCCGCAGAAGACCAGGGAGGTGGCGCTCGACATCCTCAACGTCGTTGAGCTTGGGAGCCAAGGGGTCGTTGACGTCAATGACAATGACCTTCCAGTCGGTCTCCTCCTCGTCCAAAAGAGCCATCACGCCGAGGACCTTGACCTGCTTGATCTGGCCGGTGTAGCCAACCAGCTCGCCGATCTCGCAGACGTCCAACGGGTCGTTGTCGCCCTTGGCCTTGGTCTCGGGGTGGACAACGTTGGGGTCCTCCCAGGTCTGTTATATCACACTTCAGCATGTATATTCTCAGGCAGCCGTTGGGCCACAACAACAACAACCAAATCATACCTGAGGGAAGGCACCATAGTTCCAGAGGTACCCCTTGTGGGGGAAGCAGTTGCGAACAAATCTGAGCTTGCCCTTCTTGACGTCCTGCTTGATTGGGTTGAGCAGCTCGTCCTTGGAGATCTCCTGCTTGGCGTTGGTCCAGCGGGGGATCTCAACAATCATGTTGAGGATGGTCTTCTCGGCGTTGGCATAGAGGGGGATGTCGTGGAAGGGGGAGACGGGGACGCCATCCTTCTCGATGTACACGCGGTGCTCGAGGGTGTAGGGGGCGCCGACCTTGCGGATGGAGTAGGCCATTTTGTCGAACGGTTGACTGCTGGTGGACGTGGAGAGGTGTCGGGCAATCTGGGCTGTCCGCGCAAGAGGTTGTTGCGAGAAGGAGGTCGAGGGATTTGAAGGAGGGGCTCCTCTCCCAGCGGTGGAGGTGGGGAGACTGTGTGACGACAGCGAGCGGGCCTGTGATTGGCTCGGGCGGGGTTGCAGCTGCTGGTGTGGCGGCATGTTTGTAAAAGCAGTTTTCGAGGTTGGGAATATTCTCGCTACTCGAGCGGGTGACTGCTGCGTTTGCCGCAGCCTTTGGAGGGCCAACATGTGCAGAGGAGAACAGTCTTTGTTATCGTCAATCGTCAATGGGTTTCGATAGCCTTGTTGGCCGAGGTTCGTAGCTCGTTCCCTCGTAGCCCTGTAGCTCGTCACTCAAAGTGCCTCCCAAGAATTCTTTTGCTTTCCCGCGTCTCAGTGCCTAACCCAGTTCCGATTGACCGACAAGTTGCGCCAGCCCGGGAGCGGTATCGGCTGTGCAGCTCAGCTTCGGTAGCTCTCCCGACCTCTGGACGACTACCGGTGAGCTTAGCTTGACGTTGCTGAGGTGGAGCCAAGCAAAAAGATAACCCCGCCAGACCCCGTTGGGCTTGGCATGGAAGACCATGGTCACTTCCCCCTATTCAGCCCCTTTTTTTGTCGAAAGTCATCAACAACATGCAAGGAAAATAGATATTATTCCAATAACAATTGATATACGCATCCAGGAAGAACAACAGAAACCCCCATCCCGGTTCCGGCTCATCAACCCTCTCATAAACACGCTGCCATTTCCATTCCTACACCGAATTCCACCAAAAAACAGCCAGAAACACCCCTTGCATTCGAACAATCCCCAAAAGTAAAAGACACCCGTAATTATATCCACCCCATTTCTTTCCTCTTCATCGCTGCGGCAAATTATTCCTCCCATATAAGGCTCCTCCAAACGCTGGCCCATTATTCCACCCCTGGTGCACGCTCTGCCGCACAATATTCGCCGCCTGCTGCCTCGCCGCCATCCGCTCCTTTTGCCTCTGGCGCTCCTTGAGGTAGTTGACCGCCTCGGGCCTCATCCTCAGGATCCTTATGATCATATCATCGCTCGGATCCGCCTGCATCTCCTTCCGCTTCTCCTCTTTGGCTTTGCGCATCGTCCCCAGGTTGCGGCTCATCATGATACTCTTGCCGCGCCTGATCGTGCCCAAACTGCCAAAGCCTGCATTGGCCACACTGAGATGGTTTCCTCCCAGAGACGCCGGGGCCGAAAGACGATTCGGCAGGGCGGGGTGAGCTTGCTGCGTTTGGAGCTTAGCCCGCTCCATATTAGCCGCCACCATCCGCTCCGAAGTCCTGATCAGATTCTCCGTCGAGTCAAAGTAAAAGAAGTTGAGCGATGCCAGTTCGTGCCACTTAGGCGACTTGAGGACATCGGCCGGTACTCCCAATACTTCGCCCGTTTCGGGATCCCTGGCGTTGAAGAAGTTGAACAGGAGTTCGAGCCATCTGTAGACGACGTCCATCTCGGTCTGAGTGAGGGGCTTTTGGTTCGAGGGCTTGTCCGACAGTGGAGGCACCAGCAGGTTCTCAATGGCAAGCAACACTTCCTTCCACAGTCGTGTCATGACCGCCATCATGGTGGCATCCGTCAGTGTTTGCTTCATGATGGCAAAGTTCTCGTCAAAGTAGGTGAAGAGCGGCTGGAGAGTATTTTCGATCTCAGCTGCCGTTACTGGTGGCGCGCTAGCCTGCTTCTTCTTCCAAAGACTGGCCATGGAAGCGGCAATTCCCTTGCTCAAGAGGTTCCGTAACGCTTCATGAGACAGCGAAGCGTTAATATGCATGGTAAGCTAGAGATTGTCAGCATCCTCTTTGATCTTAACCTGCTTCTCTAGGCTCATCTTACCTTGCTCGTGACCTTCCGCACCATATCTCTCTCCGTCCTCTTCAGATGCCTAAACGCCTTCCCAAAGTGAAACTGGATATCATCACGCTCACCTTCCATCGTCACCCTAAACAAGATCCTCCCCTGGGTATCAAGATCCAGCCAGAACTCCCTCGGCAAGTAATCACCAAAGTGTACCGGGTCCAGCTTAAGCGACGTCCGGCCCACAAAGTCGTGCTCGCCAAACATGTCATGGTCCCAAATAGTGGCAATGACGTTCAGCGCCCCTGACACAGTGATGTCAACCGACTCGTCCCACCGCGGGTTCAGCGTCCGGGGAATCACCCTCGTCTTCGCCAGACGCTTCTGATACTCATCACAAAGCACCACATACGGATCACTAGTCCCGTTCGGGTCGCACGCCTTCAGGTCCTCACCCTCGACGATCTTAATCGTAAACACGTAGTGAGCCGGCCGCTTGACCATCTGCTTAGGACCGTCAACCTCATCCAGCACCTCCGCGCAGCGATCAACATTCATCAACTTCTCCAGCTTATCGAGCGCCTGCATGGCATACTCGATATTGTTGAACTTGACAAAAGACTGCAAACCAAAAACATCATTAGCAAACTCCCCCCATCAACAACCTTGATCGCAAAAGAGATAAAAACTGACCTCGGGATAAAACTGAAAAGGCTCAACCCTTTCCTTCGTATTCCACGCCTCCTTCGCATACTGAAAAAACTTCTCCTGCGCCGTCCTCTCCCTGGCCGCCTCCTGCGCGCTCTGCCTATCCATCTCCCTCGCAAACTGCAGCTCAACAATCTCACAATACCTCCCAATCCCCGCCGCAAACGCCTTGGCCAAACTCGTCATAAACCTCGCCAAATGCACCTCATCGTTCCACCCCAGTTGATAAACCTGATCGACCGTCTGGTTAAACAGCGTAAAAGTGTCAATAATCGAATGACTGTGCCTCTCCTCATCAGTCGGGATATCCCCCTCATGTCTCACCCTAACCTTGAACTGATCTTGCTTGATAGCCGACTCGACAAACTGCGTCATCTTTTCCTCCGCATTCTGAATCCACCTCCACACAAACCCTTCCAGCAAGCTCTCAATGTGAAACGCAAAAGGCTTGTCAGGCAGCGACTCGAGATGAATCTTTCGGATCTCGACCAGCTCCTTGTACAAGTCAAACCCGTCCTGCAGGTCAATCTCGACGTTCTGCTGCTTCGCCATGTCCAGCACCCGCTTGATGATCTCGTGCGTGTCCTCCTCGAAGCTGGGGAACGTGGTCTCGACGAGGACCTTGAACGGGCTGACGCCCATCACTTCCGGGTTCTTGCGGTACCGCTTCTTGATCTTCTCTGCCAGCCCAACCACGGCCTTTCCGAGGTTGACCACGTTGGCAAAGTCCCACTCTTGCTGGTTCCGAGGGATGTGCACATCCAAGAACCCCCTGTACGCATCACCCGCCGCTTCGCGCAGGCCGTTTTCGAGCTGTTGAGAAAACTCTGCCTCGTCCTCCGGCCGTTGGGAGAAGGCAGGATCGTTGTAGATGTGGTTCATGAGCAAGGCCATTACGACACCGACAGAGGGAGGTTTGGGGGCGTAGCACTGGCACAAGAGAGTGTAAAGCTCCCGCAGGAGGGCCTCGTGTAGATCTCGCAGTGCCTGTTGGTAGCCCGCAAAATCGACCATCGTCCACTTGCTGGACTCAATCTCACTGAGGCCCGAGGTAAACAGATAGATAGGAGGCACCTTCTTCGGCTCCGGTTGGGGTTCCTTGACAAAGTCCAGATAAGTGTACAGCTGCTCCGCAGTGATCTCCGTATCGAGAAACTTGCGAGTCGCAACCTCAATGAGAACAACATGGCGGGTGAATTGTGGAATCCGCCATCGAACCGCCAGTTCCACGAGAAGATCGTTGGATTCCTCGTTCAGCGGTGAGGAAGAATCCGCGGCGTGCATCTCATCGTAGGATAAAACATACTGAGTGATGATCTTGTAGACAGCACGGGGATCCTGCGGGATGAAAGTATAACTTGGCTCATCCACGCTCCGTATGCTGCTCGTATCCTCAAGCGAGAGCGACCCAAAGCTAAATGACGGGTCGAAGCCAGTAACAGGAGATCCAGGATCATTGTTGGACAGCATCCTCCCCAGGTCCGCATAGGCCTGATCTTCATACATGGACGTTGGACGCGCCGAGAGCACCTTGTCGTTCCCAGCACCAGACCCTCCTTTCAAATCCGGTCGAACGCTCAAGAGCTCGGAAAAAATCTTTGCCAAATGGGGGCCTTCCTGCCGCCTCCATTCTTCAAAGGCCTCGTTCACATCGAAATCCGACTTCCGCAGCGTCCCCGCCATTCCTGCCGAGAGCCTGAATTGGTACCCCTTGAAATCCTTCAAAGCATTGTCCTCGGTCCAGCTCGACATATTCCTGTCAATGTCACTCTGTACCTGGGAATTGGTCACCCCGAATATCTTGGCAACCGTCTGGACCATCAACATGTCCTTGACCTCGTAGGTCAGCGGTATATCCTTTTCCACATACTTGTGCTCCTCCTGCCCAGTATCCAAATACAAGTTTTGGTCATTCGTCATCAGCTTCTTCTCCAGCGTATTCAGGCGTGCAATAAGGTCCGACTTCTCACTCCCCAGGTCCTTGAGGATACTGCTCAGCAGCCTGATAAACATGGCCAGATGCCTGTCCACCATGTATTTCCAAGAATGATCATCCGGGGCCTTTCCACGCCCCTGGGCCTTGGTCGCGGCCGAGTAAAAGATCAGCACCAGAGGCTCAACTTTCCGATCCTTGTCAATCGACTTCTGAAAGTCCTTGGCGGTGAAGGCAGTGTACGCCTCCGCAAAGGTTCTCTTGACAGCAGCATCGCTGAAGCCGGGCAGCCTCTCGATCCCCTGCAGCACACCGGACATCCGTCTCTCCAGAAACTGGCGGAACGCGTGGGGGAGCTTGATAGAGGCCGACCCGGTCAAGTCCTTCATCAGCTCCGACATGCTCGAGGTATGCGCCCTCGGGGGCGGCTTTGGCGTGTTGACATATTCCTTTCTCTTCTTGCGCGGCTGGAGGAGGTAGTTCAAAAAGGCGATGCGCAGGGCGAAGGAGTACGCATCGTCGTAGCTGATTGTCGGCGCGCGGGCTCTCGACGGTGCTCGACCGAGGCTGCCAACCCGGCGGTTGGTTTGGGAGTACGAGGCTCGCGAGGCGTGCGACATGATGATGGGAACTCGTGGTAGCGAACGGGTTCACGTATATTCGGGGGGGAGTGAACGGCGGTGGCAGTCGGCTGATAAGTCAAGCCCGCCCCGGCATGGCGGTTTCGAAGCCCGACCAAAATGATAACCAAGTCTCGCCGCGGTGAGTTTGCGGTACTGCAGAGAGTAGTCTGGCAATGTCCGGGGGCCCAAAAGTCAATCGCACGAGGGTTCGGTCCAGTATAGAAACGAGTATCGGCGCGTGCGGCAGACGGCGAGAACAAGTCGGGGTTTTTGTTGTTGCTCGTGTGGCCTGGCGTGTTGAAGTGAAGAGAGGTTGCTGTGTGGTTGGATTTAGAAACGTCATAGCCGCCCGCCCAAGCATGAGACGCCCCCTATAATAAAGAGAACCGCAGCAGAACTGGGGGTTGTTAGGTAGCTGGATTTGGGCCGTAGCTCCCACTAGCTGACCAGCATGTTGGGTGTTACCTAGGACCTAACACCCTGTCCTTGCTGGCATTAAATTCCCGTAATGGTGAGATATCCAATCCTACATGAATCACACTGAGTAGGTAGCCTGGAGCATACACAGCTTCTGCCAGCGGCAACTATTTGCTTTGCTGTCAGCGCTACTGGGTTTTAACAAAGCTGTTCATCAGTCCTGCCAGCTGAAGCTTTAGTGTCAAAGTCAAACAGTTGTACCCCTCTTTTTTGCCTTCTTGGGGTTCGCTGCTAGCTTCCTCGCTGATCACTTGATACGTCAAGCAACTCTCCCTTGCAGACAAAGAGTTACAGATAGTCCCCGGACCTACGACATATGGAGGACCTGTATCTGGCTCGGAGTCTCTCCCAGCTCTTTGGCAATTGTTCTAGACCAGGCCAGCTCGCGAGGCTGGAACCTCGTCTCTCTTTCATTAGCTCAAAATAGAGACCACCATCGGAAGAGGGCTGTGTGGCTCTCACGTGGCTGGCTTTGTCTGTCAAGCTCGTTGCCCCGCTTTTTAGCCTCTGTTCTCCAAGCCCGTCCCCTGGCTGTCAACCTGCAACTGCATCTTGGATGGATCAGATGCCAGTCAAAGGAGAACCCACTCTTTACGAAGTACCTCGAGGTGTGTTCTTTTCGTGAATTTCGAAGTGTCTCGCAGTTTTCATGGCTGGGAGATGGAAAACCGCCTGTTCTCATCAACGCATATATACGGCAGCTGATCACTACGACCTCACGAGCACTTCGTATTAAGTGCTATTATTATTATAATGCGGGAGGGGCCTCTGGACCTCTGACATCATATGCAACTGTTCATCGGTGGTCAACGATCGGGGCCCGGTGGCCAAGGGCGCGGGTCAACCCAACGGCAACGCTGAAAATAATATGCCCCGTCTCGTGGTCCCGAAGAGGCACAGAGGTCTCACGTCTCAGCTTCCAGGGGCAACGTGTTCGTGCGACTCTGAACCGAAGCCCCTGCCAGTGAAGACTTGGTGGATGTGTGAAAGTCGTGACACGGACCATCACATGGCTTGGCGAGCAGATGACGTTCGTGAGGGTGATACACATATCCCGTAAAGGATCACCGAGAGACAGAGCAGGTGAAGTGGTGCCTGGTGTAGGCAGGCAAAGATACCGAGGCGGTATACCTAACCACTTTGGAGTTGAAATATGTAACGGACCATGTCCCGTGTCTGGGCAAGTACCTGCAGCAACAACGACCCGGACAACCTTCTCCGTGTAAAAACCGCCTTTGTTTCCGATGGAAGAAATTGTCGAATCTCGAGGGGTAGCAAATCATATCTTTGTTTCTCTCTAAATGGTACCTGGGGGGGCACCAACCTAGTCCCGTGTGCCGTGGACTGAAAGTGGCCGTTGAGCTGGTAGGAAGTAGTTGGTCATACAGAGAGGCCGATCCGTACCTCCGGGGGTGTGCGGTTCCAGGTTGCAGGGTTTCAGAGACCTCTCATGCTGCGTGCGCGGCGCCCCTTCCGACCCAGACCCCCAGACCCCAGTGAACTAGTGGAAGGCAACCCCGCCGCGCCGCTGAGAGCCGCTGCCGCCAAACTTCGTTTGGATTTCCATCCACCATTCCTGTCCTCGCAATACCTACCGGCCGACTGTTTCCCAGCTTCCTGTCGACACCGCAGCCCCTTTACACATTTCGCATGATTAGCGGCGCCCGCTCCCAGCACTCCCACCGTCACGATGGGCAACGTCAGCAGCTCTCCCGAAGAGGGCGCATCGCTCTATCTTAGAGACCAGAACAGATGTAGGTTCCTCTTGTCTTGCTTGACCAACAGCAGCCACGTTCGCCCCTGTCTTGCGCCAAACACCTGTGTAAACACTTCTTGCTAACTGCTTTCTCTTCTCAGTATCTATTTCTTCAGTCGTAATAACTAGCCCCAGGAAACGCACTTCAATAAACATAGTCCCGAATGCATATCCTGCGACCAGAATATCCGCAATGCGGCCGTCTGGCGACAATGGTCCTGTCGATTTTGTCCTGGTTCGCGCCCCTTTTCCATGATATAAGCTTGCCATGATGGACATGGCTGACTTGGGTTTGCCTATAGGACCCAGAATCGATCAGCTCTGCAGCCGGTCCGGCCTTCTTGTTGAAGCTCAACAACGAAGACGACCTCGTCTTCACCTTCACCTTCGTCCTCCGCAGATCGCAGCAGCTCGTTCGAAGTCCCTCAGGAAGTGCTGATACCGTAGCTCCTGTCGATACAAACATCCAAGGGCTTACCTTTGTGTATGCTCCAACGGCCCGCGAAGTTGAGAACTTGGTTACTCGAGAATTCCACGCCGATCCAAACCTGCACAAGAACCCCAATGTCGAGCTTGTTGGAACATATTCAACAGAGGGAAGTCCCTCGGTAACATTTGACTGGACTTGGAAATGGAAACCACCAAAGCACAACGAGGATAAAGGAGGCGGTTGGCGAAACTCATGCACTGTTCGTGCTCTCACAACGCTTTGCCATATTGGAGGGTGCTAACGAGGCTCCCCTAGTTTGTCGAGTACGACCAGCGCGCACACCGACTGGAACCCCTGGCTATATTTTCTTTCTATGTGGCCAGTAAGTCTTATGTTTTCGCGGTATCATTTCTATCACGGGGCCGCGGCTTACATCTCCAGACACATCGCCTTACCTGAGCCAACCAAGCTCCCCAATACCACCCATTCTGCTGAGCGCTCCACCAAAGGTCCGCGTAGTGTCTTCACAATCGGTCGAAGCTCGAATCAGTCCAGTGCCGGAGCTCGAAGAGCTAGTCTCTCCACTCACCATATCTCATGAACCGTTGCCTGCGCCTTCTCCGGCACCAACCCAACAAAAGGAGCAAATCAAGGTCGACTGCCCACGCCCCGGTGAGGATATGTCAGTTTCCGATGATGGTCCCGTTTTCCGAGCAACCATGAAGGCTCTCGAGCAAAAGACAGGCAATATGCGATCACAGATGAAGCGTTTGATCAAGAAGGCCGAAAATGTCCATGCTGCGCAACTGGAGGCCAACGATGCATTTGCGGCTTTCATGGAAGCCTTGAAAGACGTGTCCTCAACCAACGCAAACGCCGTCAAGCCAGCCATTGAGCACTACTTTGACAAGATCGCCCGCGAGATTCTATCATATGAGCGGCAGAACACGGCGAATATACAAAGGATTGTGATTGAACCGATGAGCAAGTTATACCAGATCGACATCAAACAGGCCGAATCCAAGAAGCGGGATTTCGAAGAGGAAAGTAAAGACTTTTACGCCTATGTTAGCCGCTACCTCGGCCAGAGACACGATTCCGTCAAGGCGAAACAGAGCGACACCAAGTACCAGACCAAACGGAAGAATTTCGAACTAAAACGTTTTGATTATTCCTCGTTTATGCAGGATCTATCTGGCGGGCGCAAGGAACAGGAAATTCTTTCGCATCTTACCAAATATGCCGATGCCCAGGCCAGGTGCTTTCTCAACACTTCAAAGAAGATTGAAGACTTACTGCCACAGCTCGAAGCACTATCCACCGAAGTTTTGGAGGCGGATAAGGAGTATCAGTATCAGCGCCGGGAACGCGAGGAGAAGAGAAGACTGCTCGAGAAGAGCAATCTCAACTACAATGAACCAGACATTCAACCTCCGCTCACCTCGGCCGGACCGCGAGAGGGGGGTGCTCCCAATGGAAACCCAGCCAATTCTGACTCTGAGCTCGGTCGTGCGAATAGTACCGGCTCCCAGCTCAAACCAACCCCGTCAGGAAACATGGGTGCCTCTCCTGCGGACCTGACGAGGTCTCCTGGGAGCCTGACGCAACATGTCGTGGGTAGCCCCCAACAAAATGCTAAATTCAAGGGAATCCGCGACCTTGAGGAACGCGACCCTGGGCACATAGCGCAGCTTGAAAAGGAGACCTCCAACCGCAAGGAAGGCCTCCTGTGGGCCTTGAACAGGCCAGGTGGACATGTAGATCCACGAAATCTCAACAAGCAGGGCTGGCACAAGTACGTTGACCCACACTATCCCATCAATATTACAATACACTGACACTCTCCGAGATTCTGGATTGTCCTGGACCAAGGCAAGTTGTCCGAGTATAGCAACTGGAAACAGAGGCTTGACCTCCACATGGATCCGATCGATTTGCGTCTGGCATCAGTACGAGAGGCAAGGAATGCGGAACGCCGGTTCTGCTTCGAAGTCATCACGCCACATTTCAAGCGCGTTTATCAAGCAACATCTGAAGAAGATATGAATAGTTGGATCATGGCTATCAATAATGCATTACAGAGCGCTGTTGAAGGTCGCTCTTTTAAGGACAGACCGCCATCAACAGCCCCCGGCGACTCGAGCTTCAGCGGTATGGACTTTGGCTCGATGTTTGTTGGCAAAAGTCCGTCCCTCTCACACGGCAACCATCACAACTCTGGGGGGATCCCAACCCGGCGCACGACTGTCGGCGCCCGCCCAGCGACGGCGCGCAGCAGCAGCTTTGAGGAACGGCCAGACAGGCTCCTCCAGCTACTCCGGGACAACGATCAGGGCAACTCGTGGTGTGCCGACTGCGGTTCGAGCAACAAGGTCGAATGGGTCTCGCTCAACCTGGCAATCATTGTTTGCATCGAGTGCAGCGGCATCCACCGGTCCCTCGGGACGCACATCAGCAAGATTCGATCCCTCACCCTCGACACCACCTCGTTCACGCCCGACATTATCGAGCTGCTGTTTCTTGTAGGCAACAGGGTGTCCAACATGGTGTTTGAAGCCAAGCTGGACCCTGCCATGAAACTCACCGCCCAGGCGACCCGTGAGCAGAGACTCAAGTTCATCACGTCAAAATACGTCGACAGGGCGTTTGTCGAGCCCATTTCCACCACGCTGTCACGCTTCGCCACGGCAGACGAGACGCTCTTGGCTGCGATCAAGAGGAACGACATCCAGCAGGTCATCTACGCCCTTGCCCTCAAGGCTAACCCGAACGTCACGGACAAGTCCCGCGGCACGCACGCGGTGTATCTGGCGTTGGCGGCGGCTGACCCAGCGCCAATGTCGCCGCCTGTCACGCCTGGTCCGTCACCGACGGTGGACAAGCTTATCCCGTTCCCCATCGCGGAGCTGCTTGTGCAGAACGGGGCCGAAATTCCGGCGGAGATGCCCCAGATTCCGCTGAGCCATGCTGCGCAGGGGTATATTGAGCTGAAGAGGGGGAGGAAGGCGGCGATTGAGGCTTCCGGGGCAGGAGGGGCAGGAGGGGGGTCGTATGATGGGGTTGGTTCCTTGCCGGCGGGGTCGACGTTGAGCCCGGGGGATAAGCTGCAAAGGGAGAGGGAGGCGAGGCTGCAGAAGAGGGTAAGCGCGGGGGGGAGGTTGGCGAAGAGCCCGATCCCGGAACGATAGGGTGCCTGTGGGGTTGTGGTGATGCCTTTTTGGGGGATGGTGGGGAGGGAGAGGGAGAGGGAGAAGAAGGGGGTGAGTGAG
>NW_001914859.1:2814106-2888352 GCF_000226545.1 Podospora anserina S mat+
GCCTTTTTGTTTGTTGGAGGCATGCGCGTGTATCTATATATCCATTTAGCTGGCGAGCATAAGGAGGACTGAGGTTCTTGTTTTTTGGGTAAGGTAGTTGGTTGGGTTTGAAGAGGTTGAAGAGCAAAGCACAGGAATCTGACATTCAACAACTTCGTTTGAACTACTCATATTTTCATTATATGCGTGTCCGTCATTGAAAACACCTCAAAGAAGAGAGACTATCGGGGGCGAGCTTACTAACTGAATATCTCGAGTATGGAACACGGTAATCAAGGGGCAACCCCACCAGGGCCAGTAGTCAGACTGGCTGTATCTCTCTGAACCAGGCGTCAAACTTGTCGGTTTCCATTAGCAAACAACCAACCCTCTTCCCCTTCTCCTGACCAAAGCAGCATGACTCACATCCATCTCCAACATTGCCCAGTTTGTGAGGGGAAAAAATCAAAAAAATCAGCAGGAACACTCCCAACACGAGAACAGTCAAGTGACACCATCACCACCCTTCCCAACTAAAAAGTTATGAGAAATGATGTTACCCTCCGTAAAGGAGGTCTTGTATAATCCTACCCTACTTGTACTACCACCCAAATATCACACAAACATCTTGCCACTTCTATGGATAGAAACAGTCAACTGTAGCCGCTATCTAATATAATATTATGAATCTCCCTTCTGCCTGTCTGGCTGTCCCATCACTATGCACTCGCACCCATAATGTAAACTTTTTTGTTGATTCACCTGGGTGTCTCGCTGAGAAAAAATGACAAACTAATAACTGAACAGCAGTGACTAGAACAAGGGCCTCGGCCACCAGTGATAGGAAATATGAAAACTGATACAAAACTCCAAGAATCAGAAAACCCATCTCCTTTCCTCCATCCCATCCCATCATCCCTTGCAGAACAGATATCAAAAGCAGACATTTGTTGGCCGACACGCCAACCATGTAGAGATATAAACCCAACCCTGAAAACTCCTTGTAAAAACATATATGAAAACGCGATCAGACATGATCCACACCTGCGCTGTGCTGTTCGTCCGAACCCTCTGTGTAATCCCACACCTAAAATATTAAGCATATCCTCATTCCTTCCATCCCATCTCTGGCCTAGTAGCTTACTTTGCCCCGTTAGCCTTCCCCTTCGCCTTCGGTTTGTTGGTAATATCATTCACGGAATACCGGCTATCACCGTCATCCCCAAAAAGCACTTGGTCGCCCTTTCCTCCTAGTTGGGAAAACTCATCCGGGCCTCTGGCATCGTCTGGTCTGGGCTCTTTCTTGGGTGTGGTTTCTGGGTTCTTGGTATAGACCTTGACGTCGGGCTTGTCGCCCCCTGGGATCTCGTTGACAACTTGAACAGTGTTAATCGAGGCTAACAATGTCCGCTCTCTCTGGACACCGCGGCGCGTAACATCCAAGCCCTGGATGCCGCTGACAAGACCATTAGTGCTGTCATTGACACCAGGTGTCTTCATTGTCATCCAGGGATGAGCCAGGCACTGATCTACTGTGAAACGCTTCTCTGGGTTGACGACTAGCATGGAGTCGATGAGATCCACTACACAGTTGTTAGTCCATCCTGTCCAACTATTTGTAATACAGGGAAATGGCTACTTACAAGCAGGATCACCAACTGGGTCCCAGTAGGGTGATGGGTAGTCGAATTTCCCTTTCCTGATCTGCTCAGACAGCGAGTATGGGAATGCAGCACTGGTGAGTTCGTCCGAAAATGGGGGGAAGCCGCACAGGCAGATATAAAGCACCACACCTAGTGACCAGATGTCAACAGCCTTGGTGTACTTGCGGTTCCGGGTATCTGCTAGGATCTCTGGTGCCACATAGCTAGGCGTCCCACAGAGTGTTGTCGTGAAAGATTCCTCTCCGATGATCTTGGCCAACCCAAAATCTGCCAACTTGACGTGCAAGTCACGGTCCACCAAAAGAATGTTCTCTGGCTTGATGTCTCTGTGCACAATGTTCCGATCGTGCAAATACTTGACACCCTGAAACAATTGGGTGAACAGCTTCCGGCATTCGGACTCGCTCAGTTTCTGCTTCTTCACAATGTAGTTGAACAGCTCTCCTTCCGGCGCAAGCTCCAGCACCAGATAGACGGCATTGGGTTCGTTGAAGGTGTCCTTGAGGCATAGAACATTCGGGTGGCTAACACCCATGAGCATCGCAATTTCTTGCTGGAGGCCTTCGTTTTTCGATCGCTCTTCCACCCCTGGCGTCTTGGTGAAGACTTTGACAGCATAGCGCTGCCCTGTGGATTTCTCAATGCAGAGATATACTTCGGCAAAATGGCCCTTTCCCAGCTTCTCGATGGGCGTGTATTGCTGTAAGAAGGCATTGGCATGTCGGTTTTTGGGATACCGGAAAATGAACCTGGCCTTGTCCATGACAGCAATTTCGTCATACTCCTTAAGCTCACGCCGTTGGTTCCGCCCAACGAGCTGATCATTGACGTATGTGCCATTGCTGGAAAGATCCTCGATAATCACAACTGTGTCGTTTCCCTTGTGTTCCGTAAACAAAAGACAATGACGGTTCGAAACTATCGGATCATCAACTTGGATGTCTACTGACTGTCAGTCTTACCGCCTTCCACAGTAGTAACTGTGCGTTGGAAACCTACCGCATTCGGGGTGTCTCCCAATGAGATAACCGCCAGAGGAGAGCCCTTTCCCTGACTTCTGCTTCTGATCGAAAGCCTCCTGCTCTTTGAGAAGAGCCCCCCTGCCTTTTCTAGCAGGCTGTTTTGCCCCGGAGACGGCGCCGGCCACGGTTTCTGAAGGAGGGCAAGACCCTCTCTTCCTCATCACCACACAGGTGCCTCCGTAACGGGTGTCCATAGGAAGTAGGTATCCCCAGACCCCTTCCTTTACCTCATCTTCCACCTCATCGGAGAGCGGTGCGTTGGGGTCTACGTGTGTCTGACTGAACGCTTGCGTGTCCTGGGGAGGAGAACTGAGGGCCGCCACTTGAGAATGCATGTACTCGTCGCGACGCTGGGAGACGCGGCCCTCTGAAGGTGTCGCCGTGGCTTCCTTGGCAAACTCATCGGTTCCTTCGCTCGTCAAATGTGTCACCGGTGATGGAAGATGCTGTTTGTTGATGACTGGTGTCTTGACCAGGTCGTTGTCGGTGCGCTGCGAGAGTCGCTCGGACCGGCGGGGCTTCTTGAATGATTCAGAGGGGGCATCGTCGCCCGTAGAGCCCTGAAGGAGAAGAGAGATTAATCGGCGGAACATGTCGATGTATGACAGTGACGCCATAGAAGAAGAGGGTACATACAGCGCGACCTCGCTTGAGCTGACTGGCCTCAGATCGTGGAGCCATGACGGCGTGGGCTGTATATGAGCCTGTAATAGTGTGATTAAGTAGCAGGTGCGACAGTCGTTAAATAGGCAGACAGCCAAATGGGGTCGACTGGGCGGGTGAGCTAGGTAATGGATGTCAGGAAGGAATGGTGTGCACGTTGTGGTTCCTGCCTCAAGAAATCATAGCATCACTCGCGGGAGCTTGGTAAGGAACGAACCGCGCCTCAGCGCCTCAGCGGCCTCTTGGTGTACACAGTGCGCTAGGCTCCAATGAGCACCTCCAATCGCCGGCTGACTCAAGGGACCGGGGTCTACGATCGTCGAGGGTGGACAAAATAACAAGTATCGCCAGTTCCTAAAGACGTCAAGCAATGGTCGAAAGTTCTTGTACAACTGTCGTGAGGTGTCAAGCGTAGCTGAAAGGGCGTGAAGAGATAGGTTAAGGGCATCGCGCGGCAAGTGTTGGAAGACATTTATTTGAAAGGCATTGAAAAAGGTCTGCCTAGCGTTGGAAGATGGTAGGTTGAAGATGCCAAGGCGCTAAAGGACCGTTGAAAGGCTTCGAGAGTAAGGGAAATGCCTTCGAAATGGTCCATCAAGCTTGTTCAAGGCAGTTGGAAGGTGGCTCCGTCGAGAAATTGCGAGAGAGCACACACCTCATTGCGGCAGTTCCCAATTTCTTGTCCACAGTCAACACTTGCAGTGGGCTTTCGAATGACCCGCCGCAACCAGGATGCTTAGCTGATGCAGGGGCTGACACCGAGGGCGTGCCGTTGTCTTGCCGTAGGGCTGGTCATGTCCAGATCTCTGGGGTCAAGTGGGCTTCGCACTGAAAGTTTGATGTGACTCCTTTGGACTGTCAGCTGTTGCCTTTGATGTTGATTTTTCAAGATTTTCTGAGACTTCAAGACCCAAATCCCAAAGTCTGCTCGCCCAGCAACCCCTTCTTCTGACCCTTTATTCTCGGTCAACAGCACCTCGTGGCTTTTCTTGAGGGCCAGTCAGCGTGGGAGACCCGCCCCTTTAAGCGGCAGACCGGCAGCTGTCAAGCTCCGCCTCTGCAAAGAAACCAGCTCGTGGCTTGACTTACACCAAATGTGGCGCAAGGAAGCCCCGTTCCACTTCATAATGTCGGTCGAGGCAGGGTTGACATCTGGAGCTCAGCAGTTCGAAGCGGTTGGTATTTTTGCATGAGAACTTGTCGACTTTTATTCCCTGATCCTGCGAAGAGATAGTTACTGAGGCTTGGGAGAGTTATAGTGCTGGTGATCCCTTCAGAATACCATTAGTGTTTGCTGATATCATCGATGGCCAGTTTTGAGCCTGATGTTTCTGGCCAGCATCTCACGCTGTTGGCTGGAGTTGTCGCTGAAGAAGGAGCTATTGTTGCGCCCACTATTGTCGCCATGCTATTGTTGACAAAAGTGACTTCAAGTGAAAGCTCAGGCTGGCGATACTGCCCCGCCTTCTACTACAAGACTAGCGCCTCTCGCTTAACTATCTTCTTATCGCCTAGCGCCATTTTCACGTGATTTATCGCCCACAGATCCAGAGAAAAATGGCATTGAATGCGGGGCAACAAGATTCTGCCGCCTCAGGGTTTGACAAGGCGAAAGCAGCAGAGGGCCAGGAATCGACAAAGAAAGTGCTCCCACCAGTCCGAACCCTCCCGTCGGGCCCCCTACCGCCCTACGAGTCTCTGGATGCGATTTCTCCGCCAGCAATACCAGAAGATTTTCACGATATCGGTCGGTCCAAGCCCCTCTCTGACCTCCATTCCGACCGTACCCCATCCGATTTGAGCGACTACTCGGACCACAACACTACCAAGTACACCGACTCGGTCGTCAAAGGCGCCGCACTTTTTCTCGAATTTTACGGCTTATCCTACACCCCCCACGCCGACAACACCGCGAGAATGGCTTCCCCTCAGCTGATTTTTGTCGATGGCACCTTCGCCGAGCTGGCCCAGGAGATGGCCGACTACATCCAGGCCAACTCGGCCAAGACTGAACATGCCGTCCAGGTTGGCGACGAGGTCAGACCCCTGTTGGAGAAGGAGAAGAACGAGGATGCTCTCGAGGCTATCGTCAAGGCCTCCGGCGTATTGAATACGGTTCCCGAAAAGGAGTTCACTGGTGCCATCAACCTCCTTATCCACCTTGTCCTCCAGTCCAACGAGCCCAAGAGACATCTTCCTGCTGTCTGCAGCAACCTTCTCAAGCCCATCACATCCTCGCCAAGCCACGGCTTCACCCTTGCCGCGAGCGCCCTCAGCACCATCTTCAACCTCCTGGATAAGACGAACCCTGTCCGGTACAATGTTTTCTTGCAGATCATCCGCTTCATTCGCCAACACGGCCAGTACGAGCTTCTCAAGCCCCGGTTAAAGAACTTGGAGGCGTGGTTTGCCGATTGGGAGACCAACGCGGAGGATCAGCGCAAGCTCTATATCGATGTGGCTGATGCCGCTGCTGAGGCTGGCGATGATGAGTGAGTATCAACAGGAGCCATGCCAAAAGATTACTGGCTAACTAAATTTTCAGGGAGTCATACCACTACATTCTGAAGGCCCTCTCCACCTTTGAGCGCGAGGAAGCCGAGGGCGAGGAGGCCCAGAAGTATTCTCTCAAGGCTCTCAAGATGGCCATTTCTTCCCCCACCCGGTTCGACTTCCAGGATCTCCGTGCCCTCCCAAGCGTTCAGGCGCTTAGCGACTCTCAGCCCGTCTACTCTCAGCTTCTCGACATCTTCACTGAGCAAGATCTTGAGGACTACAACGACTTCAGAGAGGAGCACGAGGGTTGGATCGAGAAGGAGAAGCTTGACCACGAGAAGCTGCAGCGCAAGATGCGCCTGCTTACTTTCGCCAGTCTCGCCGCCAGCACGCCCAACCGCGAGATCCCGTACGCCAACATCGCTAAGGCTCTCCAGATCCCCTCTGAGGACGTTGAGATGTGGACAATCGATGTTGTCCGCGCCAAGCTTGTCGAGGGCAGACTGTCTCAGAAGCAAAAGGTCTTCCTTGTCCACAGAACCACCTACCGTGTTTTCGGTGAGAAGCAGTGGCGCGAGTTGGGCACGAGAATCGACCAATTCAAGCTGGTTGTTGACCGTCTCACCAGCACTGTGCGCAGGGCCCAGGCTGAGGTTGAGCAGGCGAGGAAGGCCGAGGAGGAGCAGCTTGCTAAGAAGCTCGCTGGCGCTGGTATCAGCAGTGGTAACCCGGGCGACCGTCGCCGCCAGCCAAGGCAGCGGACGGATGATGATGATTGAACGCGTGCACAGTTTTCGGGACATTTCGGGATATGAGGTGGCATCAGGGACATGGCATATGATCTCTCCTTGGGGCGACCTAGAGTAATTAACTTGGTTTGGCCCTTTCTGGCGTTGAGAACCAAAATGGCTGGGCGGGGTTTATATCTAGACTCCTTTTTAAACGGGTTGCTTTTATTACATCCACGCGAGTAGATATCCAGGGTCCCATAAAATTCATCACTTTGGCTGCAAAACAACGGGTTGGGCTGGGATTAGAGGGCGTGCTGAGTGACATGGACATAGCGATTCCCTGCGTTGCGGCGTTGCATATTTAAACAATCATAGTTCAGAGTTGATTCCTCTCATGTGAAGAGTGATCGGTACCTACTTGAGCATCGTGTGCCACTGCAGCTGCGGTCAATATGTTCCTGTAGAGGACATAATCTCTTCTACGTCTCTACTATAGACTTTTCAACTTCGTATCCATGGCTTTGAAGACACAGTAGAGAGGCACGTGATTCTGTGAATATTTCTCACTCATGGTTGCTCATCTCATCACTCTTTCAACTACATCGTCAACTCAAGTCTACCTCAACTCACCACCGCCACCGAACATCAATACCATCACCTCCATTTTACCACAATATTCACTGTTTTACGCCCCCCCAAATGGACACACCACCACCACGAAACCACTACACCACCCTCTCCCTCCCCCCCTCCCTCTTCTCCAGCGGCCTCACCCCCGAAGAGATAAAACAAACCCTCAAGAAATCCTACCGCCGCGCCCTGCTGGCTCACCACCCGGATAAATCAACCACCTCCTCCCCATCAGTGACGATAGACGAAATAACACTAGCCTACACCACTCTCTCCACCCCCTCCCTCCGCCAAGCCCACGATCTATCCCTCTCCTCCTCGGGTTCTGGCCCAGCAGCGCTAGGGAGACATAAACTCCAAACCGGAATCGAAACAATCGACTTGGACGACCTCACTCATCATGAAGGGGAGGAGGAAGATGAGTGGTACAAACCCTGCCGGTGCGGCAACCCCAAAGGATTCCTAGTTCACGAATCAGATCTCGAAGAGGCGGCAAATGGAGGGTTGGAAGAGGTTGTCGTCGGCTGTCAGGATTGCAGTTTGTGGCTCAGGGTTGTCTTTGGTGTTGTTGTTCAAGATCAAGATCAGGAGGGGGAGACTCCAGAACAGAAAAAGGGGGAGACACCTGCTGCGGAGAGGAGGTGATACTACGGAATGGGCGGAATAGACGGGTGGGCAATTACCCATTTGACACGCACACATAATACATCATTCTCGAAAAGACAGAGATTCTGCAACTCTGATAAACAAACTGGCTGGTCATGCAATGATGCCTTTTCTTTGTACCCGAGTTTCCAAACTCTATAGCTGGCATTGTATAGTTGGCGGTGATGAGTAGGGCACCGGGTTATACTTAACCTCACGTACGTCTTTGAACGGAACAGGGAACAGCCTGTGGAGTCTCAAGATGTCGGAGTCCTCCAGAATGTCACCTATCAATATCACAGCGAAGGCCATCTCTGGACTCATCACAAATAGGTGAGATGAAAGCCGAGTCTCAAGACCCACCCAAAGTTGAGAGCATGCAGCTGGCTACGTCACTCGCTCTTTTCGAGTCAGGGGTGGAGGATCTCAATGTTGATCTGGATCTCCAGCTAGATCACCAAGATGTCTCAGGGCCTCGTTGTGATCCACTAAGGAAGGACACCAAAGAATGCAAGCAAAACACCGTCACGAGGAAAGCAATCACTTGGGTATATCAGAATCTATAGGGCAACCTA
Source organism: Podospora anserina S mat+ (assembly GCF_000226545.1). NCBI lineage: Eukaryota > Fungi > Ascomycota > Sordariomycetes > Sordariales > Podosporaceae > Podospora > Podospora anserina. Next base: position 2,822,512 of record NW_001914859.1, read on the forward strand.
AGGGTGCAAAAGACTGCCGATTACAAGCCAAGTATAAAAAGTACTGCCGTGTGGGGGAAGGGGTTTTGGATTTTCTTGTCCAGACGGTCTTCCCGTCTCGAAGAGTCTAAAAGGCAAGCAGGGTGAGAAAGGAAAAGCAAAACCCTCCGTGTATGCTGCGCTCTAGCCCTCAAGGTACCGCGAATCACCGCCTCATACAAGTCCTCCTAAGTCTGTATTTTGCCTAAACACATGCAACGACCCGAGAGCATCTCCAGTCCGCACTCCAAAGACACCGTTTCCGCCGAGGGGATTCACCAACGATAAACCAGGGTTATCACTATCAAGAGACAAAGAAAACAAACGACAAATTTTACTCGGCAGGCTTGGGAGCCTCCTCGGCCGGGGCATCGGCAGGCTTGGGCGCCTCCTCAGCGGCCGGGGCATCAGCAGCGGCAGCAGGAGGCTCGGCCTCGGATGAGGTCCAGAGAGTCTGCACATAATCGTTAGCACGTCGCACCGCCTCGTCTAGATCGGACTGCACATACCAAATTGTCGCGGAGCAGCTGCATGATAAGGGTGCTGTCCTTGTAGCTCTCCTCGCTCAAGGTGTCGAGCTCTGTAGTCAACATCGTCAGTACCTATACCTCCTTGCTTACTTTGACCCTACGTACCGGCGATGGCATCATCGAACGCCTGCTTGGCGAGATGGCAAGCCTGGTCGGGAGCGTTCAAGATCTCATAGTAGAACACGGAGAAGTTGAGGGCAAGACCAAGACGGATGGGGTGAGTGGGAGGAAGCTCGGTCTGGGCAACCTCGGTGGCAGCCTTGTAGGCGTCGAGGGACTTGTCGGCGGAATCCTTGCGCTTGTCGCCAACGGCGAACTCGGCGAGGTAACGATGGTAGTCACCCTTCCTGTGCGATTGTTAGAGGCATACAAAAGCCGAGAATCGAGGGGCACGAACATCTTGTGGTAAAAGACCTTGGACTCGCCAGTCTTGGCGGAAGGAATGAGGTGCTTGTCGAGAACGGAGAGGATGTCCTCGCAGATCTTGGCCAGCTCGGCCTCAATCTTCTGGCGGTACTCCTTGATAAGGCCGACCTGGGTAGAGTTGCCCTTGGACTCCTCCTTCTGCTCAATCGAGGTGACAATTCTCCACGAAGCGCGTCTAGCACCAATGACATTCTTGTAGGCGACGGACAGAAGGTTCCTCTCCTCAACGGTGAGGTCACGGTCCTCGGAGGCAACGATCTTCATGTTCTCAACCATCTCTGTTGGGCGTCAAATCGTCAGAATGCGACCCTGCAAACGCCCAAAATCATCTTGACAAACGTACCCTCATAGCGCTCAGCCTGCTCGGCGAGCTTGGCGAGGTAGACAGCATCTTCATGACCCATTTTGTCGGTTTTGATGATTATCTGTGTAAGTTGAGTGGTAAGTTAGCGCGCGTTGGTTCAGAGACTGTCCAAGGCAGCAGGGCAATGTAGGTAATCGGTGAGCTCCGCCTTCGAGGGTGAATGTGTGTTGAATGTCGGTCGTGATGGGCAAGTGCGGGCGAACAAGGAAGAATTGTAAAATAATGGCAGGAAGCAAGTGTCGGTCGTTCTGGACAATCTCAACAGGCTTGCGATAGGCATGCGATTGCGCAAGCACCGTGCTGACTTCATGGCTTGGGCAAGCAAAGGATGCTCCCCGCTCTCGGTGGGGCATGCGCAGCGCAGCCCTGTCCAGGCCTTGGGCGTCGTTCGTGTGTTGGCCGCCGAAAAGGGGCAATTGAAGATGCCATGAGCTCGCCGCGTCCAGGAGCCCTCTCTCGATGCCGTCTTCCACAACTCATCGTCCAGAGGAGGCATATGGTCGCAGTGGCGATGACGACAGAGGGGCCAGGTTTTGGTGTTGCAGCGGTGCAGCTGGTAGATGCAGCGGAGGCGGATGGGGGGGGGGAGACGGGGGGACGGGGACGGCAATGCTGCAGACTCACCTTCGGTAGAACTAAGGAATCGAGTAATGTGTGTTGTTCTGGGGAGAGCGCAGAGTTCGCGGAGCGAGGTTCGTGAGTAGAAAGTTGGTGGACAGTGGACGATGTCTAACGTCTGAAGGTTTGGGGATGAAGGGTGGAAATGAGTAGAGTCACCGGTTTTGGATGCAAAGTTGGAAATGAGGGAAGGGGCAAGGCGGAAAGCACCAGCGACAACCACAAGGCGAGCGGGATGCCGTGGGTGGGCTGGCCTGGACGGGGTGACGACCAGTGAAATTTGGGTGGGCGAAGGGGCCTGTGCAAAAGCCCCTCTGCCCCCCCCCCCTTGTCCACTCCTGTTTAGGACCCGATTACCACCCGATGGAAAGATCAACACGTGACAAGTCAAACGACGCGCCAGGCCCAAGTACGTCACTGCTTTGACTTGACTGGCATCAGCCAGCGCCAACTTGCGACATTCAGGAGTGGCGTCTCTGAAACTTGCTGCCTTGTCCCAATCCTAATGTCAAGACACATCGCCATAAAAAGAAACACCGAGCCACATCCCATCAGAGAAGTCCCAGTCCAGCATCACCCTCCAACCCCCAACATAGACAAACCCCCAAGGTTTATTTGCTCTTACCTACAGTTTATTATGGCGGTCAGGCATATGCCAACACACAGAGGGGTCGGGCAGCCAGTTCCACCGACCACTACCTGGCATCGGTTAAGACAGATTTCTAGAACGTTCAGCAGTCAAATCGTGATCCTATATATCAGATTGGGACCCTTCACATTCCTAGGTCGGCTCCTACACGACTGCAATGCTTGCTCGGAATGAATTGCAAATATGGCTCAGAATATCAACGCCGATGAAACAAGCGAATCCTTTTTGTCATTGCTAACTTGATCTATCTCAGCCTTGCCTGGGGTGCTTTGGGCATTGGAGATAGGACTATCGAGAGTGGCTATGTAGAATGATTAAGCAAGCCACAGTATGTTGACTCTCACGAGCCAAGGCCGAGAACACTTCCCATACGACCTGAACCCAGCCAGTGTTCTAGAGCTATTCTATCGGTGCCAACATGAGAGGTTGAGAAACTGAGGAGATACAAACTGCGGGGCAACGGGTATCCCCGCAAAATGAACATCAAAGCTCCGTTGCCTGTCAACAACAGTGTCTGCCGCTCATCAGTGGGGTGATTGCCTCAGGCCACCCCGTCATAGCCGATACGAACAAGGTGGGCTGTACAAAACAGTGGGGCCATCAACCTCGAACCCGCCGTCTTGTCCCGCTTCGACGGAAGCTTTGACGTCCACTCGACCTGCTGGGAACTCCCGAAGGTAGAAAAGCTCTCCACTTCCTCTTTGAAGCTTACCTGCTCAAACTTGTGATCAGACCATCGGTTCTCCCCAGAACTACTCCGTCATCTCAAGAAACTGAAAACAATTGTTCCCAGTTGTAAGATCCTCCTCTCTCTCTCTCTCCCTCTCCCAGTCATTGAACAAATCACCGGCATATAATATTCAAGACCAATTGCAATCTGCTGACACCTTTCTTTCTAACTCTCAAAGACGACCCCCACAACACCAATCACAATGCTTCGCACATCATTCACCAAGGTCGCCCGCCCGGCGCTCTTCTCCCGCTCGTTCGCGATTACCTCGCGCGCCATGGCTGCTGGTGACACCGGCGCTCCCCCCAAGACCGGCGGCCAGGGGTACGTTCATCTTCCTTCTACCTCAATAACATAATGACGCACCCGGCCCCTCCAACAATCACGAAGGAATACAGACACGAGGTTATGCCGGAGCTCGCGGGGGGAAGAGAGGAGCTCTACGGATGAGGATTTAGAGCAAAGCAGGGTCATGACATCAACCTCCCTAGCTCCCTGGCCCGAGCCGAAGCTCCCTCCCCCTCTGCAGCCAGGTGTATCCCGGCGGCCACTCCGGCTCAGGCATACCCCTCCTATTTGTCTCCAAACTACCACGCATATCAATCACAAAAACCAGGGAAGAATACATAATCAGCTAACATCGTAAACGAAACAGTGATGCCTTCCAGCGCCGCGAGAAGGCCCAGGAGGACTTTGCCATCCGCCAGCGCGAGAAGGAGAAGCTCATCGCCCTCAGACAAAAGCTCAGGGAGCAGCAGGACCACCTCCAGAAGCTCTCTGACCACATGTCAGTAGTCAGGCTCTATTATACCCTTGAACTCCCTGTACTGATGTATTCAAAAACAGCGACGAGATCACCAAGGAGCAGGGTGGCGAGCACAACTAAATATTTATCTACAAGGTTAATAACCACGCGCTCTTCTCGGCTTGGCTGTCAAACTCCAATTTGCCCAGCCACATCATCACTCAATGAAATCATGGCACCAACCATGAACAACAGCCAGGAAAGAAAGAGGAGAGAGAATAGGAAGATAATGAGTTGACATGAATTGTGAACTCAGTTGTACGAGTACATAGCCTTTTTTTCTGCTCTTGACTTTGTCTACCTGCTTGATTTTGCGATCAGCACGGCCTTGTCTTTGCACGCAAATTCGAAAAAAAGCAGACGTGAACAAATCTACAAATCACTTATCTCTGCCAAAGGCCCAGTGATACCCTCAATCTTGTTAGCTACCAAAGCTACCGGTATCAAAAAAATCTAACAAAACTTTCCATTTAACAAAAAACTCCCTCACACAAAACCCTCAACACCCATCCACCCACCCACTCCAAATGATACCCATCATTTGTGTTGTTGTTGTTGTTGTTTGTTGACCGCTAATACTCCGGGGCAACTTTTCCACCCCCCTTCCTGTCGAGGACTGATTACATATTTCCATCATCTCCCCGCCATTCCTTCAACCCCATCATGATGATTTTACTTGAAACCGCCCCCCCGATAGGACCGATAAAAGCTCTCGGCAGCATTGCTCTCCGTCTCCTTGACACTCCCACCGCCCATATTCCCCGTCGTCTTCTGCGCGGCCTGGACCTTGGCCTGGAGAGCCTTGGCGTTGGTGTCGATCCACTGCAGTTGCGTCAAGTGGCTGTTCAAGACGCGGACAATCTGAGAGAGCTACACAATTCAAAAGACATCAGTAAACCATCAGCAGACAAGGGGTTATACACAGAACAAAACATACCGGATCATCACTCATCCCTCCCCTCCCCAAACTCCCACTCATGTCATTAATCTCCTTGATCATCTTTGTCAAATCCTTGCCCATATCGTCCAGCCGATCCGTCAGCTTCTCCGCCAGCTTGTACGTTCTCTCCCTCTCCTGATCCGGCCCCGTGATCTGCTCCTCCCGCGCCAAATTCACCCCCTGCTTGGCATACAGCTCGTCCAGCTCCTGCTCATACCTGTCCAGCCAGGCCCCCAGCTCCTCCTGCTGGCTCTCCACCCCCTGGAGCTGACGCTCAATCTCGTTGCTGGCGCGCTCCGCTTCGTGGGTGGAGTTGAACAGGCGCTGGATCTTCTCGCCGTTTTCGACGAGCATGCGATCCCACTCCGAGACCTTGTTGGCTTGCTCTTTGAATTCCTTTTGGTATTTGGACAGGTCTGTCGCCCAGCGGGTGATGATCTCGTCCATGGTCTTGTTCTTGAGACGGGGGAGCTGGGAGGTGGGGCCGAGGGTGGAAGCTGTGAGGTTGGCGGCTGTCTGGGCTGGGTTGGAGGGTGTGAGGCCGGGGGTGGTGGTCGTGGTTGTAGCCGCGGGCTTGGGTCCGAAGAGACCTCCAGCTGCGGGAGCGGAGGAAGTAGCAGCAGCTGTGGTGGCAGCAGGCGCTGTGGTGCCTGCCGCGGGAGCTCCGAAGAGACCCCCGGTTGCCGGGGCCGTGGTAGCGGCTGGTGTGGCGGAGGTAGTAGCCGCCGAGGTGGTCGCCGGGGTTCCCGTTCCGAACAGAGTGCCGGCTGGCTTGGAAGCACCCGCTGGGGCCGTAGTAGTAGCAGCTCCAGCACCAAAGAGACCCTCGGCCGCTGGGGCCGTAGTGACAGCAGCAGTTGTCGCGGCGGGAGCAGTAGTTGCAGCAGGGTTTGAGAAAAGACCACCAGCTGCCGGTGTCGAAGCAGCAGGGGCGGTGGTGGCAGGAGCTGCAGTGGTAGCCGGCTTGGGTGCAAAGAGATTGCTGGCCGCCGGGGCGGTTGTTGCACCAAATAGGCCCCCGGCGGCCGGGGCAGTAACAGCAGGCTTTGTCGTGGTATTAGCCGTCGAGAACAAACTACCGGCTGCTGGCTTCGCGGCATCCGCTGGAGGAGCGCCGGCTGGGGTAGTTGAGCCTAATCCACCGGCGGCGGCACCACCGAACAATGGCTTAGCGGGAGTTGATGTAGCACCAGCACCTGTGGCCCCCGCAAACAGACTTCCTCCACTGCCGCCGGCACCTGCAAACAGTGAGCTACCGGCTGGTTTCGCGGCGGCGGCAGTCGTTGGTGTGGTCGACGCACCCCCAAACAAACCCCCAGCAGCCGTTGTTGGTGTCCCTATAGTCGTGCCAGAGGCGGCAGGAGCAGCACCTCCAAAAAGCGGCTTCGCTGGAGCGGCAGCAGTTGCACTGTTAAACAGGGACGATGGAGCTGCTGTCGTGGCGGCCGGGGCAGCAGTCGAAGCACCTCCAAACATCGCCCCAGTAGTTCCAGTCGTCCCTGTTGTCCCAGCAGGCTTGGCGAATAAACTGCCTCCTGCTGAAGCCCCAGCACCCCCTCCAAACAGGCCTCCTCCGGTGGCAGGCGCTGCAGTCGAGGCTCCGGCGGTGCCAAAAAGACTCCCAGCCGGTTTCGCGGCGCCGGCGGCTGTTGTGTTGCCAAAAAGACTACCGCCGGCTGGTGTGGTCGATCCGGCCGCGGCTGAACTTGAGTTGCCGAAAGAGAATGATGGAGTTCCTGTGGTTCCTGTAGCTCCTGAAGCTGCTCCGAATATGCTACCCCCAGCCGGCGCCGCTGAGGTGTTCGCCGCACCCGAGCCAGCGTTGGATGATGGTGTGCCGAATGTGAAGGACATGTTTACGGTCGTGATGCTTCCGATCGACGATGGCAAGTCTGGGAAAAGGACGGAGTGTTGAGGTTGGCGACTTAGAAGAGAGGCGATAAGAGCTCCAAGCAGCCCAACACAACCCCAGTCGCTTGGAGAGGCAGCTAAGGGAGAGCGCAAAGAGAGCACCCTTTGGTCGCGATGTCGAGCTTTGTTGATGCAATTGGCCTTGTTGATGGAATTCCGAGACGTGCCGCAGCTTTGATCGCAAGAAAGTGGGTTGAGATGTTGCTGTAGCAAAGTCGCTTCGATTGTTGACTTTTCGATGCAGAAGCGCAAAGCAGAGCAGAGCGTCGCGATTGATTGGACTTTTTGGCAGCTGTCGAACCGCGCCAGGAAAAAAGCTCCGTCAGCCTCACCAGTTGCACGCGCCCAAGGTGCCAAGCATCCACCCAACGTTGCACAGAGCACAAGGCTGAGAGTGTGCAATGCCCCACTCTCCTCCCATTCAACTAGTCTAGCGTGTGGGGCACAACCATCTCGAGCTCCGCATTGGATTCCATCGTCCCTCCACACTGCTCAACTCCAGCTCGCAAGTCACTGATCAGCCGACCTGACCTGGCCCCTCCCGATTGTCTTGTCTCTTCAGTTTACAAAAGAACTACGTCCATGTATGCGTACCCAACCTGTTCCAGAACCCTGACCCTGCTTCTGCCGCCACTTAATCGTGCATCAGGAGTGCTACCTCACCACCCTTTTGCGCACAACACAACTCCTGCAGCCTTCAAGGTTCCCCTTCCCCTTTGACCCCTCCCACCCACCTGTCTCTCAGTGAAACCGCCAACCACTAAGAAACCGTTGCTCTTTGAGGGAAAGAACATACATACAATCTTCGTTCTTCTCACAACAGACACGATGTCATCTGAAAGAAGAAACAGCTTGTCGCCTCCTGAGAGGCGTGGCACCGTTGACCCTGGTGCTCATGACCTAGGTACTATTGCCAGACTTCTTTCTACTTCTTACTTGGAAACAATGCGCGAAACTAACTTTTTCCAGCGGAATCCGATTCCGAAGAACATTATTCCGACGCCCAGTCTGGGCCAGTTGGGTCAGCGCCTCCGTCACCCATCCCGAGAACCAGAGTCGAGAGGGTCGATGACAAGCCTGCTTATGGGGAAGTCCCCGGCACCGAGGCTTACAGCAAGAGAGAAGGGGACGCCGAGCCGGACGAGATAGCTATCATCCCCGACCCCCTCGACCCAACACCCGCCGAACCGGAACGTCACGCCCGGTCTCCCACCCCTGGCGGACATCCTATTCCCAAGACAGTGGTGGAGGAGGCACCAGATGCTGAGGGCTCAGTGACACACCCGGAGGTGGAGGAGAGACACAAGTCGGATCCGCATCCGGATGTGACCATCAAGGCTGACGGGAAGAGGGTGGAAGATAATGGTACGGATGCGTAGTTCTTGCCTTTTTTTCTAGCACAGCCAGCCTGCTCTACACGCTTTCACTCTCTTTTCTGTTCTTCTATAGCTCAGCCGGTATTGACGTGTGGTTTTCCTGCGTAGATGCCCCAATATCACCGTCTTTAAGTACTCCTGTGTCGACACGCTCCAGAAGAAAGTCGTCAAATGCCAGTAAAAGACCCGCGCCACTCAGCCCCACGTCACTGGGGCCTTCCGAGGGTGGAGATGATGCGGTGGAGGGCGATGAAGATGATGATGACGACTTTGGGGATGACTTTGACGACTTTGAAGAGGGCGGCAACGACGATGACTTTGGTGACTTTGACGACGGGTTCCAACAAGTCGAGGAGACACCGCCAGCACCTCCTCCACCAGCAGCGGCGCCAGCTCCGGCCCCAGCACCAGCTGCCCCCGCCCTATCATTTGTAAGCCTTCATTGCCCATCCAACCTATATATCATATGCTGACTTTGTCCATCTCAGCCTATACCCACCTTTGACGACCTCGACCCCTCCGAAATCCACACCCTCACCGAGCCCTACCTCTCGGCCCTCTTCCCACCCCCAGACGCCGTCGACCCTCTGCCCTCCCTCTCCAACGAAAACCCCGTCTTCCTCACCCCCCGGTCCGCCTCCCTCTGGTCCCAACTCGTCGCCCCTCCCCCGCTCCAACCCCCAGATTGGATCCGCTCCCGCATCCGCCGGCTCTTCCTGGTCTCCCTCGGCGTGCCGGTAGACCTAGATGAGATCCTGCCCGCCTCCAAGCAAAAGAAACTCGTCCTCCCCTCCCTCCACCGGTCAACATCCAATGGCTCATTCCAATCTGGCGACTCAAGGAGTGTCTCCCGCGTCCGCGCGGCCGCATCGACAACATCGGTCGACTCCCAAGGAAACCTCAAACCCCCCAGGGCGTCAAAGAAACAACCTCAGACATCAGAGGGTGTAGACAGCAAAGAGAAGAGTTTGGATTTGCTAAAGGCAAGGCAGCTGTGCATGACCACCGACGAGGCGATGAACGGGATGACAGACAAGGAGTTGAGGGCGCATGTGGAGAGGTTGGAGAAGATGCAGTTTGAGGCAAAGGACGTGCTGGATTATTGGCAGAAGAAGATGGACGAGAAGATTGGGGATCGGGAGGCGTTTGAGAAGGTGATTGAGAACTTGGTGAAGCATGCTAGGAAGGCTAGGAAGTAGACTGGGAAAGGGGGTTGAACGGAATTACAAGGACAGAAAAAGTGTTGGAAAGGGAAAGGTTACGAAAAGGGCAGAAAGGTTCCAAGCAGGTTACCTTGAGGTTTTTGATTTATTACGGCAGTTACTAGTTAATGAAGGGGGAGAAAAAGGTTGCACAGGAGGCAAAATTATAGAGATAATAGACCAAGTTAGACACACTACTGGACCTTTGAGCGAAGATGCAACTGTTGATCCAGATATCCATGCTTTCTGTCAAACATAAAGTTCTGTTTGCTGGCATGACTTTGAGGACGCCCTTTTCGGAGCTGCATGAATGTCTTTCAACTGTGAAAATACACATGAGCAGTTATTATGTATCGCTACGTATATAAATTCCGAGTGGGCAATTCAGAAAAAAACAGGCAATCCCTTTATTTTCGCTACTCTACCCCAGTCTTGGCATATAAACACCACCACCCCCCCCGCCTCCCTGCCTAACATTTTGTGAACCATGCAGCAAAGAGCAGATGAGAACCCCTCTCATTCTACCGTCATTATCATCAAAATATAGTAGGGTGTTTAAGCGGTGACGGGCTCGACCGTTACGCCACTGTTTGACTCAGTTAGCAAAATATTCATGAAGATCAAGAAAACCAGAGGGGGAAAACTTACGCAGCGATGGTAGCCCAACCAATGAGACGCCAATGCTTCTCGATACGTCTGCTAAGCGCAACCTTCTCGCCAATCTTTGTGCAAGCAGGAGATGTAAGCTGGAGCTTGGCAGCATCCTTCTTGATGGCAACAACCTTGGCACCGGTGGAGGTGGAACCAATGTTGACCATGATAACCTCGTTCTTCGCAAGCTTGTCGACCTTGGCCTGCTTGCCGTCGGCCGTCTTGACACCGAGGAGGCGGCGGAGGAGGTAGAAGTTGACCTCGATCTCACTGTAGATGTCGGGGAGGCGGCCCTTGAGACCGAGGACGAAACCGACAAGACGATCGGCTCTGCAGAGGGTAGGGTCGATGCGGGTACCGACACCAATAAGACCGCCGGGAACGGCGTACTTCAGCTCGTTGGCCTCAGAGTTGAGAGACACAATACGGCTGAAAATGGGCGTGCACTTGAGATCACCCCTCTCGTCGCGAGTAACGATGCCGGGGCGGATCTCAATCTCGTCACCGAGCTTGAGCAGACCGTGAAGAACGGAACCACCAGCAACACCACCCTTAAGCTCCTCAATCTCGGCACCGGGCTTGTTGACGTCGAACGACCGAATGACGATCATGTGGGGGTCCATGGAGAAATCCCTAGGAGGGATGGGGATGGTATTGACGATAGCGTCGTTGATGGCGTCGATGTTGAACTTGAGCTGGGCCGAAATGGGGATAATCGGCGACTTGCCAGCGACTGTGCCTCTGATGAACTTGAGAATAGACTCGTGGTGCTGCTTGGCAGCCTCTTCTCTCATAAGATCGACCTTATTCTGGAGAATGATGATCTTGTCCAACTTCATAATCTCGATGGCGGCCAAATGCTCAGAGGTTTGAGGCTGAGGGCAAGATTCGTTACCGGCAATGAGAAGAAGGGCGGCGTCCATGACGGCGGCACCTGACAACATGGTACTCATGAGAATATCGTGACCGGGGCAATCAACAAAGCTGGTTCTTGTTAGCAACTTTCCTCAGCAGCCGCTCGCCTCTGTGTGATACTTACGAGACATGGCGCAACAGTCTGTAAGTTCCTGTGCAGCCCTCACGCTCGCAAGGAGGGTCAACCTCCTTCTCGCTCTTGTAGCTCCTGTAGCATGTCGGCCTTGGGCATTCTGGGCTATCGCACTTGTAGATCTTGGCGTTGGCATAACCCAGCTTGATGGTAATGTTGCGGATCAGTTCGTTCTTGAAACGAACGGTCTGGACGCCAGAGATGGCCTTGACGACTGTGGACTTTCCGTGAGCGACGTGGCCGATAGTACCGATGTTGATGGTCGCTTGCCGCGCAATAATCTCGGCTGTGAGGGGGGTAAGGCTCTTGATGTCGAGGTCCTTGGGGTCTGTTTGAGGGGGCAGAGGTGGTCTCTGGACAACTGGGGCAGGGGCGCTCTTCTTCAGGGCCGACTTGGGCTTGTCGAGGAGGTCGTTGTCGGAATCATGGATATCGACCTGGGACTCGCCGGAGTCTGAATCCGACTCGGGGATATCGTTACCGAATTTGTCGTTGGCCGACATGGTGATGGCTTCGTTCGGCGGCGGGGTAGTTGGTTTTGGGGTCTTCCTGTGGTTGTTTCGGCGCGCCGGTTTGGTCGCTCGATCAAGTACTCGGCGAAGTTTTCTTTATGAGGGCGACGCGGTGGCTGCGTTGCGTGGTTTGCGGAATTGCCGGTGGAGGAAGATGCCGACCAAAAGCAAAGGGTGGGATATAGTATTTGGAAGAATTTCGTGTGCAGTCATACACATTTGCGACTCATCCTTGCCTTACCACTGGTGGTGCTGCTCTAAACTTTAACCAATAAAGGTTAGCGCCACCTGCCCCACCATGACCGATAAGCCCCGATAAGCCTCCAGATGTGGGACGATTCACTTTGAGCTCACCTCGTGAACAATTAAATGGAGACTGCTCTTGGGTTTTCACATTGGAACTGCCATTATTCTGTCCACAATCTGATACTTTGCTCTCGAGTCTAAACAATGCTAACTGTAAACCTCATAATAGCAAAAAGGGTCTTAACAATAGCAAGGAGACCTGGCACTTCGTCCAGTTCCAATAGCTTCAACTGTACGTTAGCACTGTCAAAGAAACAGAGTTGGCCAGTGTCAAGACCTGTCAAGGACCCGGTTGCAGCTCCCAGCCTATTCACTCATGGATAGGTAGCTATTGTCATCCATCCAATAACCTGAGGCATCACATGCTCCCCTGAGCAAGACTGAAGCTCACAGTCACACAGGATACGGCATGACATCACTTTGGATGTTCAATCCTGTTGAAGTTCTCCTTTCTTTCTTCAGAGTGGCTCTTGGAAATTACCCACATCATTGAAGACTCCAGAAGGCGCGAATATGAGTTTATTCACTTTAACTGGTGACATGGCTGTCACGGAAGCTAAGGGTCAGAAAGTCATGTGGCAGAGATGCACTATTCACCATAACCATAACAGTCACAGGTTCACTTTGCCTTGGTGAGTTCATGACACCGACGCTTCGACTCGAATGATCATGTTTTGAGAACCAATACGTTTGTGGTTATAATGCTATTCTTAGGGGAAAAGGGGCGTATCTTTAGACAAGGACCAGCCATTCCCTGCTTCGTTATATGTGGAATCTGCTGCTCACCACGTGGACCTTCCTTTGCTTTGCGGCTGTTCAACACGGCCGCTGTTGAAGTGATCCCACGTCAAAGTCAACAGCAGACTACCTCTTTAGACGAGTGTGACAACAAAGGCAACTTATCTCGTTTCACCCCTAGAAAGATATCACTGTGAGTCCAACCTCACATCTGCCGAAATTTACAAAGTTGTCCTAGAACGCGAAAAGAAAAGATGCTAAACAATCACAACATTACTTCCAAGGACTGCTCAGTGGTAATACGGAATCCACAGCAATGTGCTGAAAATCAGCGGAGAATTCTGCTATCAGACTAATCATCAAATCAAATCTAGAGGGTCTGTCTGGACTCAGTCGTGAACGGTGGGTCTACTGAGTGCCTCACAGCATCACTTTTCATTTCAGTCCTCACACACGGAAGTTATCTAAGTGAAAAGAACTGGGTATACCATTCAACATTAGCATAGCTTTCACGCTAGATACACAATCTTGCTACGATTATAAGCTTCTTGCCCATGGTATATCACGAAGCCACTTGTCTAAGTCCTCATAGACAAGAGGGTTGCTGGGGCCCTATAAAGATGTCTCAAGTCCTTTCCCTCTATTCAAAGTTATTGCCCTGAATTGTACTGACCTGATATATATCCTCTGCTCTCTCTCCGAACGTGGCTCAGTACTAACATCCTTCCCTGACTCCTCGTCATCACAAGTCACATGTTTCCTCTTGATGTTCAAGCTTGATCACACAGATCCACAAAAAAAGATAAAAAACGCATCAGATGAAGCCAGCCAGTCAGGTAATTCCACAATCATCATTGGCCAGCTCATTCACCACCGTTCAACTTCCACGTGTCGGGCAAAGCTAAGATCAAACCCCAGAAAACCACGAACCCACTGCTGCCTTGCAGAGTCAGTTGAAAGACTAAATACTCCACATACAAAGCTGTCTTTCTTATTGGAAGTGAATGGTCCCATTGCACCAACTAAAAGCCTGGTTATGTTTCATGTTTGAGAAGTGAAGCAGTCATTGGAGGCTATGTCTGCCAGGTTTTGTTGTCATTGCCTAAGCCCAAGGTAGGTACATTTTGCATGTGGGTTTCGTTGTGAGCTGCGTGACATTGAAGGCGACGATCCCATGTGTCATCTCAGTGGTGTTTAACGAGATCGAAGCCGAATCACGGTGAGCTCAAAATAGCTTCAAGATATGAAGGTCATGTGCGTGGTCCTTGTTCAGCCAGCACAGCAACAGTCTAGAACCACATCCCCAAGCCTCTTCAGCTCAGTGGCAGTAGTCTACCAGCGTAACACCACTAACCAGTGATCTAGAAGCACTCCGAGACGATCACTCCCTCGTATGCCCATCTGTAACAGCCGCAAGTCAAGTTTGACATAAACGACCCGCATAAGCCACGAACGACACGCAAACTTCCTTTTCAGCCCTCCCTAGCAAAAGTTTCAGCCCTGAAGCCTCCTATCCACTTGCGACTCCGGGCACACTCTCGGGGGCTGTGGAGAAAAAAGAATGTGACTGGCCATGTGGCCACCTACGGTCAGAGAACAGCGGCATCCGGAAGAAATTCCTAGCGAGGAAGAGGAAGAGGTGTCTGTGATGGGCATATCTCTGCCCTAGTTGTACATAAACTACCGGGTGTAGGACAAACCACCCGTCCACCCACCACTCCAACACCAACCCCGCCCTCAGAACGGAACACAAGCAGGATTACGATAATGGAAAGAATGCAGAGGTCTCTTTTTTCTGGGACACGATTAGCGTGCTCGATGCTATTCATACATCGAAAGGAGCCAGAAAATCAATATTCTTGGTAAGCTAACGGCATAGAAGTGGGCAAATATCGCCCAAGCCAAGGGCTCCCAGCGGGTTCCCAGTGCCACGGCCCTTTCTCGATCCCCCAATCTATCTGGGGCGTCACTAGCGGTCTGATCACGGGTTGCTACCGTTGAGTTCGCAGTTTGCTTCTGCACACACACTAGACTACCTAGCAAGGTCTTTCCATGACTTCATGACAGAAGAAAGTTTTGTAAGAGCCCGATGCCGTGGGGTACCACCTACCTTGGGGCATACAACAGAGAGAGAGCGGGGAAACGAATTGCCAAATCCAGACTGTGTGTGAAAAAAAACGCTTGCTGACGATAATTTTCTCAATCTAAACTGGAATGTTGACTATATAATTAGCAGCGATAGTCTGCGGGAGGGAGGGGTGTGATGGCCAGACTCTTGCAGACTGTCGAGCCCGTTGATGGAACCCGAAGCGCGGTCACCAACATGTGTGTAAGCTGGTGGTGGTGCCCGTTACACAGCGTTGAACCAGGACAAGAAGTCTATATTGATAACCATTATAGACATCCATCGTAAGCACGGTAGTCGGATCTTGCACCAGATGTGGTATGTGGGTTAATTAACATGATGTGGTTCCGCTGCACAACCACCGAGGATTATTGGACTCTTGGGAAAAGAAGTGCAACATTTAGCACCCTAAAAATATGGCAGAGATGGTGGGTAAAAATCCGGTTCTGTATGTGGTGATCATGCACGGGACGAGCACCAGTGACACCTACCGGGACAATTTTGTCCTAATCAGGATTTTTTGCCCATACTCTCAAGGTCTGCCTCGTTGCTGGGAGAATCCGCAGCTGAATTTTGTGTGCCTTTTTCCAAATTGAAGCGAGCTGTTGGCTTGGCTTGTACCTTTCGCCTGCTAGGTGCCAGTATCAGCCTGGAGCATCGTGAGGATGTCGACCGCTAGAAAACTCTCGCTTGCCTCGGTTGAACCGGTTGAATTAAGATGCTGATGTTGGTCCACCATCTTGGGTCTTATGTGAGCAGAGATAACGAGAGATATCCTGGGACGGGCCTTGGGGATGAGGATGGTTTTGATTCATGAAGAGCTGGCCCCGAGACAACGACAACAACGGTTGAAGCCTTCAAAGGCGGGGTCATGATAAAGCTCTATTCGAGGCCCAGGTCGTACATTCCATTCATGTGCCACTCGGTTGACAAAAAGGTCCTTTCTGAAGGCAAAAAAGGTGAAGGCCAGTCGTCGGACTCTTGGAGCTGGCTGGCTGGGCAAGAGGGGACGTCGGCCGCTGTGTGGCACGGCTTACCGCTGAGCTGCATGACCGGCAGAGAGATCACAGAATGCTAGTCGCTGATTGGATGCCTGCTTTCAAGCAATCCGAACCCCACAGGGTTAGACGCAGATCATTGGTGGCAGCAACGGCAGGGGTGGCAGCTGCACGACAGGGGGAGTCCAACCTCAACTCGACGACAGTCACTCTCTTGCCGCCCAACCAGCGACTGTCCCGCCCAGGCCGGCGTCCAACCTCACGCTCTTTCGGCAGAAATGGTCCTGCTCGACCCAGGCCTCCATCCAATAGATTCCAAACACTTGCATATGCGCCAGCCCCGCCCCGGGTTGCGACGACTTTGAGCGCCAAGCACCGCCAGAGAATGAGTCCTCTCTCGTCCCTCTCGCCGTGGAACAGATCGAGCATCACCACCCGCCCGGCCATGTTCCATGAACCCGAGCACATGTTTCTGCAGCCATTGATGGGCCGAGTAGCTTCTGATGACACGGTGAAGAGGCTTCCAAGAACGCTGCTTGTAGCTCTGGGCATTTGCAGTTAAACGGTGGTAGTATTAGTCTTTTTCTCTCACTACTTGTGCTGTTTAAGTCCCAAGCTCCGAGCACTATGCACGCACTTCGGTACCATCACCCATGACACCCCCCAAGGTCCCATTTCCCTCAACCAACAGCGTATTGCTATATTGAGATGCCCCTCTTTGCGAGCTAGGACCAGTGTCCTCCGCTTATCTAGCAGATTTCTCTAGCCTTGATGATCGTCGGGACTCTTCTTCCCTCTTGTCATCCATTGTGAAGTGAGACTCTTCTCCTGTACTTCTTCCTTCCAGGTTTCCTTCTAGACCGCCAGGAACATCAGGAACACGCTCCTGTAGCCAGCATCTGCAACCCACCCGCAGGTCTCTCTTCGGGCCGCCCAGCAAAACTAGCTCCAGTGCCGCTCCGTCACTCCAGTGGGCGTCTATTTTCCATCACGAGTCGCCCGGGCTTTATTGGCAGCTTGGTACCTCGCCCTATCAGAGCCGCTTGCTGGGAAAATACCCCCTGTCCACCGTGGGTGTCCCCATTGCACCCGTTGCCTCCCTCATCGGACCACTCACTCACACCTCCCTGCAGCTGCGAGGCCTGCATGCTGTGTAAGTGGTAGTGGCAGCGGCTATTCAAATCCCACCACCCCCCCAAGAGAGCGCCATCTTTTTCCGGAATTCCTTTCCTTTGGCAGCTGGGCTCTCTTAACCACACCCTTTCCCTTGGTTCTGTTCCGCCACCGTCCTCTTTATTGAAGACTGGTATCTTCCTTCTCTTCAACTTGCCGTCCATCTTTGTAGGTGTTATCGCCGCCTACACACAACACCAAGCAACAAAAAAGGAAGAAGGGAGAAACGACTTTACTGTCGTTGTCGTCCACGATGGGTCTCGACGAAAAGAAGCGGCCAACGGCCTTGAACCTCGCACCGATCCGGACCAAGTCAGCCGGCTCCATCTCTTCTACAGACTCCTCATCCACATCCTCGTCTTTGGCCAAGCCTCCCAGGACACCACGGTTCGCCGAAGCTACAGCAGTAAACTCACCTATCGAGCCGAGATTGGGACCCTTTTCTGACAAGCACGAAATCACTCAGGCGCAGCCAGGAGATGTTGGATTTGGTTATATCGGAAACAGGGGATCAACAGTACCAATGACGCCAAAGTCGCCCTTGAAGAGCGCCATGAGAGTACCAGGCACACCCGGCAGGGGATTGACAAACCCCCTGAGCCCCACCTTCAGAGAAGAGGAGAACCTGGAGGCGCGGGAGAAGATCACAGAGAAGGACCAGGCTAGGGATTTGGTAAGTGAAGGATGATAAGAGGTTGGTTTGTGCGAATATGGACTAACAATCACGGCAGAAAATCAAGACCAGAGTAAGAATGGCCAAGTTCGCCCTCCGTGGTGTCAACTTCAGCTGCTCCCTGATTATCTTGTCCATGATCTCGGCCTCGTTCGCCATTTTCAACGCCACCAAGGCTCTTGCACCTATGAGCGGTCTTCCGGCTTGGTCCAACAACACAAACACCTGGCCTCAGAAAGTCGTTCTCGCCTGTGCTGGTGTCTCGCTCATCATCTGCGTTTGTGTCTTTGTTGGCTACTGCCGTGGTGGTCACAGGAGAGCGGAGAAGGTCGGCGTCTATTACACTCTGTTCGCGGTCGGCTGGTTCATTTTCAGTATGGCTATGTGGGCTGCGGCCGCCGGAATCCTCCAGCACTCCAAGTCCAACAGCGGTAACCAGGATATGTGGGGATGGGCCTGCGTCGAAAACCGTCGATCCGAACTCTTTGGCGGCCAAGTCGACTACGCCCTTGTCTGCCGCCTCCAGGACTGGACTCTTATTTGCATCATTATCGAGTTGGTGGTCGAGATCATCAGCATCACGCTTTACAGCGTCGTCTTTTACCGATACTGGTCGAAGAGGAAGCTTCACAAGTCGATGGACATGCGCGACAAGGCCCGCTCCGATCTCTACCTCGCCCAGCTTCGCAGCCAGTCCGCCCCCAACACACCTGGCTTCGGCCCCAAGTCGCCCGCCTTCTCGCAATATGCTCTTTCCCCTCGCTTCCCGCCCACCACCTACAAGTCTTTGGGCGATATCCAGGAGAACACCTCCGATTCGCCCTTCACTCCTGGTGGCAACAACCTCATTGTTCCTCAGTCCAACTTCACTCCCCAACAGGCTGCCTTCAAGCTTCAGGCCCCGCCTACCAAAGCTAACCCGGCTACTCCGTCAACACCAAAGTCCGGATACAAGCCACCAACGGCGGCCGATCTTTCACCCTCCTCGATCACCGCCCCTGCTTTCCCGGCACCTACAGTTCAGCATGCGCCAATGGTAGAGGGCGAGCAGCAGTACGAGGCGGTACCCATCCCCGGTGCCTACGCCGGGCAAGCGATCAAGTCACCACCACCTGTTCAGACAACATTCAACATCCCACGATAAATGGGGTCGCTTGAATGGACAAGGGATGACGGCAGCAAGCCCTGGTCGTTTTGCATGTATACATTTCTTTTCTCTCAGCCTTTTGTTTTCTTATGTTTTTTCTCTTTGTCGACAACTACTCTGCCCTTTGGTGGCTGTCTGCCTTCTTTCTAAACCCAAACTTTTTTCTTTCCTTTTTTGTCTGTTTGGATATACCAATGGCGTTTGACGGCGCGAAGAACTTGATCTTACAAAGTGTGGACGGCACTCGTTCTTTTTTTACAACCTCTAATTTGGATGGACTGGAGGTGGACTATATGTACATTATTACACTGTGGCTTTTTTGGCATGAGCGATCAGAAAGATATTACCTTTTCGCTGTGCGAGAATAGCGAGGATGATATGAAAGGGGACCATGTTGGACGTGGGAAATGATATCTGGGTGGGTGAGATGAGAAAGACATTTTTTCGTAAATAGCAAAACAAGAAAATTGTCTGAACCTTTGAGATTGTGTATTTGGTGATGGGAGTATGTGATACGTGTGATGGCTTGAATTGTGTGCTTGATGCAAGTCATTGCTATGTTTCGATTGTGCAACCGCCATGTTGAGATATGTGGTTGATGTGGCAGTATTGATGGCCCCAAAAGGGGGTGGGCAGGAGATGGGGTCAATATCTCGAGGTTGTCAAGGTGGTTACGGCGTCAACTTGATCACATCTTTCAGTTTCAACTTTGGTGTGATAGATAACTTCAACACGGAAAGTAGGGCCTCGCCTCATCACAGCCGTTCTCTGGAAAAATAATGTTAGACGGTTGTAACTATAGGCGCGGGCAATTCAGGGGTCCACCAAGAGATGAGATGACATGACACTAACAATTTTATTTTGGGTACCTCTAATTATGCACAAGCCAACCTGACTCTCCATCCCATCTCTGCGATCCTCTCCTGATTCTGTTCTGTGTTTGTTTTTTTTGCTCCGTTGTTTCTTCGCCTTCTTTTCTTACCAATTAGACTTGCTTGCTTGTCCCTGACCGACCATACATACCCCTTACCCAACCGCCACAACTCACCCATCACCCCGAGTCGTCATCGTGCATTGTGCGCGCTGCCCGCCGCCCATCCCCTATCACGAGCTTCCCTCGCGCGCGCGCAAAACCACTTCACACACACACGAGAACCGAACAATGTCTATAGCAGCAGCAGCAGTAGGACGCCAAGCCTGGCGGGAACTGGCGCGCAACAACAGCACTGCTGCGATCCGTCGTACCATCTCCTTGTTGCCCAAGTCGCAGCAATTCCGTCCTACCTCCTCCGTTCCTGCTTTTACCGCCAACGCCAGCAAGGCTGCCCCCCGGTTTTCCCAGTCGCAACAATACAGATCCTACAGCTCGGGCGGTTCAAGCGGTGATGGGACAAAGGTCAAGTTCTGGCCGTTTGTGCTGGTGTTGGCTGCTGGTACTGGCGGGTGGGTGTTGTTGATTAATAGGCAAAAGAGTAAGTTTACTTTTTCTTTGGGGGACAACGAATGGGCGCACAGCGGAGATGGATGATGTAGTTGGACGAATAGGGGAAGGAGTTGGTGCGGCATGGAGGGTTCCCAAAGAACAGGCGGGAGCTTTGCAGCTGCCGATTTGTTGGAGGGGCAATCGAGCTGTGCCATGTGAGGTGTGTAGCTATGCCAGGTTTCAAGGCAGGAAGCACCCTCAAAGAGCGTCACTTTTTGAACCTCCAACGATACATGTCTCTTGAAACTCGCCCATCAACTGCCCTAATCTCGACATCACAATACTACATACCTATCTAACCTAAAACTATACCCAAACAAAACCACAACTAACCGCCCCAAACCACAGACATGCCCCCCAACCCCAAGCAAACCGCATCCTCCTCCGCCAAACCCACCCCAGCCTTCTCCCCCTCAGAAGTAACCGTCCTCTTCGTCCTCGGCGGCCCCGGCGCCGGCAAGGGAACCCAATGCACCAACCTCGTCAACGACTTCTCCTTCCATCACCTCTCCGCCGGCGACCTCCTCCGCGCCGAGCAGGACCGCCCCGGCTCCCAATACGGCCAGCTAATCCAAGACTGCATCAAGAACGGCGCCATCGTCCCGATGGAAGTCACCGTCGCCCTCCTCGAGAACGCCATGGCCGACGCCATCGCCAAGTCTGGCTCGAAAAAGGCGCGCTTCTTGATCGATGGCTTCCCGAGGAAGATGGACCAGGCGTTCCAGTTTGAAAAGGTGGTTTGTCCCGCGAAGCTGGTGCTCTTCTTTGACTGCCCGGAGCAGGTGATGGAGGGGAGGCTGTTGGAGAGGGGCAAGACGAGCGGGCGGGCGGATGATAATGCGGAGAGTATCCGCAAGAGGTTTAGGACTTTTGTTGAGACGAGCATGCCGGTTGTGGAGTATTATGACAAGGAGGGGAAGGTGATCAAGGTGGATGCGACGCCGGGACCGAAGGAGGTGTATGAGGATGTGAAGATGAAGCTGGTGGGGAAGTTGGGGGAGAACTTTTAGACTGAGTTGACTGGGGCGGTTTTGATATTTTGAGCGCTGAACTTGGTTGGTTGGTTGGCATGGTGTTGATAGAAGGGATGGATGGGTTATGGGAAAGCAAAGGGCAAGCAAGCATTGGAGTTGGAAGAAACTTAGAAATGGAAAAAGGAAAAGAATCGTTCGTTTTTCTTTCTTTTGTAGTTACTTTTGCAAATCTTAGATAGAAGCCGAGGTAGTTCATACGTTTTGTTTCCCATCGGTATACAAGTGCACCTGCTCTTGTCAGTATTCCTGGGAGAGACCAATATCGCACTTTTGATCAATGAACCAAAGCAAGTTGGTTGTGAATATGTGTGTTGTACATTTTTGCTTGTTGTCTTGCTGGTATTGATACAAATGCTGCCCTGCCCTGCCCTGCCCTGCCCTGCCCTGCCCTGCCTCCCAATCTATACACTTTTCCCCATTCATCCTCTTGGTATTCCTCCCCCCCATTGTCCTTTTGCTCTGTCGATCGTCGTCGTGATATCGTAGCGCCTTTACCTGGGGAACTTGCTCCAGCTGCGCTTCCCAACCTATTATGTATCTCATTAGCACTCCTCCCTCTCCCTCTCCCAATACTATTTTCCCTTGTTACATACCTTCTTCCACTCCCTAATAAGCCCAGGCATCTCAAGCATAGCCTTCCTCCTCTTCTCCATCCTATCATCCTGTCAGCACCCCGTCTTTCCCCCTCTCCCCAAAGGAATACGTACTTTGCGACCAGCACCCTCTCATGCTTATGACCCTTGACCTTCTCACCCAAACCAGTACCCTTCACCCTCAACCCAAACTCCACCCTCTTCGCCAGTCTCGTCTCCGTCCCCTTCTCCGTATAAGGCAGCAACTCCTCCACTCCGTGCTCCCTCGCCAACTTGACAAGCTCAGCCTGTCTGCGCAGGGAGTATTTTGGGTCGTGCCATTTGCCGGTCACAGGGTGCTTCCGCGGGAGGAACGGGTTGGGGGTCTCGCGCTGGTAAAAGGTGAGGGCCTTGCTCGGAGCGTGGGCCGCGCCGAGGGGGAGGATGGATAGGGGGGGGTAGCGCGCCAGAAAGGTCTTGAGGCGGGCGGGGAGGGATTGCGCTAGTTGGATGAAGGTTGAGGGGTTGGTGGGGGTCGCCATGATGGGCGGGATGTGTTGTTGTTGTTGTCGTCGTCGTCGTCCCGGGGGACGGGGATGTTGGATTGGTGACGGTGCGGTCGTAGAGGTTCGCAATCGGGAGTGAGGGTGGGAGCGAGCTTGATGGACAGGGTCGGTTATCGAAAAAAGTTCTAGGGTTGGGATTGGTTGATGGGAGTGGGCAATTGGGAGACCCTAACCCTGTGGTTCGTAGGCTACTGAGAGACGAGAAACGCATTCTATTATGGTTTAGGACCTTTCGACTGTCTATAAGGGTTTATAACAGATATTTAATACCAATTTACTGTTTATAAAAGCCTCTTTGCTATCTTTAAGGCCTCGTCCCTAGTAGCAAAGCCAGGGTTAATAGTGCAGATACATGCAAGAACAAAGATATACAACCATGATGAGGACCAAATTGAAGGCATCTTATCAAAAGCTCTACTGCCATCCCCCCTTGCCTCCAAACCCACCACTATCCTCCACCTTCTTCTGCCCCCTCTGTGGCTTACTCTGCGCAGCCTCATGCCTCCTCAACTCATCCGGCACCTTAGAAATACTCGACTTGGAGATAATCTGCTTCAGGTCATACATCACCTCCGTATCCTCATTACCCAAAAACGTAATAGCCACACCACTCTTGCCCGCACGACCCGTACGACCAATACGATGCGTGTAGCTCTCAATGCTCGACGGCATGTTAAAGTTGACAACCAAGCTCACATCCGGCACATCAATACCACGACCGGCCAAATCTGTCGCCACCAAAATGCTCGACTGGCCGTTCCGCACCGACGCAAGCGAAGCCTCACGCTGCTCCTGCGTCTTGCTGCCGTGAAGTGTCGTCGTGGAGAAGCCCCAAGACTTGATATCCTTGGCGACCATCTCGCAGTTTCGCTTGATGTTGACAAAGACAATGATGGGCGGCTTGAACTGGCCCGAGTTGAGAATCTCCCGAAGTCTGTTCTTCCTCTTGTCTTCGCCGGCGATGAACTCGACGCGTTGCTCAACAGTATCGACGGCTTCGCCTGCGTTGCCGATAGTGACGATGGCTGGGCGACGTAGGTATTTTTTGGCGATCCTTTCCACCAGTGGAGGCATCGTAGCTGTGTACATCATCGTCTGACGGTAACGGTCTTTTCCACCCAGATATTTCTTCATGAGCTGGGGATTCTCGGCCTCTTCCGTATCTGGCTTCTCGTTGGTGACTGGGAGTGCGTCCAGAATCTTGGTCAGTGGTTCTTCGAAACCTTGGTCGATCATGCGATCGGCTTCATCCATGATGATGTAGCAACACTGAGTAAAGACCAAAAGTCGTCTTTCAAGGCAGTCGACCAGACGACCTGGTGTAGCAACGATAATCTCTGCTCCGTTGCGGAGAGCGTAGGCTTGTTCTTCCAGAGAGTGACCACCAACAATGCTAACGACAGTGAACCCGAGGGGCGTGGCAAACTTCCGAGCTTCGTTCTCAATTTGTTGTACCAATTCTCTCGTCGGGGCAAGAATAAGGGCGTATGGACCGTCGTTCTTGTTGACATCGTTCAAGGGCGGGAGCTCAGAAATGTATACCAGCAACGGCAGCAAAAAAGCTGCTGTTTTACCGGAACCGGTAACGGCCACACCGATCAAGTCTCTGGCCTGGAGAGCAATAGGAATAGACGCCCTTTGGATAGGCGATGGCTCGTCGTAGCCAACATCGTGAACGATATCCAGTAGCCTCCGTGGCAGATTCGACTCTTCCCAGCTACGCATAGGGTTCGGAATAGCACCGCCCTTGGTGGCAATGCCAAAATTCTCCTTGAAGATGCGCCAGTCACGCTCCTTCATCTCCTCCAGTCTCTTCTCCGACCAATGTGAGCCCAAAGCCTTGCGTTTAGCTGCTTGCTTGGCGCGCTCGTGCTGTTCGAGAAGCTGTCTGGCACGCTCCTCTCCCGTTTCTGGATCTCCACGCCGGATAGCCTCCGCCTTTCTTCTTACAAGCTCGTCGGTCGACTCTTCGCCTCCACGCTTGAATACTGGTTCGAGACGGTCTTTGTAGATAGGATCATCCGGTCGGCTCGTATCATCGTCTGGGTCCCAATCGAAGTTGAACTTATTCGCGGCCGTTCTCCTTCTCTTCTTCTTAGCCGAGAAGGTAGACTGGTTGACAACGGGTCCCATATATTTGGCGCGCAACTCGGCCTCGTCGTTCATTTCCATCTTCGTCCGCCGCCCTTCGTCATCCATGGGGGCGCCGCGCTTTGCTCCGGCGCGATGCGGGCCCCGGTCATCATCTCGCCTGTCGCCCTCTCGTCTGTCGCCCTCTCGTCTGTCGCCTTGCCTGTTTCCTCGGTCGTCCGCTCGCATCGCCTTAGGGCCAGTCGGAATTTCATTTCGAGGCCGTGATGGCTGAGAACTGCCATTGGAATGGCCATTTTCCAGTGTTGTCTCTTTTCGTTTCAGTTCCTCCTCTTCTTTGGCCTTCTTTTCGGCGGCGAGGCGCTCGCGTTCTTTCTTGGAGATAAATCGCGGTTTTGAGGCGGCTTCCTCCTGGGCCTTCTTTTGCCGTAGCAAGGCGGCCAGGTCAGGCGGTTCTCGTCGTGAAGCCATCGGTAGTTGATCTTGCGGGCGCAGAACGATGGTTGTGTGAAGAAAAGGTCAGTTGTAGCCTCCAAGGTTCACGGTCAAAAATAAGCGAGTACCTTGATTTATGCTTGGGTGGTCTGTGCACCATGTATTGGACAGGACTTAAGGCTTAAGACTGTTTGCTCCTGGGACATAAAAGACAGTCAATAGGACGGACAAGATAGTCCATAGGCATTCGAAGATAGTTGGTAGGCCTTAAGAGAGTGTCTATGGGCCTTTAAAGATTGTCTATAGGTGTCTCCACATAATAATTAGGCTTTTCATAGTCCACATGTCCTGGAAGATAGTCGATATGCCTTTAAAATAATTGAAATGCCTTCAAAATAGTCGAGACGCCTTCAGAATAGTTAACACATCTTGAAACATAATCAGAAGTATGTAGATCATCTCTGAAGGCGTTAATGTTTTGTCGCACTCTATTTTTCTGCCCTCGACATGAGTGGGACAGAATTTGTATTCTTTCGTGATCAACGGAACGCTCCGTCCACAATAAAAGTATAGCGTCACTTCAACGACTTCTGCTTCCTGAGTAACGAGTGATCACGGAGTTGTTGGCCACGTGCAACATATTTCGAGGTCTCTCTTATGATATCCCATGGTCCATATTCCACTAAACAGATCCCAACAACTAGAGTCTAGACTAGTTCAACGGCTCGTCGTTCGGCACCTGTTTGACATGTGAGAGCCCGGTGTAAAGGAGAGCGAAAATAGCGAACTCGGCGCCAGAGTTGGCTTATTAGTGGAGATGTCGTTGGCAAATGCCACTGATGGTTGATTAGATGATCTTATCTGATCATCTTTGGCATGGTCCATGTGGCCCATCATCCCCACCCAACATGCCGATTAGGTAACCCAGTTGCAAAACACCTCACAAAAAACCCCATTGGAACGTTTCGAATCTTGTTCCAAACCCCACTGCTACCGAGGTCTGGGATTGCGGACCTCAACAAAGCTTCACGCAAGCAGCATCAATCATGCGATTCCAGGAACCCCAGGACTGAATCGCAACCCAGAGACGTCCCTCCTTGCCCCGCCAAACCGCTAACCCTGGGTTGCCAAGCCCCCAGGGTAACAGCACAACGGCTGGCTTCCGCTGACCAGCAGACGGCTGAACGGTTTTCCAAGTTTTTTTTCCCAGGGCTTTGAACATCTGATGGCCGAGTTTGGATTCTGCCGCTACACAACACCATGCTTTTGTATTGATCGACAGCCGATTTCGCAACACCGGGAGAAGCTGCTGCTTCAGCCTTGAGGTGGTGTGAGGTCTCTACGACCTCGCCGGCCTACAAAAGGGCGAGCACCCATCAAAGCATTTCCCTGCATTGCTCCTGATAGTAGCCCCTCCAGACCGGTCCCCGCCCCGCTCATCGGATCTTGACCCTCGTGGGGTTTCCCGGGATCAACTCGCAGTTTCGAGCGGTGACTGAAGAAACTTGAGACGGCAAAGCTCTCATGTGAGTGGGAATTCGGGGGTTGGGTCGTGGTGGCAGTGAATAGTTTTGTCTTGTCTTTTCTTTTCTTTATTATTTGGGTCGTTTCACCCTTGCTGCAACCCGGCCGAGTCCAAGTCTGTTTGTCACTCACCAGTGTCTTCACAGTCACACCCGCCCGCTCTCCAAAGTCCAAGCTGCAGGTCGTCATCCTATCTTGTCTCGAAAAAGACTCCAATTCGCAACCGGGATCCCCCTCATAAGAGGTATCGAAGATCTCTGCAGCCGCATTCTGCGCTCTGCTCCGTGTCCTGCGTCTTTATCACGCGCAGTGTCGGGGACTCAATTGAGAGCGTGTGTGTGCCATTGTGCGCCCAGGAGGGTATCGACACTGGGCTATTCGCTCCCGGCTGTCAAAAGAAGAGAGGAAGTGAACGTCTCCCACAGTTCCAACTCACTATGGAGCCAGCAGTCACACTTAAACCAGAGGTGCCTCCTGCACCAACCTCATCATCCACCACATCCCCCTGCATCACCACACCAGTAATCCTCAAGCCCAAAACCGCCGTCATGGAGGCTGTTGAGGACATCGTCTACGGCTCAGTGAGTGCCCCTTCATATCTAATTGACGCAGTAAAACTTACCATGCACCTCTTTTCAGGTCGCCGGTGTAGTGGGCAAATACATCGAATACCCCTTCGACACAGTCAAAGTCCGCCTCCAATCCCAACCCGACCACCTCCCCCTCCGCTACACCGGCCCCCTCGACTGCTTCCGCCAGGCCCTCCGCTCCGACGGCCTCCTCGGCCTCTACCGCGGCATCTCGGCCCCCCTCGTCGGCGCCGCCCTCGAGAACTCGTCCCTCTTCTTCTGGGAGCGCATCGGCCGCGACCTCACCTACGGCTTCGGCCTCGCCTCCCACGACAAGCCGCTGTCTCTCCAAACCCTCTGGCTCACGGGCGGCTTCGCCGGCGCCATGACCTCCTTCATCCTCACCCCCGTCGAGCTGGTAAAGTGCAAAATCCAAGTCCCTGAAACGGGCGGGAAGGCCGCCGCCCCCCTGAAGCCAATCCCCGTCATAAGGGACATCTTCCGCCACCAGGGCATCTCGGGCTTCTGGCACGGCCAGCTCGGCACCCTCATCCGCGAAGCAGGCGGCTGCGCGGCTTGGTTCGGCTCCAAGGAGACCACCACCAAGCTCTTCCGTCAGTGGAACGAGAGCAGAGCCACTTCCCCGCAACATCTCGAGCAGATCAGAGCACAAGATGCCCTTCCCCTTTGGCAGCAGGCGGTAGCGGGCGCCTCGGCGGGCATGGCCTACAACTTTTTGTTTTTTCCGGCAGACACGGTCAAGTCGAGGATGCAGACCACGCCGATTGGGGAGGTGGGGCCCAAGAAGACGTTTATGGGGGAGACGGCCGCGTTGTGGAAGCAGGCTGGTCTGAAGGGGTTCTACAGGGGGTGTGGGATCACGGTGTTGAGGTCGGTGCCGAGCTCGGCGTTTATCTTTATGGTGTTTGATGGGTTGAAGAAGTATTTGCCTATGCAATAGAAGGGAGATGGGTAGATGGGGATCTATACGCTAGAGTTATACCAGGGAAGGAGAGGAGTTTGCATTGTCAAAGAGGCAGGCAGGCAACATAGACGGCAGCGGCGGGCGGGTATTTTTTATGTCATTCGACATTATCATCAGCGGGCGTTGGGAGAATGGGCACTGATTCGTTACTGGGAATTTGCTTTCGAGTTTGATGAGAAAGGGGAGGGGGAAAAAGCCCTGGATTTGGCAATTTTGAGTTGGGGGTATTTTGCAAGGTAGTAGCAATGAGATGAAGTGTGTGCATGTCAATGGTCTACATAAAACGGCGTTTTGTAATTATATTTTCAATGATCCCTCCCAAAGGGATCTATCCTGACCCATTGGTTCCGCCGTTACAAATCTTTACGCTCTTTTGACATAACCATGCCATCCTCACACTCACTTTTGACCTTGTCCCGAGTCCCACCTAAGCCACATCTTTGCCAGCATCATCCTCCACCCGGGTTAGAAACAAGTCCCATGAGCATACTACACATAAAAGATCGTCATACCTCCCCTCATTCCAGCCCCAGCCACCACCTCCGCCGTCTCACATTGCTCCTAATCACCCTCGCGTGTATCCATATTTCTCACCCCTTCCACAAAAACCACCTCGTCCCCAAACGCCCCAACTAAGACCTCTTCTTCTTCGTCTCCCCATCCGCCTTCTCATACGCCCCGCTCAAATCCCAATTGTTCAAGTACCCCGTCCCCGCGCTCAAATAAGTAGCAAAGCTCAACCAAGCCACATACGGCACCAGCAACCACCCCGCCGTCGCATCAACCTTTGTCCCCCATAACCAGGCCAGATACCCATTCACTCCCACCAGAGCAAGCACATCGGCGGTGGCGAGGATGGGACGGTTCCAGCCGAAGAAGAGAGGCATCCAGAGGAGGTTGAGGCCGAGCTGGATCGTGTAGAGGGTGGTGCCTTGGCGGGCGGCCGAGATTATGCCCGGGAGGTTGAGGGGGGAGGTGCCGATGCTGTAGGCGCGGTGGGAGGCGTAGCCCATTAGGCCGTAGAGGAGGGTCCAGACTGGGCCGAAGACTTGGGGGGGTGGGCGGAGGGGGGGTTGGTTGAGGGAGAGGTAGGTTCGGGGCACTTGTTTTGTTGGGGGGAAGTAAGAAGAGAGATGTTAGCTAAGGGGCTGGATGGGAGGGTTGGGGGGGGGGGCGGTTATGAGGGAGGTTACTTACGCCTTGTTGACCATCCTACTGCTGAGCCTAGGGTTATGGGGAGGAGGATGGAGGCTGGGAAAGAGGAGAAGATGGACTCGGGGAGGGTGAGTTGGGGTATGTAAGTGGTCATTTTGGCGGTGTTTTGTGAGTTATCGCCGGTTTGATGTTTTGGCAGTCACTGAAGCGGCTGTTAGTTTGGAAAAGTCGGGGTTGTGGTGGTTATAAAGGCTGCGGACGGATTGCGACGGGCAAGCCGCCAACCTAGGTATGACGACATACCTCGCTTTGGAAGCAACACCCCACCTAAGCAGTTGCAGTCGATGCGGGACCAACGTTGGTTGAATGGCCTGATGTGATGATGATGATAATGGGAGTTGGACTTTGAGATATGTGTGTTGGAGATATCAATTGATCTTTGGCAGAATGGTGGTGAAGCAGATGATAATCAATGGTGTTCGATGATATCAAGCTACAGATAATGAAGACGGGCACTGGGGAGACAGGTACACGATTATATAGCATGCGCCTTTCTCGTGGCAATTATTCAAATGGAGTCAAGTAATGCTGATGCTATTTTCCAATTTCGATCTTGTGAAGCCATTTCGATCCTTCTCATGAGGGGCACTACAGTGGGATCGGCCAAGATGGAGCTCAGCCTCGGTGGCCTGACTGACGGATGCAAGTTCAAGATCAGGGTCCTTCTAACAAGATAGAGTCATCCTGGAAATAAAACAGTATATAGCGACCACCTTCATGAAATCACATAGTTAGAGCTTGACCGACCTACAAGTTTTGGTATTACCTTGGAAGGAGGGGCGCCGAGCTCTTTCCTCAGATGGAGACAGTAAACAGTCAATAGTTCTCCCACGAGAACAGTCAGAGATATTGCTTGGCAATCAAAATAAACAGATGACAATTCCCCTCGAACTCACAATAATAGTTACGGCACAACAGTCTAAGAACTTTTGCCAGCAAACCGCCAGCCCAGACAGAAGACAGCAAAGACAAGAGCAAGAGCATCTCAGGAAGTGGGCCCGTGCCGAATCCAAGCCCCCAGATTCTCCCCGTGGCCCCTGTCTTGGAGTGGAGAGCATCACGTGAGGTCCCAGCCGAGACAGCCAAAGAGTGGACCTCTCTGGGACTCTGGGGATTCTCAGATTCCGCAACACTCGGCGTCGTCGCGATACCCACGTCAACCTCGAGCGCGCATCAGCTGCTGCTCAAGAGACCACATCACTCCAACCATCGCGCATTGTCCGCATTCTACATAATTGTTCGTTTGGACCCTTTCCTGTCTCTCTATTCTTCCCCCAAGATTTCACTGGCCTTATTTCTGCCCCTGACTCTTCTCCTGTCATTTGGAGTTGCCCTTGTTAGCATGCCCAGCTTGGTACCTGGAAGCTGCTTTTGACCTTCATGTCAGCCTCCTCCTCCTCCTCCTGACTCTCCCTCCTGTGCCTGCCTCCACCAATATCCTCCCCTGATTGAGACGGCTTGCGGTGGTGACAATGGCATCTTCTACATTTTTTGGTTTATTTGGGCGGCTTCATGCGCTATCGTTCTTGTTTCATTTACTTTGAATCCCGTTGCCATGTCACCTAACCACCCCCGTCCACCTTTTCCGCCATGCTCCGCTGTGTTCCGCAGAAACCATCTTTCTAACCCGCAATCATGTCGCCAAACAGAAGCTCCCGCTCTGCAAACCAAACAATAGTTTTTCGACTTATCTAGCAAGCGACAAACAAGTCTCCCCAGACAACCGCAACAACGCAACCAGCGTCGACGGGCCCCTCGCAATAAAGAGCCACAAGCACCTTTGAATTTAGGGTGTCGCGCATCACCAAGAAGATCCATCTGCTATTGATCCACCTCACCGCAATGGATTACTATCGCGATTCGGCCCGCTCTCCGGGTGACCGCGCTTGGAGTGGCCGCGACGAACCGAGAATCAAGGAGGACAGACCAGACAGTTTCTACCGGAGCAGATCTCCAGGTACGTTGCCTGGATACTTTTGTCTTTACGTTGACTAACCCGCTGCGCTCAGGGAATGACCGCAGTCGCCGTCGGTCGAGATCCCCCCCTGCCGTTGATCGATACGAACCGAGAAGCCGCGGTGGCCGTGAGGATTATGCTAGTGGCAGAGATCGCGGTGACCGTGACGATCGCCGCCGAATGGTTTCTCCCCCTGCGAATATCGACCGTTATGTCCCAGGTCAAGAAGCGGCCGCGCCCATGCCACTTGCAAACCCAATTCAAGATCCTTTGAAGCTGCCCTACCAGGTGGGCTTTTCCTACTTTGGCGAATGGTGGAGAGCGAACGAGAAAATCAAGGAGGAGAAGGAGCGACTCAGAACTGGTCGTCGCCGGGAGCCAGAGCGCGTTCGGAGTGCCCGCGAAGCCCAGGAGGAGCGAGACAAGGAAAAGGCCAAGATTCAAGTTGCCTATGACGCCTACAAGGAAGATCTTCAGGCAAAGATGGCTCAGAATTTCGTCAAGCTGCACAAAGAGGAGCAGTGGTTCAGGGAGCGCTACGTCCCGGGAATCAGGGACGCCTTCCGCCAACAGTTGCAAGGGCACCGGCGTGAAGCATACGCTCAATGGGAGCAGGACCTCAACAATGGCGTCTTTGATGAACTTTCGTTGGAGGGCATACCCAAGAGTGAGAGCAATGGTGCCGGTGGAGTTGTAGAAAAGGAGGAAGGTGAAGCCACCGCTGCTAGCGAGGTTCTCGGCGTCGGTGACCTGGTGCCCGTCAGTAGCGATGTAAGAGACGACAGTCTTTACCAGCCAACCTTACTCATCAAGACCATTGCCCCCTCGGTTAGTCGTCAGAATCTGGAGGCGTTTTGCAAAGAGTATCTCGGAGAAGGTGAGGGCGGGTTTAAGTGGTTGTCACTGAGCGACCCCAACCCCAGCAAACGCTTTCACCGTATTGGCTGGATTATGCTCAATCCCGCCTCCGAAGCGCCTGCGTCCGAGGATGGGGACACCAAAGATGAAGACGGTGACATCGAACCTCCCGTCATGTCAACTGCCGAGAAGGCCCTCGAAGCTATCAACGGCAAGACTGTCAAGGATGAGCAGCGAGGTGATTTCATCTGCCACGTTGGTGTGCACAACCCGCCGGCCAACCCAAGAAAGAAGGCCCTCTGGGATCTCTTCTCTGCTCCCGAGCGTATCCACAAGGACCTTGAATTGGCCACAGATTTGATCCACAAGTTCGAAAGTGATTTCGGCTCTGATTTCAATGCCAGTCTCCATATTGAGGAGCATGTCGAACAGTTGCGGGCTAACGGGCAACTCCAACCTGCTGTCGCTGCTGCTCCCGTCAAAAAGCCAAAGGTAGAGCGATCTCTCGATGCCGATGAAGCTATGGACGCAGAGGTTGAGGAGGGAGAGGAGGGAGCGGTCGATGATGGAGAAGATGAGGATGAAGGTATGGTGGACGATGAAGTTGACGATATCGACTTGCTAGTTGCAAAGAAGCGACTTGATCTCTCCATCGAATATCTCCGCCGCACCTTCAACTTCTGCTTCTTCTGCGTGTTTGAAAGCGACTCTATCCATGAGTTGACGAGAAAGTGCCCCGGTGGCCATCTCCGTAGACCTCGCAGCACTCTCTCGTCCACTGCCAAAGCTGTTGCTCGAGCGAGCGCAAACGGCGACCCCTTCCCGTCCAAGAAGCGTAAGGAAGCGGAAGACGTCGAAGAGGGCGAGGCTCCCGAAGCTGAGCGCAAGTTTAAGACATCCTCCAAGACGGAGCAACAGCTCCAACGCGCCTACAACTGGGTGAAGACCTTTGAGGAGAAGATCAAGCAGATCCTTGCACCGGAAACTGTCGATCTCAGAAAGCTCGGTGGCAAACCGGTTGAGGATGCTGTCAACGATGAGCTTGGAAAGTATGTCAAGCAGGAGGATGAGCACAAGTGGCGCTGCCGAGTGCCTGAGTGTACAAAGCTCTTCAAGGAGGAGCATTTTTGGAAGAAGCACGTGGAGAAGCGTCATCCGGAGTGGCTGGATAAGCTCAAGGAAGAGGTAAGAATTTCGATGATTTCATATGCCGGTGGTAGTGGCTAACAAACGGGTACAGTTCGAACTGGTCAATGCCTACGTTATTGACCCTGCGCATATTGCGCCTTCTCGTACCGATGCCAACTCCAACGGGCACTTCCCTCCGTCCGGCGGCCAGCAGCCGACGGGCACTCCCCGCGGGTTCAATCTCCAGAACTACGCCATGAACAATATGCTCAACTTTGGGACCTTCCCAGCCATGCCTCTGCTCAACATGATGGGCGGTGCTGGCAACATGAATGCGGCTGGTTGGCAGCACGGAGGCGGCGATGATCGTGGTGGCGGTCCTATTCGACGGGGTGGCCCTCAGGGGGGCAACCGTCCTCAGAGCCGATCACACCCGTATGAACGCCGCGGTGGTAATCGACCCTATGGCGGTCCCGAGGGTGCTGGAGGCCCACCAGGAGGTCGTGGTCGTGGAGGCCCAAGTAACAGATGGGGTGACGGCGGTGTTACTACCACTGGTCCGCGTGAGGCTGTCCAGGGGCGCACCCTCAAGAGCTACGAAGACCTGGATCAGGTGTCTGGTGGTGGCGGTGGGGAGCTCAACTACTGAGAAAAGGTGATTTTCTCTTTGGCATCACCCCTAAGCTCCCTCCCCCCCCCGCTTGCAGCCTTGTTGTGGGCATGAAGTGTTGTTTTTCACACCGAGGCTAGCTCGACCAGAAACCAAGGTTCAAAGGGAAGGGTGTTTTTTTTTTTTTTTTTTTTTTTTTTTTGCTTTCGTTTCAGTTTGCGCTTCAGCTCATTCTTCAAATTATTCTGCGTGTTTTTTTCTCTTTTCAAACTACCCAAGTTTCATTCCTATCACTGCACAATATCATATCGTATGTCGTCATTCATCACCCCCCCACAGTGTTTTTTATTGCGTTTTGAGAAGTTTTTTTGTCGTGTACCATTAGGGAAGCACTCTCTTTCTTCTTTTTGGCTGGTTTCTCTCTACTACTAGTCGTCCTTTTGATCTGGGTTTCTTAATTTGTCTCGAGGCGAAAATTGGCGAATAAGGGGCGGGGGGATTATTCAGGTGTGCAGTTGGAGGTTTAGTTTTGTGTGTTGTTGTTTTTTTATCTCATTAAATATTACCAAATTTGCATTGTTAACATCATGTGCTGAGTGACTAGATTATGTTTGGGGTAGAAGTAGTTCATAACTTGATGTTGTTGTTGGTTGTGAGGTCTATGATGTTGGGGACTGAATGCTTGGCTTTGACCCCCCCTCCTTTTTGGAAGTAAACAATTAACGTTAACCCCCCCGGCAACCTACCCTCAACCCGCAGAATCGGGTTTGAATGCATGAGGCGGTATCATGTTTTTGCGCGCCACAGCAAAACCCCCTTCTTCTACACTCACTGTTGCCTTATTTCGGCTCTTGATATATCAGACGCAGATGTGGTGGTCCTTGAAATTCAGTACGTCCCGCTTTACATGAGAATAGGTAGGCAAGACCTGAGCGCGAGTGACAGTTCAGATTGCAAATGTTGCTTCTGCCATAACGTTAACAAGGGTTTACACTACATGGTGGTGTCATGTCTGCACCCAAATTTTCCAATGACCTTTTGTTGTACCTAACCGTGGCATTTCACTTGGGTCGCATCTCTGGACAGGATCACACATAGCCCTCTCTCTGCACTTGTCGCTATTGTGCTTGATGACTATATTCTTTCCATGTCAATAGAAGTGAGGGTACAAAACGATACATACATCAAGGTATTTGAGAAGCTCCCTCCGCTATGACTACATAACAAATACACAGTAAACTTCTCGCAATCCTGGCAAGTTCATCAGATAAGATGATTAACACGATGGCATCCTTCATAGCCCGAGGCACTCTTATCACACACTTTTATCCCACATAGCAGAGCTACACATATATTCATTGCCCAGGGTATCTATCCCCCCAAGCAAACATTGTATATTCCATTTTTCATTACAACTTTTTAACCCTTTCTGTCACAAAAGTTAATGTAGTCTACCTGCTCAAGGCGATATCATCAATCCGCAAAATCATCTTCACCGTCTCCGCCGCCAACTCAATCGCGCTCGTGCTCACCAACAATGGCTGCAGCACATTCTCCTTTGAAATATCCGAGTTGACACCCCCGCTCTTGATACTGACACCAGCATTTTTCTCGCCCATCTCGTGCTTGTGGCGCAGGGCAGTCACAACCTTGATGCTGTTCAACCCGGCGTTTTCCGCAAGAGTAGTGGGAATAACCTCCATAGCGTCGGCAAAGGCCTTCCAGCAGATGGCCTCGGTGCCGGTCAAGGCACGTGCTTGCTTGTTGAGCTGGGCGGCAATTTCAATTTCGGCGGCACCGCCACCGGCGATGAGAGCCTTCTTCTTGACGAGGCAGCGGACGACGCAGAGGGCATCGTGGAGGGAGCGCTCAGCCTCGTCGAGGATGAGAGCGTTGGCGCCGCGGACGACGACTGAGATGGTCTTGCCGGTGGACTTGCAGCCGGTGACCTTGACCATCTTGCTGCCAGAGGACTGAACCTCCTCAACAAGGTCAGCGGAGCCAAGCTTGTCCTCAGTGAAGCTGTCAATGTCGGCGATGGGCTTGCAGCCGGTGGACTTGCAGATGAACTCGACTTCGTCACGCTCAATGTCCTTGACGACGAGGATGCCGAGGCGCTGAAGGAAGTGGAGGGAGAGGTCGTTGACGGCGTCGCGGAGGATAGACTTTTGAATGAAGAGAACGTTGCACTTGGCCTTCTTGATCTTCTTGACCATGTTGAGGAGGTACATGCGCTCCTCCTTGACGATCTTATCCATTTGTCTGTAGTCGTTGACCTGGATGGTGTTTTCCATCTGTTGCAGTGATTAGCTAACGTAGTCCCAGGTAAGAAAGCATAGTCATAGAACATACATCAGGCTTAGGAGGGCTGAGCTGGAACTGAATAAGACCGATCTTGGCCTTCTCCATCCTTATGGGCCCTCCCGCGCTCTTGATCACTGGCTGTGTGAGAACCAAACCGTCCACCAACTCGCTGTCTTCTATCGTCCCGCCGACCTTCTTGATAATGCGAATATTCCTCAGGTCGACGTTATCTGCCGTCTTAAGGTCGATCGTCTTGGTAACAGCGTTGACGGCCATTGGGCCGAGGAGGTTGGAGTATTGGGACACAATCTTGGAGGACAGCGAGGTGTTGGCGGCTTGAAGGAGGGAGGAGGTGTCGGTAAGGGCGATAGGTTGTGACATCTCATGCAAGACCTTGACCGCGGCGGCGGCGGCTCTTTGGAAAGACTCTGAGATGACGGAGGGGTGGATGCCCTTGGCGAGAAGGCGGTCGGCGGCGCCCAACAAGCTGCCGCAGATAACGACGACTGAGGTGGTTCCGTCACCGGCTTCGACATCTTGGGCGTTGGAAAGTTGGACAAGCATCTTGGCTGTGGGATGCATGACGGCCATGCTCTTCAACATTGTGCTGCCATCGTTGGTGATGATGGTCTCCCCCTTTCCGCTGCGGATCATCTTGTCCATGCCCCTTGGGCCCAGCGATGTCCGGACGGCATCGGCAAGAGCTACGAATAGTTAGACCTGGAAGACACCGACGTATAGTACTGTTGTATATAATTAGAGGCATACCTCTGGCGGCGACGATGTTGGCGGAACGGACGGCCAACGGCTTCTCCTTGTCCTATGGCGGGGGTCAGCCAGAGCTCCAGCGCGACTCGACGGAGCCCTGCAAATAGGGGCTGGCAGTTGGGTACATACCCTGAAGGTGGCATTGCTGGGACCAGCGGCGGCTGGTGCTACGGCAGCCATTTTGTAGATATGAAGGTTGGATCGAGGGGGGGTACTCGGTCGAGGCGGTCAAGGGTTGTGCAGTTTGGCGGTGGTGGTGATGGCGGTGTTGCGATAACTTATTAGTGCCCCTCTGTTTGCTTGTAGGCAGCTCCTTCTCCCCAGGCTACGCTTCAAAGGTGGGACGGGAATTTTTCCTGTCGGGTGTTGGAGTTCTTCCCGCCGCCAGCAGCTTCCCCCACTGTTTCCTTGGGGGGGAGGTGGCCCGGGCGTTCACACGGCAGCCGGGGAACACCCAGTTCCACCGCGCTAGCTGTAATGGGACTAGGCCCTTTTCAGCCTCGCAGCCGGGGGAGCTCTGGGCGGGCCCAAGGCAGCATGGATTACGGAACTGCTGCTTGGTGTTGCTTCCTCTGCGTTCGTTGAATCCATGGCGACTTTCCCTCTCCCATCATCACCCAACCACCACACAACCACTTGACGACTATTCTGCACCGAGGAATCGCGCCTGGTCCCAAGTAATAAGCGACTTCAACTAGTTTTGTCCGGTGCACTCTCTCCGATTTCCAAACACAACACATTCCAGAAATCCAGCAGCTTACCCATCGACAGCCGTCATTATGGTACGCATGTCCATTGACCCAATCGTCGCTCGAGTTCCCACTCGTCGCCACCACCCGCTGCCAGCACTTTAGAAATGCTAACTTCTCTCTACTTTAGCCTTCTGCCACAGGTGCCAACTGGGAAAAGTACCAAAAGAAATTCGGCGATGACGAGATAGAAGAGAAGAAGATCACGCCCCTCACCGATGAGTCCGTTGCCCTCGACCCACCAACACCGATGCGCAACTTGAGCTAACCTCCGCAAAGAGATATCCAGGTTCTCAAGACCTATGGCGCCGCGCCATATGGTTCCGCCATCAAGAAGCTAGAGCAGCAAATAAAGGAGAAACAGCAGAGCGTGGATGACAAGATTGGTGTCAAGGTAGGCAGCGGTGCACTTGCGTCTAGCGGACCCAGAAACTTATACATGTTGTCTCTATACAGGAATCAGATACCGGTCTCGCACCACCTCACCTTTGGGATATCGCCGCCGATCGTCAACGAATGTCCGAGGAGCAACCTCTTCAGGTAGCGAGATGCACCAAGATTATTCAGGACGACAAGGACGAGGCGAAGTCGAAATATGTCATCAACGTCAAGCAGATAGCAAAGTTTGTCGTGAATCTCGGCGAGCGCGTCAGTCCAACGGATATCGAAGAGGGAATGCGGGTTGGTGTCGACAGAAACAAGTACCAGATCCTTCTCCCACTGCCGCCCAAGATCGACGCCAGTGTCACCATGATGACGGTCGAAGAGAAGCCCGATGTTACATACGGCGATGTTGGTGGTTGCAAGGAGCAGGTGGAAAAGCTCCGCGAGGTTGTCGAGATGCCCCTGCTTTCGCCCGAACGGTTCGGCAACTTGGGCATTGACCCCCCCAAGGGTGCCCTTCTTTACGGCCCTCCCGGTACCGGCAAGACCCTCTGCGCTCGTGCGGTAGCCAACCGAACAGACGCCACCTTCATCCGTGTGATTGGATCCGAGTTGGTTCAAAAGTACGTTGGTGAGGGTGCCAGGATGGTGCGTGAGCTGTTTGAGATGGCGCGGACGAAGAAGGCCTGCATTATCTTCTTTGACGAGATTGACGCCATTGGTGGTGCTCGTTTTGATGACGGTGCGGGCGGTGACAATGAAGTCCAGAGAACCATGCTGGAGCTCATTACTCAACTGGACGGTTTCGACGCTAGAGGCAACATCAAAGTCATGTTTGCCACCAACAGACCTTCGACTCTCGACCCTGCTCTTATGAGACCGGGTCGTATCGACCGCAAGATTGAGTTTGCTCTTCCCGATCTCGAGGGCCGGGCCAACATTCTGAGGATTCACGCCAAGAGCATGTCGGTGGAGAGGGACATCAGATGGGAACTCATCTCGCGGTTGTGCCCCAATGCTACGGGTGCTGAGCTGCGCAGTGTGTGCACGGAGGCGGGCATGTTTGCTATCCGCGCGAGGAGGAAGGTGGCGACCGAGAAGGACTTCTTGGATGCGGTGGACAAGGTGATCAAGGGTAACCACAAGTTTAACTCTACTGCGGCTTATGCGCAGTATAACTAAAGGGTTAAGGGGGTTGTTATGGGGAGCAGGGACGTTGTGTGTGTTTTCGGGTTGTGTATGACTAGAAAGGTTAATAATTTACCTGAGAAAGTTGACTTAGAGTAGGGTGGGGGATGAAGTAGGAGTTGAAGACAATAAACAAGCGAAGATTATTAACATGTTTGAAGTCTAGTGGTGTATTCAAATGTTTGTGGGTATATGTTAGCTCCAATTTGTTGCCTGCCATTTATACCTCTACGCTGATGTCGTGAAAACGCTAAACCCACACGCAATGCTTTCCTCCCGTTGCTATGCTCATCATGCGTTTCCCACCTCTTGACTATGTACAAAATCATAACAAGTGAAAAGAACTATGTATCATAATCTACCCTCACATGCTGCTGCTGCTGGTCCGCTTTGGGGGCAGGTTTCTTTGCTACCCAAACAAGTCTCCATTCCCAATCAAGCCTCCTCCTACACATGGACCGTTCGTTTCCCCTTGTTGTGTGGCTATTTTCCAGCCATTATTATGTACAATTTCCTCAACAATATGCCCTCCTCCCCGGACAGGGCCTGTTTGTCCTCCTGGGCTGGGACCAACTTTGCGTGCTTCTATAAGCCTGATATTGGGATGTTTGTCGCCGGAAAGGGGGGGGGGGGGGGTAGTGTCGTTTCTTGCCGTGTCCTCCAATGTCACCCAGTAAACATCCCAGAGGGAACATTTGTCCAGATACACGCTTCTCTACCACATCCACATCCTTGTTGTTGGAAGGTGGTTTTTCGCCGTTCTGGGAGGTTGATCCTCCTCGTCGGTGGTGATACTCCAGCACTCGCCTCCTTCCTAGCCCCCATCCCTCATTAGGTACCGAACCAAAAACCAGAATATATCCCCCTGCCAGAAACGCCCAAGATTTTTGCCTTTTATATTTCCTCCGATACCATATTTTCCCCCTTTCAACCCTCCACAAACGGTAAACACCCCAAACAAACCACATCCCCATCCTGGCCCCTTTCAACGCAACACCTGCTGCAGACCATCTTCCTGTGCCCAGCCCCACCCCCTTTTGTTGTCCAGCCTCCACTTTCTACTGGTGGTGGTGGTTGTTGCTCCTCAGCAGAATCAACATCAATCATTGTAAACGACGGCTCTGTCTGTAATGATAGTGGTGGTGGTGGTTGCTGGGACGGTGGACTCCAACCAAGACACTCCCTTATGCACACGTAGCACGTCCGCTGACCACATCCTTGACAATCGGCGAAGCTGTCCAAGTCGGATTTCTTGGTTGGTTTGCGGGAGCAGATGTGGCAGGGGGTTAGGAGGGAGGTTTTGCTGGCTAGGTTTGGTCGGGGTTTTGCTGGGAGTGTTTCCTCTTCTTCTTTTTGGTGGAATTTGCTGGTGATATCGTGTTGTCTTTTTGGGTCAAGTTCAATGTCGACTGAGGTCATTCGTTGGCGTTTGGAAGAAAGGGGGATCATTTTCCTGGTGTTGGTTGCCAGGGGGGATAGGTTGCTGCTGCTGCTGCTGCTGCCATGGTGGTAGTGGTGGTAGTTGTCTGGGTAGATGTTGTGGTGGTGGTGGGAGCTGTAGACAGCATGGTTAGTGGCAGCGGCGGCAGCGGTGGAGTTCGCGAGAAGACTCGCGTACAATGTGAATTGCTGGGTGCTGTCATCGCGATCGTCGTCTCGTCTCCGCTTCTTGCACGGGACAGAGGGGGGGGACGAGGTGTTGGTGGTTTCTTGGGCGATGGACGGCATGTTGTTGTTCCCCTTGGCCATTAAACACGCTTGCTGTTGCTGGTGGAGGCGAAGGAGGTGCGGCGACAGGGCGGCAGAAAATGGCAAATGGCAAGCTCATTAAAGTCGGAATAATCTCATCGAAGAAAATGGAACAAGGAGCGAAGTTGAGTTGAATGGGGGTGGGAGAGCGGAGGCGAAGATGGTTCTAAGCTTCCAGGATCCGCCTTCCTCCGTCGGGTGCGCTGACGCTTTGCTGTGCAGATCCGATGGGAGTCACGTAAAGTGCAAAGTGCGCTGCTGTGGTGAAATGGCAGTTGTTGCTGGGCAGAATTTTGGTGGTCGATTTATTAATTGCTGCTAGGTGCTGGCCCTGGCTTGTTGTAGCGAGCAACCCACCCACTCAGAGCCCAGATAAATCGAGACACTTCACACAATGCCACAGTGATTTGGTACGGTGAAGAAAGGGGGAAGCTGGCGTTGAACAAGTCATTTCCCCCTTCAAAGAACCTCCCACCCAATGGATAGCTCCTGGCTGAGGTTTTCCTTATGCCAGGGCAAAAGCAGGGCCACCCCCAAAAACCTACGCATCTGACCTGCTAATCAATGATATTAGTGGACCCCGAGTTTGGATGACATGGCCGCTACAAGATGCACGACCCAAAAGAGTGCAGAGTGCCAAGCAACCTGGTTCTGATGCCTGATGGTAGGCATGGGATATCGAATGTCATTCACAAAGGCGACAGTTGAAAGCTTATCGAAAGCAGACACGTGTATAGGCGGTGGTAGATGGTTCCAGGAAGGAGCTATTGGGCTTGCCATTGCGTAGGGTGATCATTGATCGGGATGGCTCCTTTGATGGTGTTATCGAGCGATGCTGGCGTCCACTGCAATTACGCCCATCACGTGGGGGCTAGGCTTAAACCAGCACCGCCCCACCCGGCCTGTCCTCCAACTTTCGAACTTCTCTCCCTCATCACTCCCGCGTCAACCCGTTCGCTTGGAGCCTCAACGCCTCGCAACAACTCACCGCGAATCCGCGAACCCATTGACGAAATCCACCCCCATCGAGAGAAAACCCGTGTCGAACATCAGTAAATCGACATCGAGATATGAGTCGCGCCAACAAACTTGGCCCGGAGGTTAATCGGTGAGTCGAGAAGACGCAACAAGTGCTGCAAGTTGCTGCACTGCTGTCTCGTTCTTTCAACAATCTCGCTGCCTTTCTGGTCGCCTTCTCCACCAGGCCCGACAACCAGTTCAACGGCCACCCATCTGGGGGTGACTGTCCACCATCACCACCATTTCCCATCATCGTTTCCACCATCAAAGATCATTTTTAGAGACATTGGCTAACCATAGTATCCATGGCTAGAGCTTTGTTCGTCAAGA
The DNA here is from genome assembly GCF_000226545.1 of Podospora anserina S mat+. NCBI lineage: Eukaryota > Fungi > Ascomycota > Sordariomycetes > Sordariales > Podosporaceae > Podospora > Podospora anserina. The sequence continues at coordinate 2,864,971 of NW_001914859.1, forward strand.
ATCTAAGGTATGTATCTTCCACCAATCGAATGTGTCTTTATCGCCGTCGCAACCCCGACTAACCCCGGACTAGCTACAACGTCACTCCTGAGGAGCTGTTCGATCTCTTCGGCAAGTACGGGCCCATTCGCCAGGTCCGCCAGGGCATTGCGAGCAACACCAAGGGCACCGCCTTCGTTGTCTACGAAGATGTTATGGATGCGAAGCAGGCCTGCGACAAACTGAACGGCTACAACTTTCAGAACCGTTATCTCGTTGGTATGTTTTGAAGGAGTGCTTATGCCTGTGACGGTCGTACTAATCAGTGACACAGTATTATACCACCAGCCCGACAAGATGGTCAGGTCAAAAGAGGATTTGGACATCCGCAAGGAGAATCTCGAACGCCTCAAGCGGCAACATGGTATAGATTGACAGTTAGACGGGCCTGCGGACAGCTTTCAGAGTCGAAACCGACAGTCTGGAGGCCCGTCTTCTCTGACATCTCCCTCCTCCCCCAACAAGGCGGCTTCGGCGCCCAGGACGCCAACTTCAAAGACGCCGAGGTCAATCCTCAAAAGGGGCAGGCCCGATATCGCCATGCACGCACGAAAGATGCCGCACTTCGTGCGCAAGCTTCTTCCCACCGTTCCGGAGTGCGCCTAGCTTCGATATCATTACCCACCACATCATCACTTGTACGGCATAAGTGTACCAAAGGCTGCGTTCAACACTGCAACGTAGCCAGCAAGCAAACCCATCCTTGCTTTACCTGCCCTCTCAACTCTCTAAAAAAAAACAGCAAACTTGCAACATTTACATCGGGGATTTCTTTAGGCGCGTTCCTTTTCCAGTCGGGTTGTGTGGCTGGGGGAATATGGGGAATGTTTTTGCCGATTCGGGGTGTTTGGTCTTCATAGGTTCTTTCGGCGCGAGCAAAGGTTATCAGGCGCAGATTTCAATGCCCTTCTTTTCATCTCAGGGGTTGCTGTTGTTGCTGATATCCATACTGAATCGGGGCGCAAATTGATCACCGGGACTCTGACATAGCGTTGGGCTACAGAGAGAATTCCGATGCTTTTCCAACAGTCGTTTTCGGTCTTTTGTTTTGTCTGTCATTTAACTGCTCATGTTTGATTTATTTTCTAAACGACACCATGTTGATATGATGCAAGTTAGCCTAGCTACGTGTGGATGTATGTATGTATGTATGTATGTATGTTGTCTCGCCTCGCCTGCTCGCCTATGAATATGCATGGCATGTAGTACATGCAATATACCGTGCCGTACACACTGCTCATAGCATTCTACATAAGCACATAAGGTACTGTAGATATCCGAATCCGGAGGCGGAGTCTCTAACTGGAAGTGGATTCAACTCGCTATCAGATTGTTTCCAGAACCGGGCCGAAGTTGACTTTTGCCGGCAGACAACAGCCAGCAGCCGGCACACTCCACACTGCCCAGCAATTCTGGAACCGCCATGAATGCCCAGCCGTGGTGGGGCCGTCAGTCTGGCGGGCGCTGTGGGGAACCTCTGCGACCGCTGAAAGAGTGCGAGCGATAGGGCCAACGGTGCCATGGCCAATGGGGCAGCAGTGTCTCAAGTTGTGGCCTCGCATTGCCTCTCTGCTTTGCGCCGTCGTGCTGTGTTCCAGGAGAACCCAGGCAGTTACGTTTACAATACAACCGTGGCTCCGACTCCGTCTTATAGTTTTGTTTCGTCGTTTTCCATCTCTTCTGTTCTTCTCCTCTCTTGAGTCTTTTAAAGCTACCTTGCAGTTTGCTGTCGTGATACCCCAACGCACACCGTCCACACAATCCACTGCATTACATCACTCCAGTCACAAGACGCGCACTAAACCACCACGAAGAACCGTCACCAGGCACCTACCAGAGAAGAATACGCCACACAAATCCAAGAGCGATCATCTGATCGAGCCTAGCTGCTGTGTTGTTATTATCAAAACCTTTTTACCCCGGAAAATAGTCTCCGTTCTAATTCCCAACCAACGCCAAACGCTTGATGAGGTGGTCAGCTCTTAGCCCCGGACAGCATCTACACCAATCGTAAATGTTGCCTCCCGCCGCCGCAGCCGCCTTGTCCAACAACAACGTTCACCTCGCTGTTCGTCAACACCTCGATCCCGTTGTCGTCCCCACGCTCGAGAACACCATTGCCGTCGCCATCCCCAATGTCGCAACGTCTCTCGCGGCAGCAGCAGCAGCAGCAGCGGTAGATCCAACAAATCTACCCCATCCACCACCGTCGTTCAACGACCACCCGCAAGGAGGTCAACAACCCGCGACGGCGGAAGCAGGAACCCTCATCTCCGTCACCATGACTCCCACCCTCTCCCCAATATCAAGCCCAACCGCAACCGGCACCCCCTTCTCCCCCTCGGAAAATCCCACCGAATGCCGCCTCCTAGGCTCCTTCGCCATCCTAGTCCAGCTCGCCCTCGGCGGCCTGGCCCTCCTCTCCCTCGTCTACAAACGATGGCGCGAGCGCCCCCAGCGACCGGTCAAAATCTGGTTTTTTGACGCCTCAAAGCAGGTCTTTGGGAGCGTGCTAGTCCACGGCGCAAACGTGTTCATGTCTCTGCTCACGAGCGGGAGGTTCAACATCACGACCATTGCTCCCCCGGCAACGGTGTCCGAGGCGGCGAGGAGAGGGGTTTTGATGCTTCTTAAACGGACAGCAACGACGACAACGACGGTAGACGAATATGTACCGAACCCGTGCTCTTTTTACCTTTTAAACTTGGCTATTGATGTAGGCTCCCCCTACCCTCCCCTTAGATCTTCCCCCAACCAAATACTAACACGGCCAGACAACCCTCGGCATCCCAATTTTAATTCTCATCGTCAGAATAACCACCACTTTGGTCACTTACACCCCGCTGGGCCAACCCCCGGAGTCGGTTCAGTCAGGGCACTACGGCTCGCCCCCCAACGCGTGGTGGTGGTTGAAGCAGTCATTTATTTACTTTTGCGGCTTGATGGGCATGAAACTTGTTGTTCTGGTCATTTTTATGATTTTTCCCTGGATCTCGGAGCTGGGGGATTGGGCGCTCAAGTGGACCGAGGGCAACGAGAGGCTGCAGATTGTCTTTGTCATGATGCTGTTCCCGCTCATCATGAACGCGATGCAGTATTACATCATTGATAGCTACATCAAGAAGCAGGAGGGCAAAGGGGAGGTGGAGGGTAAGGGGTATGATGAGGTTGACCAGGAGGAGGGGGTGGATGGGTCGGTTGCGAGTGAGGATAGTGAGGATAGTGAGAGTGAAGAAGAGGAAGGGCAGAGGACGCCAAGGGCTGGGAAAGGGGCGAGGGACTTGGAGAGGGACGAGTATGATCCTGATGTGGACGGGGACAGCCAGACGGTGGTGGGGAGCAGCTCGAGTCGGATTTCGAGTCGGGGGGTGTTGACAGAGGATTTGCTTCCCAAAGAATGATTTTCTTTTTTTTTGCATGACTGAAGAAGGAATGATGGGAAATGGGTTCACGGCATTTTTCTTTCCTTTTTCTGGTGTTTTTTGGCTTTGGGATTCAGGAGGGGGACGGAATGGCGTTTTATATAAGTTTTTTCCTACAGGTTTCGGATTCGTATACATTTTCATTTTCCTTTTCTCGTCTGCAATCATCAAGTTGGAATATCTCTCTCCACAGACCCCTCAAACCAACAGCACAGCATGGGAAAGCGTACGCATGGGCTTTTTCGGTATTTTAGAACACAAAGGTATTTTCGGCAATAAACAACAGAAACAGATCATCGTCCGGTGTTTGGAAGTTCTCATCTAAGTAGGGTAATCTTCGCCGTCATCTGTGTTAGCAACACGCAAATTTGACACCTCACAACCGGGCAAAACTATCCAATGTACAGTGCTTTCTCTCTCTCTCTCTTTCAACTCGATTACATCCATTAGTAAAAGCTCAACACAACAAAAGACAACTCTGCCAAAAATACACTAGAATCTTGCCAAAAGACCCAACCGACCCACCACATATTACCTTGCCTGTATCATCCACGCCTTCCAAGCTCCAACCACAAAAACATCCCAACAAGAAAAGAAAAACCCAAGCCTCCAAAGCAAGAGCCAACTTGTCGAGAGTGAGTGACACCAATCCAGCAAACCAAAGGCTGCCCTCCCCTCCATAGTAATCAAACCCAAAGCCAGAGCACCAAAACAACACCAAAAAACACCAAAACCTTACCCTCCCTTTTTTGCCTTTACCTCCCTTCGCAACAATGCACACCAGAAACGAGACCATAATATCAGACAGTCCCTTCCCCGTACCCCTTTCCCTCCACAGCCTACAACAAATCAAAACCCACCTCCTCCTCCCCCCAAACAGGCAGCTCATCCTCACTCTGCGGCAATTTAACGCTAAAACTCCTCACCCCCAACCTCAAGCCCTCCACATCCAAAACTCCATACTCCCTCCCCCCCGACCCCAAAACAACAACCACCAGCTCCTCCCTCAAAAGCTTTACCACTTCCCCTTGGCTCAACCCCTCCAATCTCCCCCTTTCAACAGCCCCAATCAAGCCCGTAGTCAACGGCACCGTCCCACTAACCTCCAACTCCTTCATCGCCTCCCTCATGCCTCCCATCCCGGCCCCGTCGGCAGCAAACACCCCCATGGCACCAACATGATTCTCTGCCTGCGCCCAGTCCGCCTTGTCCTCCGGTGGGGTCCCAAAGAAGAAATAAATGGAATACGGCCCATCCAATGCTTGCTTCTTGGCTCGGATATTCACAATCCACTCTCGGTAGCTGTCATCTTGGAGTCCTCCAACTTCCCTACCAGCAGGCCGATGCTTTGATGATGACTGCTGTCCTATTCTCGAAGACGCCCCCTTCGCCCGGCCACCCTTGATGCCTTGGGCTCGAAGCTCCCTCAGAAACATGTTGGCTGGACTTGACGCCCCGTACAAACGGTTAATAGCCCGTCGTACACCAGCTTGGGCATTACTCGCACCCGCAAGGTCCGTCAGCTCAGTGTAAGTGTACCCGAATTTGGTGAAGTCCCTGACGCTATCCGACGTCCAGAACCCCCCATTGGCATCAGCAAAGAACGGGGTGAGCGGTGTCTGTGAGTCTTGAATCTGGCCTCGAGAGGTCGTGTATGAATTCAGAACCGCTGCGGTAGGCGTCACCCATGATTGCGGGTACAATGTCTGCCACATGGCAAAGATACGGTCCACCATGGTGTGGTGTAGAAAGAAGATAGGGTCAAAGGCCGAGTAAGGTATGAACGACATGTGGCCGCCCTGGATATTTGGCATACCCATACCACCACCGCCAGCAAGAGTATGGACCGTGTCATGGAGAGACTCGAGGGAATCATACGAGGCGTTATTGACAAAAGGGATCCAGGCATTGTTGCTGAACCTGCTGTAGTTACCATAGTTCGAGAACAAAATGTAGAGCCGTTGGCTGAGTGACCGTTGGTTCTGATCGATCGTCATGGCCACCATGGAGTTGTTCGACTGGGCTCCGGGACCCCAATTAGTTGGACCCCTCAGGGTCTCAGTCCAGGTATTCCACTATTACAACATTGTTAGCATCCAAGACATGCTTGCCAGTATCAAAGCTTACCGGTGCCTGTCTGAAAGCAGTAGTATTCAGAGGCCGAAACGTGTAACTGAACAGAGGGTTTGCTATCCGCTGAACGCCATTCGGACCATCTACATCGACAAAGGGACTCCCACCCACGCTCGTGGGGAGCACACTTCCGTCAGAGGGCGGGTAGGTAGCCCAATCCCAATAAGGTATTCGAAACCGCTGGATAGCGTCGAGATAGCGCTGCTTCTGATCATCGGGCCACCAATTTGCAATCATCCGCATAACATTTGTCAAGACTTGCTGTCAACCATTATCAGCCAAAGAGCTCCAACCACCAGAAAAAGAAAACAATTCTGCCGAGAGGCTTCCAACCACATACCTCGTACAAAGCCAGATAAGGCCGGTGCCAAGTAGGGAACAATATCGAAGAGTGCGTACAATACCCAGTCTCCTCATTCCCAGGCGTCGGTCGCACACCACCCCATGTCTGGTGCGGCATTCCATGGATACCTGTCCAACACAAAAGACACAGACAGTTAGACAAAAACCACCACTCTCCTGTAACAGAAAGCAAAGGAATTTCGGGGATGGGCAGACAGAAGAAAAAACACAAACCTGTAATCCCATACCACGACGTAGGCTCCGTCTGATCCGTAAACTGCATCATGCTCATCCCCAGCAGGTACAACGTCCACACGTCCCTGTCCTGCTCCAGCTCCCTAATCTCCCTCCGCACTTGTACGTCCCCCGCCTGCTGGCCAGCATCCCCCCTCACCACCGTCGTCAGAGGTTCCGCAAGCTGCCGCTTCACCCGCCTGTGGACGTCGAACCCATAGTTGTAGGCTGTGGGTCTTGGTTGTTGTTGTTGTTGTTGGTGGTGGTGGTGGTGGTGGCCGAGGCAGAAAGTGACGAGGTTGGCGAGGATGAAGAGCCGAAGGACAATGACGGAGGCCATTGCTAACTTCATCTGAGTGAGAGAGAGCAACCCCCTGGGTAGGTGTCGAACGTTGGACACAGAGGAGCGGGTGACAACCCCGGCTAGAGGCAGTTTTGGGTCTCAATAGGTAGGCTTGGGTTGGGGGTTTGGGGGGGGGGGGGGGGGTGACACAGGTATCGTGGGAAGGGGAGACGAGGGGGGTCTGTAGGGGATGGGAACCCAGGATAAATGAGGTGATGGGTTTGGGCGGCCAGAGAGACAGAGCAGGTAGGTGAAGACGAGATAAAGTCACTGGAAATGAACGTGAATGGCCCGAGGCGGCACTCGGATGGGTTTGAGGAGGAAGGAAGAACTGTTTGTTGACAGAATGAAGAGTTCAGCTGGTAAACAGCAGGCCCAGGAACTGGGGAGTGAGTTTGACCAGCTGCGGATCCTTGTGGTACATCCATGGGCTATCACAGGGAAGCGACGTTCGGCATTAGGTCAGAATTGTGGACTCGAAGGTGAGACTGGCGAGACGGGCTGTCCCAGGTGGGTTGAGAGAGCATTGCACCTTCCTCGTTGGATCTTCTCAGGAAAGGGGAGTTGCGTTGGAGGCTACTGACGGATACAAACGGTCCGTCCAGGGGGTAGGAGCATGCTAGAGGCACCAATGAGTGCTAGAGGAGAGGCAGCGCCGTGGGTGTCTGCATTATTTTAACAGTGTTTGTGCTGCAAAACTCGGTTTCGTGCAGCGGCAAATGTCATCTCATTTGTGTTGCCTTGCCTTGCCTTGCGTTGCGCAATCCCGGGGTTGGCCACATGTGATGCTGCTTCGCTGCTCCTCATCCAGGGGAACATGTCATTTGACACTTCCAGCACCATGGTATCTGGATGGACACAGAAGAGAAATTGGTGACATGTGAATAAATAAATCGTTGACCCATTTTTGACCACCTTGTCTACGCCCCAAACCCAGACAAATTACAACTAAATCAGTACAAAACATCAACGTTCAGCCCTGAGATATCCTTCTCATTAAGCCGCAGCCACACCACTCGGAAGCAGCTTGGGCGCTGTTGGTCTCAGGGCACTTCTCCGTGTCTGATCTTTGCTGTCCACGTTATACTTGAGCTTGACGCCCATCGCCGCAAGCTCGACATCCAGGTACTTGAGCGCACCAGGGACCACCACCATGGTGGTGTTCTCTCCACCAATCCACTGGACGCCTTGCCCGTCCTCCCAAATCTCGCCATCCAGCTTCATGAGGTCCAGGTCCTCGATCTGGTCCAGACGCTGCGCGCAATTTCGGCAGCGCACAGTGCCGACTTGCTTTCGCTTTCCAATAAACGGAGATACCGTCGGCTGCACGGCCAGGAATGACCCGCAGTCTCGGCAGATCCACGACTTGGAATAATCGGAGCAGTTGAGCAGGCGATCCTGGAGCAAGAAGGCCGTGCCGTGCGCCAACAGAGCATCGCGCTCCATTTCTCCCACACGGATACCACCACCCTTCTTACGGCCCTTGATCGGCTGTCCGGTTGTCGGCACGACTGGACCAGTCGTACGGACCTGGTACTTGTCGTTTACCATGTGTCTCAGTCTCTGGTAGTAGACAACACCAATGTAAATGTCGCACATGAACTCCTCGCCCGTGATGCCGGAATACATGGGCTCGTTTCCGTGGTAGTTGTAGCCAGCCTTCATCAGCTGATGCCCAAAGTAGTCGGCCGCCATGTTCTCCTCGCTGAACTTGAACGGCGTCGAGTCCTGAGCAAGACCATGTAGCGCGCCTGCCTTGCCTGCAAGAGACTCGACAAACATGCCAATTGTCATGCGGGACGGGAAAGCGTGAGGGTTGATGATGACATCAGGCTGGATGCCCGTCTCCGAAAAGGGCATGTCGACAGCAGGCCACTTCTGCGAGCAAACGCCCTTCTGACCGTGACGAGAAGAGAACTTGTCGCCGATGACCGGAGATCTGGGAACGCGAAGCTTGATCGAGAGAGTCTGGAGAGGCTCGTTTCCAGTGTCGCTGCCAATCACGCGAACCTCCTCAATGAAGGCATCTTCGGCCTCCTTGTATCGCTCCCAATGCGTGATACCATCCCGGTTCACCAGCTTACCCGAGTAGTCGGCCGAAACGGTGTGCCAGGCGGCGATGATATCGCCTTCCCTGACCAGCCGGCCAACATAGGGCAGTCCGTCCTCGTCGAGCATCTCCCGATCAGACGCCCGGATGGGGCTTCCCGGAGCAAACCCAAACATTTTGGTGGTGGTCTTGGAGCTGCGTGTCCTCGAGTCATCCTTCAGACTGATCTTCTTGGTCTTGTAGATGCTACCGTGGCCAAAACCACGTTCGTGCGCTGATTTGTTGATAATCATGGCGTCGTCCATGTCGTAACCGGTATAGGAAATGACGGCAACCACGGCGTTGAATCCGTTGGGGAAGTTGTCGAAACCATATGTGTTGTGCAGTGGTGATCGGACGACTGGTGTTTGACCGGTTTGAATGCGGTACATTTTGTTGTCCGTCCGATGCGCGAGTGCTGCGCCTGGTGTGCCCATAGTTTGCTTACCCATTTGACATTGGTACATGTTACGGGGAGACTGGTTAAAATCCGAGAATGGTGTCATGTTGGCCAGAATGGACAGGATGTTGGTCGGATCAAACTCGACGTGAGTCGAATCGCCAGGAACAATTTCTTGTTCTACGCAAGCAATCGACATGTAAGGCTGCTCGTAAGGACCTACCATATCCTCCTTGTTCAGAGCGAGGTACTTCACGGGTCGGACCATCCTCGAGGTGTTGGATGCCATGTAGATACCTGGGTACGAGCCGCCATTGGAGGTGGGGACATAACCAATCTCAAGCTCAAGGGGAATCCCATGGCCACCCTCGACCTTCAGCTGTCGCAAGGTGTCGGCGAGAGGCTTGGCGTTCTGCGGAGCACACCAGCCTACAACCTTGCCGTCAAGCATCACTACCACGCTTTCAGTAGTGGCGGCTGAGGAATAGTTGTTGACTCCAAGCTCCAGCAGCACCCCAGGGACGGCCGAGACATCAGCGGCTTTCGTGGTGATTTTGCACTTGTGAGCAAAGTGATTTAACAACCCACAGGGCGAACCATCAGGAGTGTGGACGGGACAGAGGAAGCCCCAGGACTCTGGCAGCAGCTTACGGACCGTGGTGGTCTTGAGCTGCGCGAAGAAACTACCACGATGGACCATGCGGAAGTGACTGATGAAACGAAGGAAGTTGAGCTTTTCCGCCACAACGGTAAAACCAGACACCTGCTGAAGATCAAGACCGGAAGGACTCTGCAGATTGCCCGTCGAAAGGAAATACTCCAAAGCGTTACCGATGTTCTCGTTCGTCTTGCGGAAGATGTGCCCTGGGAACTGCTTTCTGAAACTCTCAGAGACAAACGAGTCGGTTGGGTTGCGCCTCAGATGGTCGCGCAGTGCTCCCCTCAACGCAGTCGACAGCAGGTCCTCAAGTCGCTCCTTTAAGATCATGCCGTATAGGAAACCGCCGAGCAAGATTTCTTGGTTCTGGACAGCGTCAGGATTGTCAACGGCACAATCGCCGGCGACAAGGGCATAGAGCTTTCGGCACATGAACAAGAGCATTTTGAACTTGTCCGTGTCCTGCTCCTCTGTGACATCGTTGCAGCCAAGGTGAACAAGAACCACCTTCCGTAGGAACTCGGTGCCGACCTCGTAATCAGTCATGGTGTCCGGCACGCCGAGCACGACCCGAAACTTTTGGCCGAGATAGGCTCGCGTTTGCTTCTTGGTGTATAGATTGTAGGTCTTGTACGTGCGTAGGAGAAGCTCGACACGATCCGTCAAGAAAGTGTTCTCCACCCCCTTGGAGGTGGGTGGGCCAACCAAGGACTCGAAGATCTCGCGATCGTTGGTCTCGACGAGTGCCTTCAAGATCATCATGACTGGCACAAGATACTCATTCTTCCTCCAAGAGAATCTGAATGTGACATTGCCGTCGTTGAGGTAATGGAGCACATTGGTCTGTGAGGTTTCGTCTGGCCGGACCGATCGTACTATGATACCATGCGGTGTGTAGGAAGGACCTCGGTTCGTGAAACTAGGACGGGTGATGGCAAGAGGGAAGTTCCTCTTGTTCATGAGCAGCAGACGGATAATCTTCTCGATACCGTTGATGACGAAATAGCCGCCCAATTCTTCCGACTCCTCTTTCCTCTCCACGAGCTGCGCGGGGCTGTTGTTTTCCAAGTGACACTTGTTGGACTGTACATTGGCAGCATTCGTTAGACAAAGCCTAGAATCCCAAGCCGTAAGAGGGGGAAATCAGCCTACCTTGACCATGATGGGCATTTGCCCCAGCTCACGGACAAACTCGTGGGCGTCGCCATTGTTGATACGGTACTCGAGAACGGCTGTGAGTTTGCCTCGGTAAGAGACATGCCGCTCTCTGCACTCGGCCGGAAAGATCTCTCGTCTCTTTGCGAACTTGTTGGACTGTGCAACCTGAGCTTTTTGGAGAGTGACACTCTTGTAGCGAACCGTCAACTTGTTTCTGCTCGCGGGATCGGCCCTTTCGTCACCATCGAGGAACGTCTTAGTCCCTATCTCGGCGATGGCGTGGTCGAGCAAACTTGGCTTGCCATCGTTGCGGAAGAGAGCGTTAAAAGCCTCGATGTGTGGGTTGACAGCCTCTTGAAGTGCTGGGTATGCGGTCTGGTCGGTAGGAGGGTTACGAAACAACTTCTCTCGGCGAAGTGTGTGGTACCCGTGCTCCCAGGTTGTGTTGGTCCGTTCGGGGGCCATTTTGGTTGCTATCGCGACACACTCCTGTGTCGGAATTCGAGATTATGTATGTTGGGGGGTCACCAATGGAGGAATTGGCAACAATCCTCGTCCGGGCTGGCACCGGGCTGTTTAAGCGCTCATACTACAGTGTGCAGTTTTCGGGGTGCGTGGTTGAGTGGTGGGTGGTGAGCGGTGGCTTGATTTGTCTGGGGAATGGATTCGCGCCTGCGCTTGGTGGTGAGCGTTGCACTGCAAGTGAACTTTTTTTCTGCCCGCCCCTCTTATCGCTTATCGGACGAACACCGCCAAGCAATGCAATGCAACAGGGTTATCCGTAGTCCTGTGGAAGCTACAAGTGGGGCAAGTACCACGAGCGGACTTCAGCACTTCTTTGGTATCTATCATGATAATGATAACCTCGAATTTTTGTTTGCTTCCCTTTTTTCGTCTCGAAGCTAAGTTTGGCCCCAGGTGAACAACAGCCTTGAACGAGATTTTATTTCTATGGCTCGACCTTCAAGTCCAGCGTGACCACACTTCAAGGCCCGCGCATATAGTTCCACAGATAGACTGGCCACATCATCTAAGCCTGGAAGCTTTCCACGGCTTGGATGCCTTCCACATGAACAGTCATGATGAAGCAAACTCTAAGCTAAATTCGTCAAGTGAACCCTAAAAGGTAAAGACTGATACTTAAACGATGGGCGCATCAATTTCTCCAGACCGGTTCCCTGGTCCCTCGCCAACCCTCGCCATCAACAACACCACTCACGAGAAAACTTCCGCGACAGCATGGAGACAAAACGGACTGGCTGGTGGTCCTGCCCCCAGGAAATTCAGGACATGATCCTCGACGAGGTTACCAGGGACAGAAACAGCTCCATCGCTCATTGTGCCGCTGTTTGTAGGAGCTGGCAACAAGTCATCGAGAAGAAAACTTTCGCCCGACTGACAGTTACATTGAAGAGATTGGGCGACTTCAGTAGCATGACCAAAAAGCGACGGCATCTTATCAAAAACGTCTGGCTTTCCATTGACTGCGCAGCAGTTGGCCGGCCTACAGACTTTGCGCTCTACAAGACTATCAGCTCCCTGCTCCTGGAGCTTAGCAAATGGGAAGCTCGTGGGGAGTTTCACCTCGAGATCAGTGTTCGCTGGGCAGCAGACTCGCACCAGTGCTTTCAGTATCTCCAGACTGGCTCGGATATCCACCATAGGGAAGAGCCGGACCGTACAATTTCTCCCGCCGATCACAGCGAACCAACTCGACGTCTTCATTCTCACTGTTTAATGCATCTATTTGCGCGGCTATATCATGCTTCGACCCGTTGTCTCTTTCCCGCAGACTTCCCTTCAGTACCAGCTGTCACTAGCCTCCTAGTGCGTCGGCAGACGAAATGCGAATGGATTAGCAGGGAAGGCTTCAATCGCCTTCTTGATCTGCTTCCTAATCTGCGGCAGATTCACTATGAGCCTTGGAGATCCCTGGAAGGCAGGAATTCAGTTCGCAAGACTCGCATCACAGTAGAAGGTAGGTAAATTTGACTCTTACATCTACACATCCATACTGATTCGATGGCCTATTATCCATCACAGGACTGCACAGAGCTATCTTCAGCCACAATATAGCCAAAGTCGTGGTTTTCGGTGACTTCAACGAAGACTTCGATGAGTGCTGGCGTGCGGATAGGCGATGGCACCGCGTACCTATATCGTCAAGTCGGACAAACCCTCGCATGGCATCACCAGAGATCGGACAGGCTTTTGCCCAAATCTCTCGCCCCCTCGTCCATCTTTCATTGTCATTTGCAGCAGATGCAAGTGACTTCTTCGAAACCTGTCAGCGCAGCTGGGTTTGGACGAGGCTGACCTCTCTTGCGCTCACATCCAATCTCTTGGCCCCAAAAAAGGACCCCAAGATAGTCAACGACATGCTTGAGAAGGCCGGCATCGTGGCGCTACAAATGCCAAAACTAGACGTCATGGAGCTGTGGAACGGCAGAAGGGGTCTCGCTTGTGTCTTCCGGTATCAAGCCTCTAGGGATCGCGCAGGCCACAACGCAAAAATCACATGGCGAAGCACCTGGCCTCTGTAGTTGGAACCCCGTGTGTGTAAGGCCTGGGCGGCAGTGGCAGTCAAACGTGACAAGCGGGAGGGAGAGTTCGACGTCGTCAAAGACCCGGAGATCCTGAATTTTGGGGAGGACGAGATCAGGTCACACGGGGATGCGATCCATCATTTGCAGCTTGTGAGCGAGGTGATCCGCCCGGTGTCGTTGTGGCAGATCAGGTATGAGTCGCGGTTTTTGATCGACGGGGCCAGTATTGGAAGAGAAGCTCCGTGTTGTTTGTTAAACTTGCCTGGGCGAATGGTTTGATTATATTGGCTGCCTGCCTGTATCGAGTGGATGACAAGTCCTAAAACGAGTCTTTCGGGTGCGGTGCCGAGGTCTTGGGGATAGAAAGATGTTCACTCAGTTTGATAATCCTTACTTTCTGGCAGAATAGCACAGATACTTCCAAACCGTATATCATGTATTAGTTTGCATCGGTGGTGTAGCGTTGCAATTTGCTGCCGCCATGACCCCCAATCATGGGAAGTTGACCTACCCCCTGTGAGATTGTAACCTCTTGAACAGACTGAACTGTGTATTTGGTGCTGCTTGCATCCTATCCCAACTTCACACCAGAAAGCCTCTGTGTTGCTCTTGGAAAGAACCCATGCCAAATATGCAGACACGGGACCTGCACTTACGCAGACTGAGTGGCATACGGCACACACAGTGAGAAGTCACCGTAACGTTCCTACCGTTGGCGCATGAGGTAGACCACCTGCAACCTGAAATATCTACCTAGGTAGCAATCAACACCCAGCTTGAGATGTAGAGGTGTCAACATGTATCATTTCTTTCAAGATCCACCAAATGCCGGCCTCTGCAGCTGTCAAAGAGCACGAAGGCTCGTACAAACATACCCCTGTCATGATGTAAGTGGTGTTAGAACGCCATCCCGTCTGCAGCGTCCCAGAGATCCCTCTCAATCGCACAGCGCCATTTTTCGTTCCAAGTAAGATGTCTAGATATCAGGTGCCTCGGAGGTAATTAAGGTTTGAGTTTGGAAGGCAACTGCATAAGGTACCCCCATTACGATCGCGGGGCAGTCACAGCCAGCCTGACTACCAATACCTACCCTCACTGCCCTGATCAGATTTGATGGTTTTCTCCTTGCACCAAACCTTTCACCTATCCTCCCATCTTTTTTGAACTCATCCTCGACGATACCACGTTTGGATGTGTGGTTTTTTATTAGCACACTGCATCCCATACCCTTGACAGCACCCCCCTGCTGCACTCTGCCGGCCGTGTGCCCTTTCTTTCTGCCCCCCCGCGCAACCGCTCGCTGCCGCCGCTTGGCCCCCCCAGGCTTTTGAGGTGAGGGCTCAGCGCAGCGCAGCACTGACACCTCCTGCAACCCGGTCGATCTGAGCCGCCGCTTTTGCCCATTGATCACAGACGATCGTCTCGTCCTGCCGACGTCTTTTCTCTGCCTCTTGTCCTCGTCGTCCAGCTGCTGCTGCCGCCGCTCCGCCCCCAGACGGCGTAAACGAATGAAACCTTGATCATAGCCGCTGTCTTGTTCGACATTGCCAGGGCACCATCATCAAGTCTTCACACGCACAAAAGGCACGGACCACAGCTTGAGGTGACTGCACTACCGTTACCCATATTTGGTGTTCCCCGGTGCCATCTCTTCCAGTGCCTTGTGTTGGCCGACCTGATCGCTCACCCGCACCCCGCGTCTGGCTTCTCACCGATCACAAAAAGGAATTCATTCTGTTTCCCATCTGCTGCGAAATTGCAACAACTCTTCGGACTCAGGTCATACGAGACATATTATCTTCTTAATTTTGCGCCGCCAGGGCCATCTCTGGGCCCAGCAGCTCACTTAAAACAAGCTCACCAACGACCTCGAGCCCTCTCTTTATCATCTACACAACAGCCCGGCCCACCTACCAGTTTTCACTTAAACATCGCGGCGTCGTTGACGAATCATGGCGGGGTTATTCAAGCGAGTGTACGACTGGCTGTTACGGACCTTCTGGTAAGCTGCGCACCTCCATGCATCCCGCGCCCCCGAGCTGCTGCGGGGCTTTTCCGTCTCTAAGCTCGTCGACGACGGCGACGGCGCATCAGGAGAACCCGGAGCTGACACAACCTCCAGGGCCACCGAAATGGACGTCACCATGATCGGTCTGCAGAATGCGGGCAAAACATCTCTGCTTCGGGTGCTGTCGGTAAGCAAGACCCAAAACCTACCTCCCCGGTACATGTGATGCTGATGACCTCTGCTTGCGCACAGGGCGGAGAGTTTGCCATAGAGTAAGTTGTTGACCACCAAGCAACCTTCCCACCCCTCCACGACCTCGATGCAACATCTTGTGCCCAGTTTCTCCAAATATCTCCCGGCTGACCATTCCTCGCAGCTCGATACCGACAGTGGGCTTCAACATGAAGCGGTTGCAACGGGGGCATGTGACGCTCAAGTGCTGGGACTTGGGTGGGCAACCCCGCTTCCGTCCAATGTGGGAGCGATATTGCCGGAATGTCAACGCTATCGTGTTCATTGTCGATATTGCCGACGTGGATGTGCTTCCCATGGCCCGCGAAGAGCTACACTCATTAATGAGCCAGCCAAGCCTGGATGGCATTCCATTGCTTGTTCTCGGAAACAAGTCGGATCTTCCAAACAAGCTCACCGTGGATGAGCTCATTGACGCCATGGATCTCAAGAACATTGCGCATCGAGAGGTGTCGTGCTATGGCATCTCGGCAAAGGAGGAAACCAATCTGGAGGCGGTTCTCCAGTGGCTGATGAAGTTTGCCAACAGGTGAGCCATCTCATTTCTGACATGGACCATTTGTCATTGTGGACATCTGGCGAGGTTGGATTCAGTTGGCTTGTTCACTGTGTGGACTCGAAGGGACGTCCGTTTCATCGTTTTCGCCCGGCATTTTCGTGAAGAAAAGGTTCATCTGGGGGGGCGACGACCGACTCAGAACTGACGTTCCAATTCGCAGCAAAAAATGATTTCGTTTCTGTGATATACGACACATCGCCCAGCGCCTAGCTGGGTCCAGACAGGAGCCGCAAGGCTAAGGGGGCATGATTAGCAACATAACTCATACAGCAACATATGAAAGTGGCGTCTGTCACTTTTTTCTCGGGGCAGTTGGGATGGACGGAATGGGTTATCAGCGGGCCAGGGCGTTTTCTTGTCTTTTTTGTGCGTATTTCGGGGAAGAGGAACTGGCGCGAAGCCTCGGTGTATTGGATAGCTCGATGTATTTTTGGTCTTTTTGTTTTGTTTCTTGCGTGGCTGTTTCATGGAACCACCACCACCACATTTAATCTTTGACGACGTATGATGATGATATGGCAAACCGAGCGGGTCGTTTTCCAATTGTGCTGTAGAATAGTGCCTTTGCACGTATCTCTGAGAGCAACGTTTTCGAGATTCTGTGCCAAGCAATGGCATGTGTGACGAGGTGAGTCTGTAGGGTAGGAGGAGGGGAAATCGAGACAGGGGGTGTGTGTGTTGAGAGGGCGCTGAGACGATGCTCCTCAATATTCACACATGGACGGGTTCGAGGGAAAACCACGACATGTGGGAAAAAGAAGACTTGGGGAAAAAGAAAAATGGGAACGGGACGGGACTCGAGAAACTTTCTATATAAAAGGGAAGAAAAAGATGTAAACCTTTTTCCCAAATTTAGTTTTTTGAAATTCTGAGGGGAGGAGGGACCCTGGGCCGTATTGACGTGGGAGGGCGTGATTGGCTGGAGAGGATTTATGTGGTTTACCACCGCCGGACGGAACAGCACCACCACCACCACCACCTTGAGAACCGCAGACCAGTGGATGGATAGATGGGCTTGGGTTTCTTGTCGGTGCGGCGCGCGCGCTTGGAAGGGAATGGGTATCGACTGGTTTGTATCTTGAGTGAGGTTGGAACAGGTAAGCGAGATTTACACTGACTTGGGTCTCTTTTGGTTGTGGTTGGGTAAGAGAAGGAAGGCAAGCATTACTTCACCTGATGGTACTGATATTATCTGTCTCGGGTGCTGTCTTGATGGCTGGCTTGCGTTGCCTGGCATGTCTTCTTCAAAGTGAGTGTGAGTGTAAGTGATATATGTTCATTCTCATGGATTCCCTGCAATATCCCACTGGGCCATTGAGCGTAAGATAAGATAATGAAAAGGAAATAGACCGAGTATGTGCCTTGTGGATGAGACCCTGGGCCGACGTCACTGCTTCTGGCGAAGAAACCGAGAGGGAAACCGAAACCCAGATTGAGGCCGCACATGATATTGGATTTGGTGTTCTACCCTCGAGTCTCCAAGCTGGTCGGCGTTCCCGAATCCCGGCTACGCTCTCACATTGACTCCCGGTTTCCCCCCCTCGTCCTTCCCAAATGCGCCTCGGAAGAGATCAACGTGAAGTTGGTGAACACGGATAGCATTGGGGACCTTCGGTTTATCTTTTTGGGAAAAACCAACGATCATTTGAGCTGCCTCTATACCCGAACTCCCCCCTCCCTTTTTTTTTTTCGTCGCTGAACATAACAAAAAACGGGCGCCTGATTTCACAATGATTCCACAAAACAGACTCCCGTCGTGAAAAGGTATCGTAAAGGTGGGGTCAACAACAAGAAGACTCCGAGTCTGATTCCTATCTCGGCCGGGGGAAACAACCACCAAACATAAGCGCGGAAGCCCCTCCTCGGCAGGCCATCTCTTCGGTAAGATGCCAAATATCGACTCGTATTCTGACCAATGCAATGCCGAACGCCGTCCGTGTCCACCCGAATCCTCCGCTTCCCCAAATGACCAAACGAACCACCGCTTTAACGGTAAGACTTCTGGAATCTGGAGCGGGCACCCTTACCACCGAACTTCTTGGGCTCGCACCGACGGGGATCGGCGACGAGGAGGCTGCGGTCGAACTGGATGAGGGAGCTCTTCAGGACGTTCTTGGTGTGCTCGTCGATGTACTTGGCGTAGTAGGCGACCTAAAAGGTGTTAAAAGTCAGTCAAAATCATGTTGCGGGTGCGGCGCTCGAGTATCGCTCGTCGGTTCGATGCTTCGGGACGGTACGTACAACAGCCTTGGCAATCTGTTTTCCCATTGTTAGCAATTTGTCCCTGTTCCCATTCTCGAGTTTTGTTGCGAGGTGATAACATACAGCCTGGCGCACAGCGTAAACCTGCGAAGTGTGACCACCACCAGCGACCTTGATTCTGATATCGATGGCAGCGAAGTTCTCGGTGCCGAGGATGAGGATGGGCTCGTAGAGCTTGGCCCGGAGGATCTCGGGGGCGAAAAGCTTCAGAGGCTTGCCGTTGACCTTGATGAGGCCACGGCCCTCCACAGCGCGAGCGACGGCTGCAACGATGGCGATGGTTAGCGATTTCGCCCTCGGGAGTTCATTTCGACAATTTCGGCAGGGCGATCAAAAATCGGCATACCTGTGGCATTCTTCTTCTTGCCAAACACCTGGACGGCCTTCTTTTCGTTCGCCATTTTGAGTTGCTGGCAAGAATGACTTCCTGTTGTTAGTTCGGGCAGGCTCAGCAGGCTGTGATTTTTCGGCTTCAGCTTGTCAAAATTTGTGTGTGGAGGGGGAAATCGGTATGGGGCTAGCGCACCTGCGCCAGTAATCACGTGTGTCAATGTGGCTAGTGGCAGAGTTTGTGGCTGGTGAACCTGGGCCCACCTGCACTCCAAAACCTGTCCCCACTCTGCCGAAGAGCCGGCGTTGAATTCACTTTAGGCCCACATTTCCCGGTGATGCTCCCCCCGATCCCATCCATTCCGTTTGCTGTCGTGCACCCCACTATCTCCGGTCGAACTGGCGTCCTCCGTTGTTGTTGCTGTTTCCAAGGGTTAGATTCACAAGGGGGGTTTTCCCCTTCGACTGTCCATCCTGTCAAAAAACCCGATAATTTCTCTTGTACCCTTGAATCTCCTGATGTTTTCAACATCCGGTCTTTTCATCTTTACATTGTACGCCATGGTAATACTGGAGCCGGTGGATGTTGTGAATGCCTACCTCTCACCTTGAATACGGATGTTTATTTTCATGTTGTGGTTGTTTCGCCAAGGCATGACAGTTCCGATCCGCTGACGACGTTGAACGATATGCTGTCATCATTGTGAGGCGATGCCAGGCGAGCGTACCAAAGCGTACTGAAGCCGTAAAGGCGTTTCTCTCACCGAGCGCAACGCTGCTGAGCCACCGATCCTCTCAGGCGTCTTCTTGCTCGGTCATCAGTGAAGGCATTTGGAATATCTTCCTAAGTGTGATTTGGAAGTTGCCCGCAGTTTCGGGAAGAGATGGAATGCTTTTCACCAAAAGACCGGCCGAGCATGGCGCATAGTGGTCGTCACCCAAGATCTTGGACAAGCTTGGCAGGCTGCCTCCATTAACCTCATTGGGCAAGTCATGGAACAAACGGAATCCCATTGGACCTCAGCCACCTCGGGCCACGTTATCGGTCATTCATTATCAGCGTGTGCCGAGAAATGTCCCACGGTGCAGTTTTCTGATTCAAGGAGGCGCAGTGGCATCATCTGCTCCCGCACCTTTTCGCTTCAGAAGAGTTGCTTTGGTGCTTCCGTTGCCAGGATCCACAGTGCTGAAACTTCTATTGGGCAGCACGTCACTCACTCTCAAGCAGTGCCTGTCTTCTTTGTTCATCTAATTCCCGCCACCCCTCTGCCAACAAAATCCTAGAAAACACATCGTCATCTAACACCACCTACATCACCACTACTTGCAGCAGCAAAACGTGGATTTTTAGACGTTTTCATCGATATCAGTTGAATCTCGCATTCGCAGAATCTACACAACATCGCAGATTGGAGCAACAGAGAAAAGCGATATCAAATAGCCACAATGGCTCCGCTCGTCTCTGATCAGCTGGAGAAACGCCAGTCGTAAGTCGCGACTTCATTTCAATCCCCCCGCGCATCAACCACACTTTATGCTAACGATTATCTCTTCCAGTTGTCCTTCAGGGTACTATTACGACAGGGGTTACTGCTACCGCAACAGCGCCTGGAGCTGGTGGGGACGATGGGTATTCGCAGGTCTCGCCGTTCTCTTCGTTCTTTTGGTGTTCGCGCTTCTCTTGTATGTTTCCCCTACTGTCTCTTTTATCGTCGCATAACGCATTGCTAACGTCTTTCGCAGCCGTAACTCACGCCGCAGAAGAAAGCAAGGCGCCCGACCACTCTACGGCACCGGCTGGATGGCACCCGCACCGCAGTACTACCCACCTCCTCCTCAGTACACCCCTCAAGACCAGAATCCCGCTCCTCCAGGCGGGTACAAATACAACGGGAACGATGGGTACTATGGCAATCCTCAAGCTGGAAGCAGTCAATATGGCAGCCCGGGTCCTTATGGTAACCAGGCGACGAGCCCCTACGGTCAGCAAGAGGGCATTCAGCTTCAGCAACCCGAGCATGCTTATCACCGTGGAGGTGACGCCGATTATGCCCCTCCTCCCGGACCTCCGCCCAATGCCGCCACCAAGCCTTAAATGGCTAAAATCCTGGTTTCGCGTCGTTGTTTGTCAGATGCTGGGAGGAATGAGTTCTTGATTATGGCGTTCAGGATGGGTTGGGTAAGGGATGTAGTTACACATTCCTGAGACAGGGTTTTTGCGTTTGGAAAAGGGAGATGATGAAGGGAAGATTCGAGACGATCCCTTATGGGATACCCCGTTTATGATGGCAAAACTTTCCTTTTTTGTTGTTCAACTACGCAGTATGCTGTTTTTTAGAGGTACACTAATTAATGCATGATATGGGTTGACGAGCCTCACATATGTTGTCGTGATATCAGAGTTTCGTGTATGATATCATCGTGCTGGTTGAGTTGCTCGGGTCGGACGAAAAGTGAGGAACACAGCCTGAGTCATGTGGTCAAGCAGGGCTCTCCCTGGGAAGAGCTTCGCATATAGGAAGACCAGGCCAGCGCGAGGCTTCAGCCTCTGAACAAACAACGAGCTGCAGCTGTAAGTGGCGAATAAGCCTTACTTACATCTTATATTGGTATGTGGTTGCTTGAGTAGGTCGGTGGTGGTCTTGATCATGGCTGATGTGCATTATGGTGCTCACGCTTACTGGCCCTTGGGCAGGCCGGTCCTCATCTTATCTGCCGTTTCGTTTATCAGATTTAAGACCTTTTCATCCTGTTCGGACTGGACAAGATATTCAGACGTCTCATCTCATAGCGTCGGACTTTTCCAAGGTTTTCCTCAATGAGCTACGTCGGAGAAGTGGCTGATACAAGTGAAGATTTTCAGGTCGAGTTGGTTGCCTCTTGAAAGATGTTCAGGTCTCATATTGCGATCACTCCGGTGTGTGTTTCGATGAGGGGGGGTAGTGTTGAGCGATGCAACTTGGAAAATTTGGTGCGGTATATTGAGATGAGATGAAGCTTTTGAGTGTAAATGACGACGCTCGTAATTTTATAAGTACATGTATAGAGAGGACAGTATTCGCTGGTTCTGTGGCCGCGTGTTGCATTGCTGCGAGAAAGAGGCGAAGGGAAATGGAGGCTTTCAACGGCAACATGTACCGAACAAAAGGACTGGGGACGGAACAGCGGAAGGTCGCTTTGACGATCACGAAAATAACAGGGGTTGGAAGAGGTGAAATTGGGCCGGCAGCGGAGTGTACACCCCGCCTTGGCTGGAAGCCGCTTCAACGAAACTCAACCTTGAGTTCAAGAAGTGTAGTGACAAGTGAAAAGAAAATGTGTCAAAATAAACAGGAAAACAAGGCTCCCATTGCATAAATATCAAACCGCCAGCAGGCTGAAGAAGTGCAAGAAGAAGACGTGCGAATCCAGTGACGATTGGACCCTCTTTGACCCCCGTCGGGCCGCAGGATCAAAAGACCCCACCCGTACCTGCAGCTTGCCGGCGCCAGATGAACGAGGGGCCCGGGCCAATGCGCTTGTGAGATTCTCCCCCCAAGGGCTCCCGTCTTTTCTTTTCTCCAACGGGAAACCCTCCTCCTGGTGCCTTCTCCTGAGCCAAAGGGCTGACAGCGCCCACTTGGTTTCACGTCTCCCTGAAGTGAGACGAAGCAGAACCACTCCTTTGGACACACTGTTCGTCCTGTCTTCGCAGGTCATCCTTCGGGATTTTGCCATTTCCGCTCTCTTTTCTTGCATAATCCGCGTTTGTTTCCCCTAAGTCCACTCTTTTTTCATGACTAGTCAGTTACCGACATCGCCAATCGCCGCCCACGATAACTGCTCTCTGCCAATTGAGGCCGTTGATGATTTTTGCCTCGATCGCGTTACCTACGACCACTTTCATTTTCAGCATTTGCCTTGCTACGACTGCATTTACTGTAACCAGAAAACCCAACAACCAGGTTCAACGCGCGACGCATCACTTTGAACTGTTTGACTTGCTTTCATCACTGGGAGGGAACTGGAAACCAAGACGGAATCACGCACAGAAGCTCAAGACGATCATACACGCGCGACAACCAGCCGCACAATGGAGTTGTAGCGCTCATTGTCTACTACGAATCATATATCATCGACATTACTCGTCTTACCCGTGTCTATTCGACACCGTGCGCTTGCTACGAAGGGGCCCTTAGAACTACCAGTGGGGCCCTTCGTTTTCCGAAGCTAGAACAACTCAACAAAACTACGAATATTCGTTATTGAGCAAAGCTTAGGACAGCTTTCAATCTGGGACAAGGCAAGATGCCTGCGGTAGATGTGGCTATGAGGAGGAGTGTAGGGGAAGGGTTCTTGGACTTGCTGCTCGCGCGATTCATCCGGCTCTCGTGCGGAGAAATCTTGAGGGACAGATTGGAGATGTCCGGGCAACATTCGCCAGTTTGAAGTGGACCATTTCTGGGATGTCGATAGTCAATTAGGTTAATGCCCGAGTGCTGCGGTGCTGGGGGTAGACGGCTGACGCGGTGGTGGTTTTGAAGGGATGAAACGGGCCCAAGAAACTGGGGGGTAACACAAGCACCCCGTGCCAGGGGCTTCTAGTTCTTGGGGGCGTGCAAAACAGT
>NW_001914859.1:2888502-2896395 GCF_000226545.1 Podospora anserina S mat+
TGAACCACTATTCTTCATTGCTTGAATATTGTTGACGCGTTGCTGTTTAGATGGTTAGTAATCGAGGCTCATGATTCTTGGGGGTATCATCATTTTCTCAGTGCTATGGTGCATCATTCGCTGCGCGTGCTGCGCCAAATCATGTTGCTGCTCGTGCTTCAAGTGTCTCCAGTGCTGCGGTAATTGCTGCGGGTGCTGTGACCCTCCAAGGGGGGACCGAAGGCAGTATCTTGACGAGCCGTACATCCCGCCAAATCAGGGTTACAAGTCGCAGGAGCCTATGCACCTTGGGTATGACAGTCGCCCTACTGCACCCCCTGTTTTTAGTGGCGGTGGTGGTGGTGGTGGATATGCCGCTTCGACGGGCGTGACAAGCAAACCCCAATATGCTGAATTCGATGTCGGCAAGAACAAGCCTGGAAATGAAGATGCACTTCCCGAGATGCCGAGCTGGGAAGGTGCGGAGAGCAAGAAGATCGTGTTGGAAGAGGAGGAGGAGGCCGTGGAGATGAACCAGTTGAAGAAGCCCGAAGCCAACTCACCAAACGCGCAAAGCCCGACCAGTGATGAATGGAGTAGCTGCGGCGGGTGCAATACCTGGGCGTGGTTCTACGAGCCCGAACCCGGGGAACAGAAGCCCTTACGGACCACCAGGCGCTGGAGCACAATCTAATGGATACTTCCCTCCAGGGGCTGTGGCTAACGATCCATACAACCAGACTGCGCAGAGTTACAACCAGCCAGCGGGTGGTTATGGACAGCCGGGTCAAGGGTACGGTATGGCTCCAGGTGCAAACGGACCAGGTGCAGTGGGAATAGGTGCAATTGGACCAGGCGCAATGGGGCCAGGTGCAATCGGACCAGGACGCAGGTCTCCTGGCAACGTTGGCGGCGGGTATAATACTGGGTATGACAACAATGACTATGGACAGCCAGGCTACGGACAACAGGGCTATGGACAGCAACAGCAAGGTGTGACACCTCGGCAGACGGGACAGGGTGGTGGATATGACAACTATGGCGATATCTACGACAGCTACGGCACTGGGACGAATCAACCGTATGGTGGCGCTCAGGAACTGGACGCTGGCAGCTATGGGCAACCCCCATCAGCACAACCAGCTGCTGGACCTCAGGCGGGTTATGGAGGAGCCTATGGCCAAGGCCAAAGACGGACACCTGGCCCTCAAGCCGATGCAGGGTATGGCAACCCCAACCAAAGACGGACACCCGGACCCCAGAGTGATTACAACAATGGCTACGGTGGAAGCCCAAGACGCACCCCTGCGCCTCAGGATAGCTACGGCGGCGGCGGTTATGATGCTCCCGCCCCAGCATATGGCAGCAGCCAGGACAGACGGTCGCCTGGTCCCCAGCAAGGATATGGCCGCCCACCCCCCAACAGACAATACTCGTCGTCTGACTCTCGCGGTCCACAACGTCAGTACTCGGGCAACGACGTGAGCTCGTCCTCCGACAACATGGGAGGGTTTGATTTCGGCACAGGCTACAGCCGTCCACCACAACAGCAGCAACAACCAAGCAGCGGATACGGCCGTCCTCCACAAGCACAGCAGAGCAGTGGATACAGGCAACCGACGACTCCCGTAGTGGAGGAGCAGAGCGCGGCGTACCCGGGGTATAAGCCTTATTCACCTGGACCTCCCAATTGATAAGTTGGTTTGTGATACCCTGATCTTTTTTTGTATAATGGAATGTATTGTACAGTTCTCTATGGGAAGGATGTGTTGTGGCTGCCAGCTGAGCTTGCGGCAGGGGGGTTTGGGATGTTCATTGATGATCTCTTTTCTTTTTCTCGAAATTTTTGAACATGGTGTGGAGAAGGGGCATGATAGATGGTGTTTTTATGATTATTGTCTTTCGTTTATGATGATTTTGGGAAGAGGGGGGGGGGGGGTTCATGTTAAGGCGCTTTTTGCAAAGAGGGTGGGGTTTTCGATTCGAACTTGTGGTAAGAAGCAAAGTTGACTTTTATTTTTGGTTTTCTCGGGAAAAAGGGAAACAGACCCTGGTGGTGGCTATTTAGGGTGGTGGTGGTGGTTTGGATCGCATTTAATGGGGTCAGTGGTTGTATATAGGTGACCTACGACAGATGTGGTGAATGTACCTGGTTGTTCCTAAGTAAGTGGGTGGGCGGTTTTGACCGGTGTTGGGTTGTAGAGTGATATGTCATTCGCAAAACTGCTGTTAAGCGCTGGGATCGAGGCTTTGTGGTGCATGCGTGCCTTGTTGGCTGCTTGGGTGATGATGATGCCTTGGGCTAGTCTTTGGGGGGATTTGCAGTTGTCTGGGAGGGATGTTTGACGTGGTTGACGGTGAGCCAAGGGATAGAGCTCAGAAGGAAGGTTATGCAAGCTGACAGGAATAGGGTGAGCCGCTGCTATCAACTCGGCGGTTTGGCATGAAAGGCTCACGAAGCATTAATAATCATGGCCCTGCCTAATAATAAGTCAGGTTTGTCCTCAACAAGATATCTGCATTGTCGAGGACCATGTTGCAAGCGCTGACAACCTCCAGAACTTGGTAAGATGTTGGATGTGTCGGCCAGCTCCCTTGTTATTGACCGTCCATCCAACGGACCATGTAGGAACACGGAAAAAAGGTAGGTAGGTGTGTTACGAGCTGCCCAACAAGGCAGAAGAAGAAAAAACTCCTCATCGTCCGCGAGTTCAATCTCGGCCTTTTCTTATTATTATGCTAATCCGCTGAGAATTTTTTTGCAATGTCTTCGGGGTTCCGTATTCCCCGGACTTGGTTCGTACTTTTCGTATACCATGTCCGTTGCCGGAGTAAAGAAAGTCATTCGTTCCCGGAGCGATACAATGATCATGTTTTGGTAATGTATGTGTATTCAAGCAGAATTAGGTGACACAGCAGCGGCAGCCAGTCAAGGGTCCTCTTCGGACTTTTTTTTCTTTCTGAAATTCTAGAACATGATTTTCGTCCTCGTTTTTGTGAAACTTGGAAAACTAGCAAATGATGTTGTGCTGTGGTGCTTGTGTAATTGTTGCATTTCCAAGAAGCCCTACAGGTTGGTCCGGTCGGTTGTGGGTTGATTGTACACGCAAGCCAAAACAGGTAAGTAAGGTTGGTTGGCAGAGGTATATCTTAACGGACTTGGGCTGAATGTGAGGTTGGTGGAGTTTGTGGTCATCTTTGGGGGTTGGGTACCTATGTTGCTTGGTCGGATGATAGGTCTGGAGGGTTTGGAATCATAACTTCGAGTCTGTTTTGAGCCGTTTGACTGGCTTTGGCCGTTGTCTTTTGACCGTTTAACAGAGCCTCATGAGCGGCTAAAACCCGCACCAGGCGGAGCTGTAGGATCCAACGGCTGGGTGTTGTCAGCTGTTGAAGTCTCCCGCACGTCTCTGCGCTTAGAGATCCGATCTGTTGGTTGGATGATCGAACGAGTCATTCAACATAGCCAGCTAGCCAGCAGCAGCAGTTTCCTTCCTTTCGGGTGCGCGGGAGCCGGTAGTGGTGACGCGGGTTGTGCGGAAAGTTAAAAGATCCCCCCAACCCGCCCAAGCCTACTGACGTGGTCTGGTGGCGGTGCAAAACTGGAATGATGAGTTGACGTGCATGCTCCATTCAGAGCTCCGTATTGGATGGTGGAGAGATTTCTAAATCCGAACATTTTCTACGGATGCTAGGAAAATAGGGGTTCCGAATTGAAGACGGAGAATGGGGAAATGGTTGCGAAAGTTTTCCGTTTCACTTCTTCCCGACTGTTTGAGCTACTGTTGGTCGAAAAAGATCAGGTGAAGTTCTGATCTCAACGGTCGACGGGCGATTGGGAAGTCTATTTCCGCGCTTCTAGAAAAAAACGATCTCGTTAGAAATCTGGGGATGAGCCCCGCCAAGCACACAACTCAATTTTGGCCACCCTGCAAGCGGCAGGCATCTGATCTTTTTTAAAACCAACGCTTGCACTGGAAGAGGAAGGACAAGTTGCAGGGGTTTGGAGCGCCAAGTATGACGTTGTCTTGAGGCCTTGTTCCCATTTCTCCAGAATTTGGATGCTTGGGGGGGCAAGCCCAAGAAATCACAGAAATGAAAAGAATTCTTCCGGTGGTCTTGGTGTAGTGCAGGATTGCTGGGCAGGAATATGCCCCTTTTTTTTTCTGTCTCTCCCACGCACATAGGGACAGGTGACAAGACTGAAGATGCGTGCGGGTATGTGTGGACAACAAACTTTGCTGATCGCCCAGAGGCCATGTCAAACACCGAACGAAGCATTGTACCTGTCTTGTCAGAAAGAGAGAGACATGCAGCATTTATTGGCCGAGAATGAAGGATGAAAAAGAAGCGTTTAGACCTGAGCTTCGGCCGTGGGAAGTCATTGCTGCCGTCGTATTCGGAGAGCCCCCGCCAAGTCACCTACGTACAATCTTATGTTTTTTGATCCTTCAGTGTTGGGCCTCCACGTTGTGAAGGGACCTCTTTGTCTGACTGCTCGAGTGTCCATCTTTTCCCTTTTTTATTCCCCCGTTTGCAAACGACCCAACGGATTTTTGTCCATCACCACACCAACTCTCAACAGAGAACGGGCGACTCCAGCAGCTCGTCAAGGTTACCGCTGTTATCGACTCTCCACCGGTGAATCGGTCGATCCACTTGGTGTTCCAGCTACCGAAGGGTCCTGCTCGGCGTCCCAAGCCGTCGATCGTTTGGATCTGTACACAGACTACCGTCTGGGAGTTTGAATGGACTAATTAAAAAAGACACTGGGGATCTCTGGGCTGGCTGGGTGAGGCTAAAACATTTTACACAACAAAAACTGCTCAGCCGACACCATGTCGAGTAAGTCGCAAAACGGTCGTATGAGCGTCTTTGGTTTGCGGCTTCCCGCGTTTCACTTTGAAAAAGAAGGCCAGGACAAGAGCGAGGGAGAAACAGACGTAACTAGTCTTGGCAGCAGCACAAGCAGCGAGCTCTCTGCAAAGACCGAGAGGCCTGCTACGCCACGTTCCGAGACGGATAGCGGCAGCTCTGGGTCTCCTGTTACCGGGCATTGCTGTACGTACCCAAGCACAAGCCTAGTGTGTACGAGCCAGAACAGTGGGTTCCGAAGATCTGGGTTCATGGTTGCTCACCACGCGTTTTCATGCAGATTCGCACCGTCGTTTCCCTTCTCAGCCCCAGAACAGGCCGATCCATCGAAAACCGGTTCCGAGCAAGTCTTATACCCCCTATACCCCGCCAAACAATACCAACGCAGCTCCAACCACCACCACCACTACCACCACTACCCCCACCACCATCAAAAACTACACCAACTCGACCGGTCCCTTTGAGCCGCCTAATGAACCGGTCAGTAACGTGAAGAGTAACGACTCACCTCTTCAGCCTGTAACCAATTTCGCGCCTTCCTCACCACCACGCCCACACCACAACGTCTTGGGCTCTCCCTTCCAGCCCAAAAAAGCTCCCACCATGCCCGTCTCCAAACCCCCTCCGCAGCAGGCCATACCGGCCATCCATCCACACCTAGCTTCACCTCCCCCCGGCGTACCGAATGTCATGACGACGGCAGCTACCCCGGCGGCCACCACAGAACCCAGAAAGCTACAGAGAAACAGAAGCCCCTCCCCCGAAGGCCCTCCTCCATCGGCGGCGGCCAACAAGCTCCATGCAAACCGTCTTCACCCTCGTCACCAATCCCCAGGTGCGGCGCCTAGAGGTCGCAGTGTCTCGGCCCAGCCACCCACAGGAGGAGGACCAAGGGGACTCTCTGTCGATGCTTCCAGGGCAGTGTCCAACCCACTCGAGTTCCGTGCGGACTCGCAGCCACGGTCCAGCGAAGCAGGAGGGAACCTCAGTCCCACCACTGCGGCCGGCGGTGCTGCCCCTCCAGAAACCAAGAAGAAAGTACGGAAGAGCTGGCTGCCTGGGGCAAGGTCAAGGTCCAACTCGAACGACTTGGGGAAGCCAAAGGGCACAGGAGCGTGGATCATGTCGCCGGATAACCAGGTGGATTACAATGTCGCTCCCTTGTTTACCGGGGATAAGGTGAGCAACCTCGATCATGAAATGCTTGGCGAAATCACACTTCTGACCTTAATATCTGATGTCATAGGTCCCCGAGCTATGGAACGAACAGGGGAATGTGCTGGTGTACCTGCACCCAAAGGAAAGAGGGCTCGGGCCTTCGTTTAGGGTGCATGATTATGCGTTCAGTTCGTCATTGATACTGAACGAGCTGTTGGTGCAGGAGATGATGGCCTTGGCGGCGATGAGCTCCGACTTTTTGGGGGTGGATGACGCCGAACGGCGCCAACAACGGCCGGGGCTGCAGTCGCGGAATTCGGGAGGGGGCGGTGGTCTTGTTGCTGATGGGCACTTGTATCTGCCTCTTGGGAACAACGAGGTGGACTGCCTCGTGGCGGCGAGGAACTTGTTTGCGTTTTTGACGAACCAGCCTTTGGTCGGGACGCCTCAGCAGCCGACGCTGTTTCAAGCGCTCATTCAGATTTCGGAGCAGTTGAGGCAGTTTCAGTTTACGAATTATGACGGGACTTCGTACGGCGAGTCGGTGGACGCGTCGTTTGATATGCTTCTTGATCAGTTTCACATCGCCGATGTTAGACACAGCCGAGAGAAGACGATTGAGGGGTTGGTGTTGGGGGAGCACATGAAGTCTTGGAACTTGTACAACGAAGCGTTTTCTCATGCGGTGGGGAAGTATGAGAGCTTGCTTGAGCTTAAACTCCCGCTCTACAACAGCATCTCGGCCGTCACGAGGGAAAGGCTGGAGCGCGCTCATCTGAGTCTTGCCAACCGCCAGGCCAACGTCCAAGGCCGCCTCGAAAACTTTGAGTACCCCTCTCTCTTCGCCGGCACCGCCAGCTCCACCTCCAACCCAGACTACCGCATCGTCCGCTTCAAAGAATGGCGCGCCGCGTTTTCCAGAATGAGGACGTTTGTCCTGGGGTACTACAAGGACTTGTTCGGGTCCTGGCCACCAAAGGCGCGCTCGAAAAAGAACCACTTTACCCAGTCTGGTCTCAACCGCCAGTGTCTAAAGATGCTGTATTCCGACCTCTGCGCGCTGTATGACCTCTTGGTGGACAGACAGTCGATCACGCCCCGGGTGATCGACCAGGACTACTACGGCGCCGACTCGAAGAACGCGGAGGGAAAAGAAGACAAGAACAAGCCCAGCATGGAGCTCATCCCGGCGTGCGTCTCCGCCCTGAGGCAGATGCTCTCCGAATTTGAAAAGTCTTCCCCGCCGGTGCTGCCGCCCATCCCGTTTGACATACCCAAGATCCCGACCATGACGGCCATCTACGAGACGTACGACAACCTGCCCGACAAGAAGAAGGCCAAGTTTGACAAGGGTTTGCAGACGCACGAGCTGCAGCTGATCATGATCAAGTCGAGGAACATGGACACGGACGCGCTGGGCATGCCTTTTTTGCAGGCGTACAAGGAGTTTGAGCTGAAAGAGGCCAAGGGGGTGCACCCGCACGACTTGATTGATCACCGGATTGGGCACTGGTTGTTTTTGTATGTCACACTGCAGAGCCTGCCGATGCTGGTGGTGGACGCGCCCGGGTTGCATTACACGGAGGGGGTGGAGTACTTTTTGTGCGAGGCGCCGCAGGGGAACCCGCCGTGGAGGGCCGAGGACGTGGGGGAGGTGAGGAAGATGTGGTATCAGACTGCCGATCAGAAGACTGTGGAGCTGAGCGCGGATGTGGTGCTCTTTAGTGTGGAGGGGGTTTACATGAGGAGTCATTGTTGGCTGGCGGGGAAGGAGTGGGAGGCGCAGAACAAGGAGGGGGGGGTTAATGGGAATGGGTTGGCGGTGCCGGGGCCAACGGCGGGACAGATTGCTCCTTAGTATGTCTCTTTTTATGATAAGCC
>NW_001914859.1:2896545-2911960 GCF_000226545.1 Podospora anserina S mat+
AAAAATCTATCCAGGATGAAGGGTGTTTTGTCAGAACAATGATGGGCGGGATTTTGATATATAATTTTTCAGTGCCGGGACCAACGGCGTGTACTGTTTGAGGCTGCGCTCGGGGGGGAGGGGGGAGGGATGGGGACAGATGATATGATGATGGCGGGGGGGTTGCCTTTTGCTAGCCCGTTGCATCCTCCCAGGGCTGTGTTTGCGGATATGGATCCGTTTAATGCTGGGGTAGGGGGGGGACATTCGAGAAGGGGTTCGGATGGGAGTGTTGTCGCGCCGGGGTCATCGCAGGTGAGGGCACGGAGTGGGAGTCCGGCGCATCGGGCTAGGCATGCTTATCGGGCGAGTATTGCCATGGGGCTGGAGCCGTTACCGCATGTGGGGAGTGACGCGCCGCCTCTGCCCGGGGACAGGACGTCACGGGTGCCGAGTACGGGGTCTGGGTCGAGCAGCCCTGGGTTTACCGGTGGGATATACGGGCCGGGCGGGCTGAGGGCGAGCAGGTCGGCGGTGAACTTGACCGGCCAGCAGGGGCAGCAGTGGCATGTGGGGGATACGCATATGGGAATGGGATCTAGGAAGTCGAGTTATGGTGGTGCTGGGGGTTTGCCCGGGGGGGCACCACCTGCTATTCCTGCCGCAGGGCAAGGACACTCGAGGGAAGGGTCTCAGGGTGGGAGCACGTTTGATGATATCTTGAAGGGAATGGATACGGGAAAGAAGAAGAAGAAGGGGTTGTTTTTCTGAAAGAGGAGGGTGTTACTTTGTTGACAGGCAGGCCGGCGCTTTTGTTTGGAAATGGTTAGGGTTGGGGCAGGGGATACAGGACAGATTAGTGACCATTTTCTTTTTTTCTTGCACATGTTTTATCTTGATTACCTTTATTTAACTATAAACTTGTTTGTGAAAGAAAGAGAGCGATACTTGCATCTGGATAGATGATACCCACAACTTGTATATTCTTTCGGGTTTCTTGGTTTTGCTGTCTTGGACTTTTTATTTTTATTTTAGTTTGGGGCTGCTTTATATTGAGTTGAGGTACTAGTTGAGATAGTTGAGATAGCACTTGAACAAAGACACTAAACTGAATATTTTCTAGTTTGCCCTCCTGTTGTCTGGCTGTGGAATATCGGTGTTGCAGTTCAATGATATTAGAAGCACATCAGATGAGGCACTCGTGAATATCTTTCTCAAGATCAAATCTTTTTATTTCTGGAGAAATCACAAGCTACCTACCTTACCCAAGCTAAAATCTTGACTGGAAAATGGGAAGATGAATTAGCCAAGGAAGCGAAGTACATTGTGTAGCATATGCAGGTACCACAGTGCACTAATGCAACTTTCACATGATACTCGAAGCTCGATGTGGAAGTGACAAGTGGGTGGGAGGGGGGTTCAGCTACCGCAGCCTCGTCTCTTTTGCCCATTCGGTGGTTTTTGAATTTCCACTTCTTTTTTCCAATCTTCCACCGTGGCCGCCGCTTCAAAAAGACACACACATGAACATGGTCGAGATGGCCAGTGATGTCGGTCATTGTTTTCTCAGGCTGGTAAAGCACGCAGACCTAGGTAGGTAGATCGTCATGATGGGAAGCTGAACTTTTGGACGTGATAATACAAACTCCATCTCATTGGCTGCCTCGGACTTGAACTCGGGAACTGGATGTGGTTGTTGTAAGTTGATTCACAATATTACCAAAGTTGGATCATCCAGTGAGGCCATCCCTAGACAGAGGTTCAACTGCCATACGAATGAGGTCTCCTTGGGGTCGGTGTTTCAAGCCTTCTTCTTCCACGACCATGATTGATGATTTGGGGTCCAAAACTCCCAACAGCACACTCTCGTATACCTTACCCGCAGATGTAAATCGTCGGATCCTCGGTATCCGGCAACCACCTCGACTTCCACATCTGGCCCCCAGATGTAAAAATCCATCTACATGGTGGCTGCCTCCCTGGCTGACGCCTCAACCTTCCATTTCCAATCTTGCCCTCCTCGGCACTTGTAAATCAATATAGTAAAAAATCCTGATAGAGTCATCTCACTTGAAAATGTTCCCATGTCTCTATATTGATTCAGCTAGACACCAGGCTCCAAGCCAAACAACGCCATTACCAGCCTCATCTCATAAACTATCTACCTACCCACCATACCCAACCGTCCTCAAAATACCAGTCTGCCTAGGTAGGTAGGTAGGCATTTACCAAAGACAAGAAAAATGAGGACATCACAATGCCACACAACCTTACCCGCATGCGCAAATGCAAAATCCCGAGATCTCGGTAGTGGTGGTGGTGACATAGCTGCCCAAGGCCATCAGCCAACCCTTCTCAAAACAGCAAATCTCCCAAATCATAAAACACATCATCAAGGCAGACTGCGCAAATCCAACATCAACACCCAACACCCCCATCTGCGGCATGGCGTCCGGCCCAACACACCACACACGGCGCCGATGCATGCGCACCACCCTCCAAGAGCAACATCTCAATTGTACCATGTTGTGCATGTCTTGGTAGTAACTAGTCCATGTGCACAGTGACAGTGACAAAAAAGTGACAGCTGCGCGTAACACCCCTTCCCCCTACCTACGTAACCCTCCTTCTTGCTTGAGCTTGTAATTGAATTTGTACCCAAGATATCATTCAAGTTGCTTGTCCCCCTTTTTTTTTTTTTTTTTTCCGTTTTGCGCCCGCGCATTGGCGCTCGTCAGATGGCACCCAAGGCTGACTTTGACTCACCTTAAAACAACAACACAAACAATAATGAGTGCTTACCTGAAAAAAAACCCGCCTACCGTTCCAGGAAAGCAACAATCAACACAAAATCAGATCAAAGCTGGCCGCATGAAATCCGGCCTGGGCAGACGCCGGCCGGCCGGAGGTTCTTGTCTAAACTCTGATGGTGGGGTGGCATGGCGGATGATGGATGGTGGGTTGCATGCGAGAAGGGGCCGCCCCCCGTTGCGCAATGGCATGTCCCGCAAGGCTGGGCCCAGACAAAAAAAAGCGTTGCTCCAATTCTCCGAAAGTTGAAGTTTCCCTTCAAGATGATGTTGTTCATCACCGCAAAATTTGGCAAGATTCGAAAACAATCCGACGGTCATAGAAACTTGAGATGGTCCATTTTCCCCACAGGTAGGCTCCTGATAATCGCTCATGATCATTCGGCGCTCTTTGTGAACCTCTAAACGCTTCAAATCCACCTCGTCCTAGTTCGCGGCCTGCGGTATCAAAAAAAAGGCAAATGAGTTTTCGCAAATGCTGTCCTAGTCGTGCCTCGTCCATCCCTAGATCGCAAAAAGTATTCGGTTTCATCAATTGTAACATTCGCGTCGCTATCCGCGTGCTGTGACGTGCGCATTCGAGCATAAGTGCCTTTCCCGTGCTCCCGCGGGCCGCCCAGAAGACCCCATTTTCTGTAGCCCGTCTCGATTTCCGGTGAAGCAAGGCCATTCCATTGGACGGTTGTATAAGTGTGTTAGAGCTGAATTGACCAATCAGACACCCCTGCCACACCGATTTTGGAAAACCGCCCAGGGCTCACACACCATCGAGGGGGGACCAGAGACTAGAGGAGGCTCTTCGAGCTGCCCCAAGGCACAGAAAACTCGACGAGAAACCCTCGCCTGGCTGCTTGTCTCTCCTCTTTTCTATACCCGTACCCTCTGGCCTTTAAAAGAAACATCTCGGTTTCCCCAGCTGGCCCGGACCTATCGTTGGACAAACGACCTCCTGAAGAGAAAGCTTTGCCGTATCGGTTGCCTTGTTTTGTGTCATTCGAACTTGGCTCACACTGGCCTGCTGTCTCATCCACATAACCACATACCTAGGCGCCGCTAGCCCCGTATTATTGATCCGATCTTGGACCAACCATGTCATCCCTCATGCTTGACCGCTCCAGAATTCGCGGTGCAGGTGGGTTCCCATGGGGGGAACCTGCTGCTGCACCCCGCAGCCAGGGACTTGACCGGGACTCTGCAAGTACCTCTTCCCAAAGTGACGACTTTTCCGACCTCTTTGACTGGACGGCATATGAAAGGCATGGCACATCTGATGTGACCACACAATCCCAACACTCGGCCGAAGGCGCCAAGGGTGTTCCCGCATTCCCCAGGTCACCCCAGTCGTCACCCCAGTCACCCGGTCCTGCCTCCGATCTTGATGGGGATCTTCCCATGTCAGACGTTGAATCAGACCCCCACGTTCTCGTCTGGCCCGTCCTAGGACCGGAACCAACACGCGAGATGTCGCCCATCGAGCTCCGTCCCCCTCACCTTGGCCAACCAGACATGGCTGCCCCCAGAGCTGTCCAAAACGAGCGGCCCCAGAGCAAGAGGCCTCGAGTTCTGGAGTCCCCAGAGCAGACCAAGGAGGTACGCGATGCCGGGGCGTGCTACCACTGTAGGATGAACAAGAGCAAGGCAAGCAGGGCCTCTTCTTCCCTTCTCCCTGCCCACCTCATTGCTGACTGGGTCTCTGTACATAGTGCTCTCCTACTTCTGCCTGCGAACCCTGCTTGAAACATCCCAAGCCCGAGCTGGCCTGTGTTCGACAGCTTCTGTCGAGCATGGTCGCCAGCCAAAGTGGTATGCTTGTCTCGGTGCCATGAGAGCCGAAGTAAAGACTGACTGTGACGTCAAGCACGCTGGAACTTGAGCGAGCCTCCGAGGCGTGAACCTATGAATGAAGGCGGGTCCTTCGTCATTTTTATCTCTTTCTCAGACAAGACCAACAGTCGTTGCTTGCCCTTGACGGTGGCTCCCTTCATTCACCCTGACCAGGGCACTCGGTTTGGTATCTCATTGTCATCGCAACCGCTGCAAGAGAATGCCCTTCTGGCGTGGGCACAGGATGATATGCAGATGGATGACAGAATCGATGACTTTGAGTCGCTCCTCAACCACTTCCACATCCACCATGTCCGCGGCGAAGGTTTGAAGAGGGCCATGGACCGCGCAACTGCGGGCAAGCCGATCAAGGCTGTGGAAAGCCAGAAGAAGCTCTTGTCTAATTTGTTAGAGTTGAAGCTGATGTGGAAGATCTGGAGTTGCAAAGACTTCTTTGGCCGGCGGCAAGAAGCCGGTGCTGGCCGCCCCCTTGGGTTGCAGTTCTCCTCCGTTCAGAGCTGGCTTCGCTTCACCGCGGCCTCGGCAATTTCGAGGCTTGAAAAGAACATTCTGGAGGTCTTTGATGAATACCTCAAGAAAGATGCTGCTGGCTTGACAACCGCGACCAAGCCGATTCTCGAGCTTTCGAGATGGGTGTCGCTCTGGCAAATGATCTTGGTCTACCGCCAGTCGCTCAGGCTGCTCCAGGAGCACAATGAAGCGGAACCATATGTGCCAGGAGGTGAGCAAAACCCCAGACAAAGTACTCCACCACCGTTTTGGTACTAACAACAAAACAGTTGAGACCAATGAGAAGCGACGGAGGTTTCGAACGACAACCGCGGACTTGTTTCGTAGCGTTGTTGTGATTTACTGGGAGCTGTTCCACAAGCCAAAGACAATCCAGAATATCCAGAACCCTGAGGCGAGACTTTTCGGAGATGATGTTCTCCATAGAGGGTTCCAGAGCGTGGTGGCTGCTGTGCCAACATTCTGTGAGTTGCCGTCCTAAAAATCGGCATCGGCGATGTGATCGACTGACGGTAAATTTCCCAACAGACCAGCAAGTGGCAAATCTGAGTTTGCCGGCAGACGAGTTCTTCCGGGCACATCTTGTCGACAGAGACCTCAAGAAGCCCAAGACGAAGCGCCGCTAGCTTCATAATGGTGTAGCTCTTGAGTGAGGCGCTCTGGGTATTTGTTATGATTGACGATGTCGATGAGGTTGATGACTCGATGACATTGATGACGATTGATGACTGTTTTCTTGGCGTTATGGATGGGAAAAGACAAGGCCCCCGCGGGTGATTGGGGTGTTTGGGTGCTCAAGAATGTTGCATAGGCCCGAAAGGTTGCTTGATCTGGCATCAAGACTTGTCAGGTTATGCTGAGCCGGGCGCTGGATGTTTTGTCGTCTTTGTGAGGTGCTACTCTGTTTTGCCTTTTGTCTGGGGGAAAGTCGAAGAGAGGTTGTCAGATACGTTCCAAAGATAGAAACATACTCTCAACCGTCCGTCCATCATGGCCTTGAGTGCAGCCTAGCCGTCCATATTCAACAATCCTGCATCAAGCAAGTACATTGACTGTGACGATAACCTTCTTCTTTTCGTCACCATGCTTCCCGACCTTCTTGAACAACTCCCTCAAGTCGTCAAAATCGAGACCTCTCGAGGCCTCTTTGCTGATGGTGATCTCGAGATGTAACTTGTACTTCTTCCCCTGCTCAGCGCTGGAACGGAACGAGATCTTGTCCCTGATGGCCTCATTAGACTTGGGCCACGCTGGAATGACTGTTGCCAGTGCTGCTGTTACAGCCCCCGTATAGTCTGCCCAGAAACCAGCGTTCGGATCTGCCGCATCGACAAGCTCGCGAAGATTCCGCTGGAGCTGTTGATCGATAGGGCACAGGTTTGCGCCCCAGCGTGCGCAGAGAGTCACAGCCAAAACCGCGCGAGCCAGATGCGTCAGACCCGGCGAGTCAGGATGGTTGATGGCATCGTGGAGAGCAGAAGACGCGTTGGCAGCATCACTCTCGCCCATTCGACACCAAATGTGGCTGGCGTAAAGGGGACCAAGCTGCAGACTGAAGACGCTGGCTACGCTGGTCAAGTCGAAACCGGGCGGAAATGCCGAGTGCAAGGTGCTGAGGAGGGCTTGTAGGGTTGTGCCACCTTGTGCTGGACCCGAAGGAATTGAGCTCTCAATGTCATCTGGAAGTGACAAAGGATTGCTGTTCCTGATTTCCCGAGGTAGCATCATCAGCAACGCACCCTCCCGGTTGCCCCCTGAGCAGAACGTTGCTGAACGTATAGGGGGCACTGCTGCAATGAGAGCTTCAACAACAGTGACAATGGCTGGAAACTGGGCACGTCTGCGTTTTGACATGCCAAAGATTTTGCCTTCAAAAGACTTGTTGACTTGAAGCATCTCCTTGGTTTTGTTGAAGAGCTGTCCAGAGGCCGTGTATGATCCGATTGATGGGATCGGATAGGGCTGGATGGGATTCTTGTGCATGATCATGCTTCCGTAACCCCGGAACCCTCCGCCGCAGAGGAAGATATCGATCCCCGCCTCCTTCCCCCTCGCCTCAGCAGCAAGCTGGGCGAGGGTAGGAAACTTGGCGCACAGTGTCTGAAAAGCCTTAGCCATGCCATCTTGGAGCTTGGCTTTTTCGGACGTCTGCACATCGACGTGGGCGGTATCGAGAATCTTGATGAGGCGAGCAGCTCCAAACGGCAGACTCTGTCCCGCAACCGCTGCTTCCACCTCAGGGAGAGGCTGTCCCTGGTCCTGTTGATGCCCAGAAGTACCAGACGTGTCCATCCACGTCATCTGAACACTACCGCCGCCGAGATCGAGAATCAAGCCCTTCACATCAACAAAGCTTGACCGAGCCCCCACGGCTCCAAAGAGGGTCTCGACTTGAGGCGAAAGGATATGCACGCTCAGATCGGGAGCCTCGGCACGTATCGCCTCGAGCATAGACGCGGCATTCTCGGCCCGGCGCATGGCTTCTGTCGCAAAGACGATCAGCTGACTGGGAGGCACATCATAGCTGTCGACAGCAATAGACCTGAAGCGTGCCAGTGTCTGCGAGACTTGCTTGATTGTCGCATCGGGGAAGACCAAGGGATGGTCGCCATGTGCCGATGTTGATGGCCGGTTCAGGGCATCGAACAACGAGATGGCCGCCCTTTCTCGGTAGAGACACTTGAGCAGGCGGGCCCGAGGAGGGCAGAGATCCGAGACAGAGAACCGAATGCCATTGCTTCGAGGGAAGCGTGATGTTTGATTAGGGAATGGTTACGGAGAAGGAAGAGAAGAAGGGGCGCTCGGCTTACCTTCCCATGTCAACCAGGGCATAGCGGTGGTTTTTGCTGTTGGGATCCCATCTCGGCAGCTTCTCCTTGTAATTGCCAATAGTGACAATATCGACGGTGGAGGACATGGTGATCAATTGGGGGCGGAGTAGTGAGTGGGTGCAGTAGGTAGGTAGGTAGGTAGGTAGTTAGGTAGGCAAAGAGGTGAAGTGGACGCTCTGACTTTTGGGTTAGGCAAATTTGGAGCAGCGCCCAAATGTTGCTAGCCTCGTGACGTTACTGCCCAAAACTCGCGTCGTCCTTTCTCAAAGGCCCGTATCCGATAACGCACGCAATCTTTTGCGTATTGCAGCTTCCATCTGCAACTTTGCGCAACGTGGTCCGGCGCGACTGGAGCAGCTTGAAGCAGACTCGGAACGACAACGTCGGATGTGGTCCCACGATTTGGAACTGGCTGATTCACCAATGAACTGTAAGGGCCCGAGATGACGTTGGTGCAACCATGTCAGCCGATGACGCCTTAACCGCCGCGCTCCCATCCTCCGCCTATTTATGGTAGTGCGCTATCTTATCCCACGCTCGTCGTTTCAACCAACAATGTCAGGCATAGGAGGCTGTGTAACGCAGTAAGTATGAGTAAGGATGCAAATCTAGTATGTATTATTTATTATTATTGGTATACCTTTCATGTCTTGAAACCCTTCACTGGCTCTCATGGCCATACTGTCGCCCTCAATGTGTCCGCCTTTTCTGAAGATCCAAGAAGGATCGAATACCTATCCTGATGTTGGATAGGGGAGCTGGTGGCGAGAGACTGTGGCTCTCCGTCTGCTCCTGGTACAGAATTCCGCCTGAGTGCGATGTTCCAGTCAAAGATGGAGCCGCTCAGGCCAACGGTCAGTCCCGCCCGAAGCATGATCTCGTAGTCGACGAGCGCACGCTGGTCCCATGTGAGTTGCTCGAGAAGCTCTCGGCCTTCCGGTTCATCCAGCATTAAATCCTGCTTGTATACCATCGTCACGCCCACCGCCTCGGCCTTTTTGGATAACTTTCGTCTGCGCTCTTCTGTTTCTCCCGTGGCAACAAAAGCAAAGCCGGTCGTTGAGTTGGTGACAAGCTCGACCAAGGTAGAGACCTGGTCGTCGAAGGGTGGAAAGATAGGAGTCGCATCCGCCTCTGTCCTGAGATGTAGTCCGGGGAAAGTGCTGTGCTGGAAACCCTGCTTAGGGTCCAGATTCAGTTGATATTTCTTGTGTAGATTGTACAGCGCAATAGCGGCGAGCACTCTGGCGTCTTTACGCGGCCGTAGAAGACGGCCAAAGTTCTTGGCCAACTCTGGGTTCCCATATGCTGTTGGGAAAACCGAGCTTATCACATCGGATCTGAACCGTATGGGAAACGGACGTGTCTCTGGGTCCTCTGTCCTGTCGATGTACGACTTGATCTGCTCCGACAACGTATTCATGTCCTCAATAACGGAGCCATTCAGTTTAGCTCCAACATCTTGTAAGCTAATCTTCCGAGCTGATTGCACCTGTGGCACATCCCAAAGCTCGTTCATGGATCGATATAATTTCAGCTGCGGGCAGTGCTCCGATAGCGTTTGGTTGAGGTATTCATAGTCGAACAAGTAGTCGATAAACTCCCCGATGTAGGGACCGCCGCCGTTCTTGGGCCGGGTATTCGCAACGTTCTTATCGTCGCGCTTGATGATCCGGGGAAGAACCAACTCGGCTGAACAAATCCATCCGTCAGTTTGCGTACCTCTTTTGAATGTCAGACTTCTCCATCTTACCACCAGCCTCGATAGCGAAGCGAATGCAGTTCAGATGCGCGTCTTTGACTTGGCCAAAACCTCCAGATTGGGGATCACAAGACAGCATCAACCCTGGTGTCCAAGTCTTGCTCGCGCATAGCTCCGAGATACTACTGCCATCTAGTTGTCCGCCAACATCGTGATCCAAGAAATCCGTGATGAAGATATCCCTTTCGCTTTTGAACTGGCGAACGACGCTGTTATACGCTGGCTGGTCCGAGACCATGTAGGCGACCAACCATACGACAATCAGTGCCGGACCGGCGAACTTGAGCAGATGAACGAGGCGCGGGGAGGCCAGCATGGCGACGACTGTTGAGATGGAACAGTCGAATGATCACATCAAGCCTCGACGATTTCAGCGAAAAGCCAGAGGTGTCCAAAATGAAGGGTGAGGCACAGTTGAATTCTCACTCAGGCAGCGAGAAAAGGGATGTATCCCCCGATGCCTGCTCAAGGGATTCCAAATGCCAGCTGAAGGAGCTGATGAGAGATCATCCCTCCCAAAAGGGAATAGCCCAAGCCATTATCAATGGTGTGCCGCGTGTGCACACCACCAGCCCCATGCTTATCATGGAACCTGGACCTGAATTTGTGCCCTGAGTGTTTTGATCGAAGAAGGTGAAGTTTGGTATGGGATTGTGATGTTTTTATATCTGGATATATAACGTCTGGGCTTGGCCGTCGTCAAGCTGTCAAAGTGCCTTCCCGTCACGGAGGCGATGGATCAAGGTAGTACCCGCATATGGATAGAGTGGCACCCATCCTTAGCACCCCTGATATCAGCCGTCCACAACAACAGGAAGACTGTCCCTGGAAGCTTGTATTAATGTATTTGTTTCTGAGCTTGTGCGCGAGTTGGTCGCTGAATTCACCGCTCCTATTCTCCGTTTGGAAGTACCCAACTTAGAGGAGTGCGCAAACCAAGCTGCTGATTTCAAGAGCGAGGTGTAGAGTCGCTTCTTGAACTCATGGACATGGCTAGTACCAGAACCAGGTCCCAAGATCGCCATCATTCTTCCGAGAGAATAAGACGCGGTTCGGAGAGCGGTGTGTCTCACCGAAGCCAGAGGTTTTAATACGACGATGCTATCCAAACCACGTTCTGTGTATTGTACTCTGTGGTCTCGTTTATAGAGCGCAGGTGTGTCTGTAGATGCTCGAGCGCACAGACGGGTGTGCTTGTAGAACCTGGCTTCTCAGATTCTGGTAGATTTGCTTCGTTTCAACTCAACAGCATATCAATGCACAAATGTGCCTAAACAACGACAACAGGACTGACATATCATGAATTATACCAAAGTGGCTCCAATAGCCATCAAGACGAGCCCTTGCTTCGTATTTTCATGCGCACAAGGATCCGAAAGGGGAAAGTTGTGGGAGTTTGCGGGATGTGAGTGGGCAGAAAACCACTTTAAAAACGGCCACTTAGGGTCGCCCGCCCAAACGCGTCTGGCACGCGAAAAAACGCGACGGATGCCCCGGTCAACCCCTCCCACAACTTCACAAGCGAGGACCGTTGTTGATGTGGTCACACAGTGCCTTCTTTTCCCTCTCGTCCCAACAGTGTCCTGGGCTGCTATCATTCCCATCTCATCAACCGCTTCCTTGGGATCAATCTAAATGCGAAATAGCTGGATCATCCTGACTTACCGTCTTAATGCAGCGGAGACACCCCGCCGGAGGTGTCTGACGTAGTAATATCCATCATCTCGATCTCTTCCCCAGTCGCTGGTCCAGAGTCCACCCACGCTTCTGCGCTTCTTTTTCCCCGCCAAGTGGTTTCCTGCATGTCGACTTGCAGCACGCGAGAAATCCCCCAGCCCCTTCGTTTTCCCTCGTTCGCCTCGACTTTTTTCTGCAAGCCATTCGATTCGCTCTGTTCTGCGCGACGCGTGAAGGAATCACGAACCCACCCACTGTCACTACTCCTCCCCCACTCGCCTGCCACTCCTGCGCTACTTTCACAAGCCACTGGCTGGTCCTCGAGCTCCCATCCATCCCCAACCGGACACGCGTTGCTGCCAGCCGAACAGCTACGCTGCCCAACTGGCAACTTGATATCCATAGTCAGATCCTCAAGAGGTCCACGAGTCTGCAAATCCACGAATCCACAACAGTTTGCCCTGCACGCTGCCTGAGGTTGGGGTTCCATCCCGGACGCAGCATCGCACACACCCCGCGGCAAGAGCTTGAAGTCGTCTTCTAGCGGGCCTGGGCCCTGTCGGCGACTACTGCGAGTGGAGAGTGGATAAGGTGTTCAGGGGACCTTGCGATCAAGGGTCCGCTGCCCTTCCTGGCGCCGCCCACATTCACAGTCACCACCCCCCCCCCCCTCTTCTCTGCTCAGCAACAGCACACAGCACAGTTACATATTCCCAACGTTCCCGTCTGCTGTAGTCCCCTCCCCCCTTCCTCCCCCTTTTCCTTCTGCGCAGTCACTCCTTTTGCGACCAGATTAAACGGCCGGTCGCGCTCGGCGCAAGGGTCTCAGATGCTCTACGGACACTCCAACACATGACGGACATCACAGACAGACGACTACGAGACTGACGACACGGTACTTTTTCTTTTTCCGTCACAAAATTCCGACGATCATCTCAACCTCCCTGATCTGGATTTTCCGTTTTTCGCCATTATCAATTGTTCGAGGAGCTTATTGTTGTTGTTGCCGGACCTGGATCTTGCGGCTGTGCACTTGCTTTTTACGGTTGCGTTGCTCAGACCCCAGCTTTCCCCAGCCCATCCGTCACCTTTTGACCAGCCATCCGATTTTGACATGCGCTGCGCTACCTTCCCACTGGCACCAACAAATCCCCAAAACGCGTCAAAACTCCCACAACGCGCCTCCAGAGCTTGATATTGAGCTTCCCACAGACAATCAGGTAGTTGGGATCTGTCTGTCTCTCTGTCTCTCTCTCTGCCTGGCTTGACACCATCAGCAGAGAGCGCAAAACAATCAACGAACGCGATACGATATTTACGACACAAACATACGAACGACTTCCATTTTACTCGCCAAAACATCACCCCTAATTCCAAACCCCCAACCGAATTCCCTAGTTTCACCATAATTAGCTTCTTTATGACGCACTAGCATTCCGGTCAAAGACAAGATGAATCAACATTCCGGTTCGGCAACCCTCCCACGGGGTTTCAGGTTTGAGATGCCCAGGACACCGGAGCCCTTCGCAGAAAACGATGAGGCTCAAATCCCTTCGCCACCAAAACCACGTCTAAGGTTGGTCAAGAGGCGCGTTGTCTCTCAACTCACGGCACCTACTCAGCAGTTTCTCGCTTCTGTGGCTGCCGCCGACGTTCCAATTCCCAGCATTGAGGAGCCAGAGACGAGTTCGCACGACTTCGCCATGGGGAACGCTGACTCTTTCCCCGCGAGAA
Organism: Podospora anserina S mat+; assembly: GCF_000226545.1. Classification (NCBI taxonomy): domain Eukaryota; kingdom Fungi; phylum Ascomycota; class Sordariomycetes; order Sordariales; family Podosporaceae; genus Podospora; species Podospora anserina. The sequence continues at coordinate 2,909,694 of NW_001914859.1, forward strand.
TGCGCCACGAGGAGATGGATGCGAGCTTTTTGCAGCCCATCGGGCGAACATACGAGCTCCCAAAGACGCCAGCACCCGACTTCATCCCGTGCTTATCGCCGGGGCAGTACCCCAACTGGACCCTTGACTCGACTGCCAGCAGCGTCGAGTCGACACCAGAGCCAGACTACGAATCCAGCAGACCTTCGACGGCTAGGTCGACATTGACTAGCGCATCCTTGTTCAGCCGCTTTTCCATGCTTTCAGATGACGACAATTGCGCCAGCCCTCTACTAGAAAGCAAAGAGCATTATCGCCAAGAAGAACCCGAGCTTCCGCCGGCAGCTCAGCCATCCGCAGCAGCTGGTAAAGCCAAGGCCAGGAAGGCTCCCTGGACCAAGGCGATGAGCGACCATTTGTGGTCAACGTTTATCCTGTATCTCCAGGACCCCAAGGTGACACCTTTCCGGATGGGCAAGAGCTGCCTCCCACCTGACGGTGTCTGCCTTCGCGTGGCGCGCGAAGCAAAGAGAAGTTGGAAGGGCGCCAAAGCTTTGACGAAGAAGACCAACGTGAGCGATGGAAGGAAGAGTGGCAGCACTACACCCACCGCCGAGAACAGCAGCACATTTATCCAGTGGCCTCACACTTGCGCCGCGACCCGAGTTCACCTGCGGGAGCTGTGCAGACAGAAAGCTGCGGCGGGCGCAAAGAACCCACGCTTCCTCCCTCGCAGCACGACCCCTTTTGCGCAAGCTGCTGCGCGTCACTCCAACATGCGCCCGGCGCCGGCGCATGAGCCTCTTCAATTCGCGACCCAGGACATGTCTCTGTCTCTTGCCTTGAGCACAGCAGAAAGCATGCAACCAACTGGTCCCTTAGCGCAACTCACGGGCTCAACCCCTGAGCCTGTGGAGGAGGAGCAATCTAATGCTACTGAGCCCTTCCCACTGGCACCGGCTTTTGACATGCCGATTATCAGCCCAAATATCGAGACTTACGAGGGCGGGCCTGGTTTCGCCGAGCGCCAACGTTTGGGATCCCCCTTTGGCGCGAAGAGCTATGGACCCAGCTCCTCGGGATCGCTTGCCACCGTGCTTGGCTTGAGTGGACCAATGCCTCGCAGACAGAGCCAGACACTTGGCTCTCGCCGCACACTCCAGTCACCAGTACGAATGAGCAGGTCGGGTACTCAAAAGCGACGTCACACCCAATCCAGCGTTCCTCGCGTACGACCTAGCATCGGCGCTGATCTGTGGCTCGACCCCAACTTCAGCATGAACTCCACGGGCGACGCTCGTGCCGACCGGGAATTCTGTTCCACAGCGTCGAGCCACCACGATGAGCTGTTCATCCCAAGGATACCTCCGGTACCTACCCTGAGCTCGTCCACTAGCATGCCCAACGTGGGAGGCCAGTTGTTGGAACCTCCAGCTCTCCAGCCTCCCCGTCTTGGCTCTCCATTCAAGGGTCACCGAGCGACCCGCTCGAGCTTCAGCTTCCCCAGCAGAATGCACCGGGCGCAAAGCGGCAGTGTCGACCTCGGCATGCTTGGGCGACCATTTGCCACTATCCAACAGCCCTCGACCGAGTCGAGTACCTCTCCCGTACGATCCAATCTTGCCGGCCGCCTGGCTTACCTTGACCAGCGCCTCAAGGAGATTCGGCAGAGGGAAGCGAACCGTCGATCTCAGTCACCGTTGTAGATGTGACAAACAGCGATGGTGACCACTGTTCGGATCATAATACTTCACTTCTTTGTACATGCTTTTACCAGTCGGCACATTTTATTGTGGTGGCGGCTATCAGTGCCTAGACTTTACGACACATTTTTCTCTGACGACGTTTACATGAGAACAAGCCTGCTACAGAGGGCTTTTATGCACGACCTTTTTTCTTTTCACCCAAACTCATGATGACTTATTGGCGCGAACAAACGGAAATACCCCCGCTTGGTGGATTTTGAACATACTACATCATCTTGGAGCATTGTGTTCATATCTTGTCGGTGTGGGCGTTCTTTTATGGGATGACATTTATACCCTCCTCACTTACTTGACGGACTTTGGGTCGGCTCTTAACCTGGTTGGAGTTGGAAACAAGGATTGGGAAGGTTTTCTGGGGGAAAGGGACAGACTTTTCTTTTCTTGTGGTTTCTATTTTTTCTGAAACCTGGAAGGCATACGCCCCCCCCCTTTCTACGGGGAAGGTTCTCCTTTTTTTCTTCCTTGTTCCGAAAAACATGGGCCTCGAAATGAGCAAAACTTGTTGAGTGAATTCACTCCCCC
>NW_001914859.1:2912110-2913538 GCF_000226545.1 Podospora anserina S mat+
CGTAGACCACATGATCTAGTTGGTTTGTCTCCCAGAGACCCCATCTGCACACTAACTCCACCTGTACCTGGCATTGGCTTTCCTGGCTTGCTCCATATTTTTGACCATCAGCCCTGTGAGGCTTGTGATGCGTGCATCCCCCGGATTTGCGTTAGGTACGGGGGCGGTGACGGGGTCCATCCGGAGCATAAACGTGGGGGAGCCGGGGGGGGGGGGGGGGGGCGTTTTTCAGTGTGGGGTTCTGGAGCTGGGGTTGCCGGCGGCAGCAGCAGTAAAGGGGTGATCCCGGCAAGCGGGTTTTCGGGCAACGTTGATGGGACCGCAAGGCGCGTTTCTTGAAATTCCATTATCAGTTCTCTCAACATCACTTTGCGCAGTCAGTTGGCGGAGTTTTGTGGTTTTCGTTTTTATTTCTCTCTTTGCTGTTTTTATACAGACAAATGGGCTGTTTAGTACGAGAATAACAGCTCTCACGATGGCGATAGGATCCCCTCTCTTTCGAAAAGGGGCCTGCTCGCCCTTGCTCCTTCTTTTCCTCGTCCTGTTCACCACCACGACGGTCTACGCAAGCGTGGGTGATCGACTCCCCGAATTTCAACAATGCGTCCAAGTCCGTTCCCCTTCCCTCTTCCCCTCCCCCCATGCTCCCAACTAACTTTTTTTTCCTCTTCTCTCCCCTAGGTCTGCCAAACCGAAAACTGCCTCCCCCCCAACACCACCCCCCTCCCGCTCCACCTCCGCCTCCTGTTCTGGACCTGCCCCTCCGAATGCGACTACACCTGCCAGCACATCATCACCTCCACCCGCCTCTCCCGCAACGAGCCAGTGGTGCAATTCCACGGTAAATGGCCCTTCTACCGCCTCCTCGGCATGCAAGAGCCCTTCTCCGTGCTCTTCTCCCTCGGCAACTTCTGGGCTCACCACGACGGTCTGCACAACCACATCCTGAAGAAAATCCCAGCCACCTACTCGATGAGGCCGTACTACGTCTGGCTGGCGAGGATAGGGATGGCGAGCTGGTTTTTCAGCGCGGTGTTTCATACTAGGGATTTCAGGGTCACGGAAGAATTGGATTATTTCGCTGCTGGGGCGAGTGTGCTTTATGGGATGTATTATACTGTTGTGAGGGTGTTTCGGTTGGATAGGGTGAGCAAAATGGGGGTGAGGAAATCATGGACGGGGACGTGTGTGGGACTGTATTTGGCGCATGTTGGGTATTTGAAGGGGGTGGGGTGGGACTATGGGTATAATATGGGGGCTAATGTTGCGGTGGGGGTGGTGCAGAATGTGCTTTGGACGTGGTTTAGCGTAAGGAGGTATAATAGGGAGGGGAAGGGGTGGATGGTTTGGCCGGGGTTGGTGATGGTGATTCCAAGTAGTACCGTTTCTGTCGAGCTTTTCCTTGCGACTGGAATGACCCCAGGCCTT
>NW_001914859.1:2913688-2940031 GCF_000226545.1 Podospora anserina S mat+
CTTGATTTCATCCATACCGCTTGACCATCGGACCTTTTCTCTTGTTGCTGATCTAGCTGAGGGAGAGGCATATATGTATCTAGGTGGGTTGGACATAGTAATCACATGAAACCAGGTGTTAGTACATCTTGTATGTTCCTACCATGAACCACAACGAAGATTTGCTCAACCCATATATTATTTCACCTCATGGCTCTGCCGAGACACTAAGCACCTGTGTAGTCCACTCCCGCCTCAACAGCCCAAAAACAACCATATCATGTATCTTATCACCCTTCCTCACCGCCTCCCGTTTCACACCCTCTTGAACGAACCCAACCCTGCTCAACACCTTCTTACTACCTTCGTTGAAGTCAAACACCATGGCCTCTAACCTCCTAACAGTCGGAAACTGCTCCCAAACCCAAGCGATAAACTCCTTCAAGACCGCCGTCATGATCCCCACGCCCCAGAACTCTTCTCCTAGCCAGTACCCGATCTCAAAAGTGTCGGATTCGACATCCCAGAGAGGCTTGAGGCCGATATCGCCGACGAGTACGCCATTGACGATGATGGCGTAGTCCAAGAGAAGAGGTTTGCCGGATTTGGTCGGTTTAGTTTCCGGATCTGAATAAGATCTGGTAGCGATGAGAAGCCAGTGATTGGCATCTTTGGATGTGTAGGGGTACGGGAATGTATTCCGCATGCAAGAGGCGATGCGGGGCCTGTTGGCTATGCGGGCGACAGGGCGGGCATCGAAAATATGGAAGGGGCGAATCTCGATGGTTGTGTGGGTTTTGGGGGTGAGGGTCAGGATTGGTGGTGGAGGGGTCGATGGGAGCCTCAGAACCGGAGTCTTTTGGGAGGTGGACATGATGTTGTTGTTTTTGGATGTGAAGAGGAAAGAGACAGTTGATGAGAGGAGTGGCAGCTGGGGCTTATGATATGGTCAAGAAGGTGAGTCACGCCGGTGTAGAGAACTTTTGCTTGTCTGGCGGAAACAATTCACATGTCCTCAGCCTTGCTGCGTTGAGCAAACGGGGAAGCTGCAGTTGTCAGTCAAACTTGCATTTCAAACTGCTTGGGATAGCTGCCAGGGGGAGGAAGGAGCTTGATCTCAGCTGCATGTGTAGTTGCAGATGCAGGGACGACATATCTACCGGCAGTCTAAGTTCTAAAGCAGATTAGCGGTCACCCTATTAAGACTGTAAAGCTTGCATAGAGACCACAGACTCGAATGCTCGACAACCTCGCTTCATATATCCAACAGATCGAAGCGTTATCTTATCAGTGATCTCGGGCAAGCCAAGATGCTCGTTCATGTTCCTGGCGCCGTTCGGTGCCCCGCTGCGGAGGGTCCGGCTACCTAGCCTGAACCCCCAATTGAACCTGGGGACCAATCACAGCCGACGCCCGCGTTGGAGCTGGCCGGGACCTGAAGCTGATATGTGGATATCGATTGTAAGGTGGCCTTAACTTTTTGTTAGCTGTCTCCGGCGCGGTGCTGGACGAGGCTGATGCACTTTGGTTTCATCTCAACTGCAAAGTTGCCAGCAAACGATTCACTGCTTCGTGGTGGGAACTCTGCTGATGATCCCGCTCTTCAATTGATGCCGCTCCGTTGATTCTGAGCCAAGCAGCAGGTCCCCATTTTCTGACAAGACACATTCCAATCCTAAAAAAGCACACGCCCCGCGAGTGTGGAACCTTCGACCTTACACCTGAGACTGGTCCAACAAACGACGACGAACAAATAGGCAAGATGGCTGCGAAATCGAGATTCACAAAGCTCGATGCTTTTACAAAGACGGTGGAGGATGCGCGAATCAGGACGACGTCGGGTGGTATCGTTACCATCGTCTCGTTGATTGTGGTGTTCTTCCTGGCTTGGGGAGAATGGCAGGACTACAGGAGGATAGAGATCCATCCCGAGCTGATTGTTGACAAGGGGAGAGGTGCGCTCTTTTTACAGAACTGCAGGACTTGAAGATAGATGGCAACTAACCAGAAGGCTGAACAGGCGAGCGCATGGAGATTCACCTCAACGTCAGCTTCCCACGAGTGCCCTGCGAGCTGCTGACCCTCGATGTCATGGATGTATCCGGCGAGCAACAACACGGCGTCCAACACGGTGTCGTCAAGACTAGACTGCGTCCTCTCAGCGAGGGTGGCGGTGTTATCGAAGCCAAGGCTCTGGCTCTCCATGCTCGCGACGAAGAAGCTGCCCACCTCGATCCCAACTACTGCGGTCCCTGCTATGGCGCTGCTCCCCCTGTCCACGCGCAAAAGCCCAACTGCTGCCAAACATGCGACGAGGTCAAGGAGGCGTATGCCGCTCAGGCTTGGGCTTTCGGTAGGGGCGAGGGTATCGAGCAGTGCGAGCGCGAACACTACGCTGAGAAGCTCGACGAGCAGCGCAATGAGGGCTGTCGCATCGAGGGTAACGTTCGTGTGAACAAGGTCATTGGCAACTTCCACATTGCCCCTGGCAAGAGTTTCAGCAACGGAAACATGCACGTCCACGACCTCAAGAACTATTGGGACACGCCTGTTAAGCACACCTTCACCCACGAGATCCATCATCTGCGCTTCGGCCCGCAGCTTCCTGATGGTCTGGCGAAGAAGCTTGGCAAGAATAAGGCTCTACCATGGACCAACCACCACGTCAACCCCCTTGACAACACTCACCAGGAGACCGATGATGTCAACTACAACTTCATGTACTTCATCAAGATTGTGCCCACCTCTTATCTTCCTCTCGGCTGGGAGAAGACATGGCAGGGGTTCAAGGACCAGCACCACAAGGAGCTGGGTTCGTTTGGTCAATCGGCCGATGGCAGCCTTGAGACTCACCAGTATTCGGTTACCAGCCATAGGCGCAGCTTGTCCGGTGGTGATGATGGTTCTGAGGGCCACAAGGAGCGCCTCCACGCCAAGGGTGGTATTCCCGGCGTCTTCTTCTCCTATGTAAGTACATTTTGAGTAGACCTGGACGTAAACAAATGCTGACTCGCAAATCAGGACATCTCCCCCATGAAGGTTATCAACAGAGAAGAAAGGCCAAAGTCGTTCCTCGGTTTCCTGGCTGGTCTCTGTGCCATCGTCGGTGGTACCCTGACCGTGGCCGCTGCTGTCGACCGTGCTCTGTTTGAGGGTGGCATGAAGCTCAAGAAGTTGAGGTCCAAGGATCTATAAAACATTCTTGGTTTTTTTTTTCCACATTGGATGTAAATATATAGGTTATACGCTTTTCGGTCTTTCTTTTTGCTTTTCTGTCTGTTTCCAAGGATTTGCTTGCTTGTTGGGTGGTTGCTAGATGCATGATGAGGAGTTTAGGAGAAAAAGAATGTTCACTTGGTTTGTTTACAGGTGTTGTCGGCCACGCTCTAGTGTGATGACTGGCGTGGATCTGGTCTTGTGCAGATCGGCTTTGTTTGCCGCTTGAATATTTTATGCTCGACCGGTCTGGGGGGTGAGAGAACGGTTGACTCGCGTGGAGCTTGTCTGTTCTTTGGGTGAACGGTTCTGTGCTAGTCGTTGGTCGTTGAGGTTAGTTACATAACGGGCTCGCTTCAAGGAAAACTGCGCTTTGAGATGGTATGGTTCTTCCTCACAGTGGCGATGTCATCAATACTGGAAGTCTTTCATCTTGGTTTTCGAAACAGGTTGTCGCCCTCGGGCATATGAAGCGGCGCCGAGACATGTTAGGGCTCATATCCTCGCAGCTGTTGATGATTGACCTCACTTGTTACTATAGACTGTCCGCTGATTTCCGCTGACTGAGCGAGGGGTACGGGGTTTGTCTCTAGGCTCCGCTCGACGATTTCGAATCACGACTGATTGTTGTAGGTTTCTTCGAAACTCTTTTCCTGACAGGCTGCAAAAGATCGCTCGACAACTCAGCGACGACGACGACGGCATATTCAGTCTTTGATGGGACTTCGGCCCTGATGAAGGGCCTCTGAAGCTCTCAACAATTCCCGAGAGAGCATTCCCGAGTGGGCGTTCATTCCTCGAGAGGGCATTCCCAATTAGTTGTTTTCGAAGAATATCCGAGAGGAAAGCATTCCAGCTCTTCGAAGGATCTACAATCTCTCCCAAAGGTATGTACAACGCTGGCAACGGAATCTTCATGACAGAGTACTGACAAACAACGAACAAAACGATAGAGTCAAAACCCTCTCCCTCTACAACCTCAACATCTTGCCGTCATGGCACCCACCGTCATAGCAGACGAGAGCGTCTCCAACGTCCTCCGCTACCTGAAAATCCTTCACCGCCACATCTGCCACACCCCAATCACCTACGACCCCTCCCCCCCCTCCCCCCCTCCACCTCCCTACTCCCACTCCCCTCCCGACCCTCCCCTGACAGTCCCCGACCCGAAAATCATCCTCAAGACGTACGACCAGCTAGACGAATGGTACGAGACACTTATCCACGTAGCCTGCCTCCTCAACCTTGCCCCCTTGTTCCTCGACCCACCCGACTTCTTCACGGGGCACACCGACAAGATGACTTGGGATGACGAGAGGATGAACAACCAGACCGAGTTTGCGAGTTGTTACGATGATGATGGCGGGCAGACATATTCGCTTACCATCCTCAAGAAACCGGAGTACCCCGTGATATGGGAGCGTTTTCCCGGCGTGTTTCTGCATCGGTTGACGGTGCTGGAGGAAGAGAGTCTGATTGAGAGGGTTGAGAGGGATGATGAACGGGGTATATGGGGGTTTTTGGGGCAGGGGAATGGGAGTAGGTATACTATTGTTTGGAAGGAGGCGCCGAGTACCCCCACGGAGAGGAGGTTGGGGTGGGATAGGCTGGAGCCGCACGAGAAGAGGGAGTCGGAGGGGGTGGTGGGGAGGTGGGAGAGGGAGATGAGGGGGTATGAAAGGCAGGTTTGGGCGTTGGGGTTGATGAGGGCTTGGTTGGGGGGGGCGATTGATAGGGGGTTGTTGAGGAAGGTGATGGATCCGGATGAGGGGGTGGTTTTTGAAGTAACGAAAAGAGGGGGGGGGGGGGGGGATGATGATGTGGGGGATTGGGGGGAGGCGGGGGGATTGAGGAAGTTGGTCATGGGGTGTATGAGGGTGTTGGAGGTGGAGGAGGATGAGAGGTGGAGTGTTGAGGAGGAGAGGGAGGAGGAGGAGGAGGAGGAGGAGAATGAGGAGAATGAGAAGGAAAGGAGAAGGGAAATTAGGGAGAAGAAGAGGAAGGCGGTGGATTGAATGGTGCAAGGAGGTTGTGTAGGACGTTGTTGTTTAGATTCTGTATAACAGACCATTGTTGACCGTACCTGGCCTCGATGACATTCCCCGCGGTTTGATGCTCCGAGGTGATTGATTTATTTGGCCATAACAGTCATCAACTTACATCTTAAAAAGGAATAGCCGTCCTAACTATCCTTTCAGGCCTGTTAACTATTAGTTAAGGTCTTTCAAATATCCCTTACAACCTACTGACTATCTTTGAAGGCCTGCTGACCATCTCTCAAGACCTATTAACTGTCTTTCAAGGCCGTCGTTGAAGGGGCAATGTCGCTTTTGATCAAAGGAGCAATCCGGATGTGTTCGTCACGGAAGTAATGGTTGAGGAGAAGGGAGCGTGTTTCTGGCTTTGGAGGATCGGGCTTGGGACCGTGACTGGTCCATTTGTTGAGCCTTTGGAAGCCCTGTTAAGGACATCACAGGTCTCTGAAACTCCCACCTTCCACCAGCTAAGGTAGGTTAAACTTTTTAAGCCATCAATCCATTTCCTCGGTGCAATTTCCTCGTGTTCTTCTGGTTCTTTCCATTCCCCTGGGTATGGAAGTTGAAAACGGAGGGAATCTCAGCTGTGGCTTCCCATGACTACAAACTGAGACCAGTCCATCAACCGTTTCAGCGTACGACGACGTCGTTTCCAGCTCAACGATCGACCTATTCTTCATCAATTCCCAAAACGCCATGTTGCACCTAGTTTGAGTTGCCTCTTACTTCCTCTTCAACTTGCTTCCCCTAGACAGCCAGTGAATCTAACTTTCACATAGTATCCTCGCGCTCTTCGGTGAGAAAGTCACCATGCAATTCATGAGCCAGGCTACCGGCTGGGCCGATAGCATCATCTTGGCAATGGCCCCATTGGGCATTATTACCATCATCGTGGCAGCTATTCGTGTTGGTGGCCCCTTCTGGCTCGGATCAGTAATCGGAAGAGCTCGGGAGAACCGCGCGGTGCCAGAGGCCGAGTTGATGTCGTCAACCTCTTATGAGGTACGTGAGCTCTGGAATGGCCAAGAGATTGTCCGGGTTATGGGTCAGGGGCCCATTCGAGAGTTTATTATTCTCATACCTGAGGATAAAACCAAGGATGAAAAAGAAACGGAAGAGGGGCGGGAAGGCCATATGCTCGAAGTGAGGGCAATGGAACTGAAAGACCCCCCACAAAATGAACAAGGAGTACTTGGGGCCATGTGGTACGTGTATCTGTCGCCACAATGGGTACTATTTTTTCAAAGTAGTGTGCTCGCCTGGGCTGGGGTAGCTACCTACTACTTTCAATATCCGAAGGACGACAAGGAAGGAGAACCCGTCGCATGGGTTCGTCGAAATTTCAACAAGAATCCCGAAGCAGTTCCTCTTACGGCCGGATTCGAATTGGACTGGCTTGTAATGACTCTCGAAAAGCACAGGACTGCCCTTTGGTTCTTGTCAAAGTCCGATGAAGACTGTGGCCAGTTGGATGAGTCTTCGAGACCATGGGCAAAGGGTGATGATTCTTGGGACTGGAGAGTCGCGGCCGTCCAGAACCGCAACAACGTGAAAATGGATCCTGATGAGCACAAGTCCGAGTCGAGGCCTCAAAGACTTATGCGCATTCGGAGAGAGCTTGGTAAACTTGCTGGTTGGGCTGGGGTTGCGTCAGCGGAAGCAATTTCACTCACGCGAGCCATCGAATTTACAATGGACACCCTTTTCAGTCATGGGCCCATAGATTCAGGAGACATGTGGTGGTCACTTACTGTCAGCGGTGAGCCTGTTTACTTTCGTCTTTCATGGAAAGCCGGACACTGGACGGCATACTCGGATGAGCTGGACTCGGTTCTCCCTCTGTGGATGTATTCTGCCCACGAGAAAGAGCAACGCAAACATACGAAAGAAGGTGACAATACAAAAGGGGATGACAAAAGCAAGACCTCGGACCAGTGGTTGAGCGATAAAGGCACCTCGAAAAAGCCGAGCCTGCAGATCTTAGCCATCCGCCGACCAAGAAACACACAACGATATGTCAGCCTCACCTCACCAACTTACAACTTTTCATCGCCTTCCTTGTCTTCCCCAGGAACTGCGTCAGATGGTATGGAAGATGGCCATCCGGCCAAAGGTCCCGGCCGCGCATCGATTTCCTATCTACGACGTGGGGGCCGTCCCCGAGACGCTTCACAGAACCTGCGACTTGATATACCACGACCCACGTGTCACCACCCGCGAGACTAATAGAGAGCAACTATACAAGATTTGCGCTCCCCAAGACATCACTGGAACAGATTCTCAGGCAAAAACCTACTCGTGGGATGGAAACAATAGCTCGGCATACATCTAGGACGCCGGTTTATGGGAGGCATGTGCCGAGTCGAAGCGTGTTGCGCTGTAGGAGTGGAGAACTCGAGTCGAAACCGATATGTTGGAGGATATACGGCTACAAGAAAATGACGGCTATGACCTAGAGAGTGCCTCTGAGCTGGTAAAGGAAGTGTACGTGAGTCATTATGTTTACACATCAGCGTCACCAATCACCCACTACCAACGAAATCTCCCCAGCTCGGCCGTAACGGAGACGGCCCCCCTTTTAGTCATTGCGCTAAGGGATCTGTTTTGGCTCGATGTCCAGTCGACGGCTCTTCTTTTCGACGATTTTTGGCTTGGGGACTCGGAGGGGATCGAGTTCATGGAACGTCTAGTATGCCCTTCTAGCTTTTTCCCACAAGTGTACGGAGGATATGGGCTGTGGCCGAGCAACATCACGATCGAGGTTGATCCGGCCTGGAATGACATATGCGTGCAGGGCGACCAGTTTCCAATCCTTGACGCCATGGTTGGTAAACCAGCGGATGGGTCGCCCCGAGATTTTCTGTTCCGGGCCATCGACTATTGCCACAAGTTGGTCGTCGACAAGTATATCACCAACGGCAACGATGAAACGGACGAACACCCGTCTATCTGGCTCATTGACAGTGGGCGTGGTGGTGCCCAGTATCGCCGCCGAGGTGGCCGAAACTCACCTTCATGGCCGGATTGCACATACGAAACTGGCGGCTGGGCGAAGGGTGCTGTCTTTTATGACTGCGAGCATACCTACATGGAGGCAGACAGCTACGGTCCACTCATCGGGGAAATTTTGTTCACGAGGATCTCAGAAAGAGACAGCTGGGTTAACGGTGGACCCGAGGATGTGATATTCGAGGTGTCGCGGTGCGTCGCTGTGCTTGTGGTGACGCCTTGAGAAGTGTTTTCTCCAAGATTGTGTGTGGGTACTGGGTCAACAAACCAAGATAGCAGAATTGTTGTATTTTTGAATATATGCATAACTTTGTTGCTCGTTCCTTGTCCCGCTACGCACACCAGTTGGTGCGAGCATGGTCTTATTGGAACATGATACACCTGAGTGAACAGCTTCTGGGTCTGGCTATTGTTGGCCTTCAAAACATACGCTCGTCATGGAACTTGAATCTGCACACCTTTCTCTTGATTACCAACTTCCCCCCAGAACTCTACAGTCCCCGCAACACTCACCGTCGCGTATCTCTGATGTCACCGGTTCCCGAGCTGACCGAGCTGGATTTTTCGTGTCATTGTTCTGTTTAATTGTTACAATTGCCACGATCAAGAGGCTGAAAGAGAGACATATCAGAAAAAAAAAGGGAGGAGGCAAGAGATGAGGGGGGGAGATGGCGACCGGTCGCGTGGGACAGACAGGTGGGCTTGACTCGAGAAGCAAGGTGAACACGGATGTGGCGTGAAACTTCCACTCTGGAGAAACGGGTTGTGTCCGTGTTGCTGTTAGTGGGTTCGGAGTTGGGCTATACGAAGGGGGAATATGGTGAAGGTAGTCAACCAAGTTGTAGTTGGCATATGCTTGACTTGATGTTTCGAGGCATATATCAAAAAAGAGACGGGCGTACCTCATTGGTCAATACCCCCATTGCCCAGATGATTCACGACGAACGGTTCTTCTCAAAAGCCACCAAATGACTTGCCGCATTTCCCAAGTCTCGATTCGCACTTATGCATGCAGGTCGCAGGTCACGGAATCGCTGTCGGTCGCTTTTTGGGCGGCCGGCCGGTGTACCTGCTGTGAACTGCTGCGGTGCGAGGTTGATGTGTAACTGGTGATCGTGGAGAATCCCTGTTCAGATAATACTCTTCTTTCTGTTTTTTATGTACAAGATCCAAGGAACTGGAAGGGAGGTTCCTGTTTCCAGGTTAGGTGAGGTCTCCGTGAACTCAACTCTTGAGACGTCAGGGTGGGATGGATATATGATTGGTTGGTCAGGGGTGTCTCGTCCTTATTAGGTAATTTTTGGTGTGGACCACACGCAATTCGAGGTTTTCCTCTTTGCCCACCCTCTGTGCCATCTGATTATTAGTTCGACTGCAGGAGCCGGGCTCAGCAGTTTTTCTTGTGTTTGGGATGCCACCGTCTTTCGGAAGACGCAAGAATAATCAACAATAATACTGCGTAGCTAACACCACATTGGCATATGCAGCGAGAGATGCAGAGGGCCAGACTCTCAAGAATTTCAATGGAATAAATCATTGGACGCTAGCTCGGATCAAGACCCACGGAACGAGCCCCGGGCGGACCCAGACCATCTCGGCAAGCCGTGGAAGTCCTGTTCGAAAAAGCTTGTCAAAGTGATCGATGGATCTACAATTTGTTTTCCACGGCCCCTGGAGGAGGCCTTGTCATGGAAGGAATTGTTGAGCTTCTAGTGAGAGAAGAGATGATAAGGTAGAGATGGATTCAGAGTTTGAATCTGCGATCCCGACATGTTTTGTGGCACGAGAGCAGGCGCAGACCCTGCTTGTGCCTTCGTGGTGCATTGCATGCAAAGGGTCCAGATCCTGCGGCACCGACCGTCGCGGCCCCAAACGGATCCAATGCAATTCGTCTCAAATGGCAATCCGGGGGGCCGTTCAGATGAACATGAAATTCGGTGCAATATCCGCGGAGGGGCCTCTGGGTCTCGGGGTATTCTTAGAGTCTGGAAAGTAGCACCGCGTTACGTCTTGCCTTCAACACAGATCCATAGATGACCCGTTGACGTCGTTGCAACTGATGGCCAACTGCATATTCAGGTTCGGCACTCACGTCGAGGCGGAGTCTTTGTGTGACGCCTCCATGGCGCAACCTCTACGGACAGACCGGTGAGGGGCTTTGTAGTTGGAAGGGGCATGCATTGTGGTCTCTTGAGGACAAATATTAGTTCTAGGAAAGGGGAAAAGCGCAGTCTGCACCCCATGGTTTTTGCTCTCTCTTGGGCCACCTAGGGAGTGCCCTGGGCGCTATCGCACCGCAGCACCGTTACGCTGTTGCCGTCTGAGCCCAGGGACACCCGCACACCGTCTAGCTGCTTCAGTGCTAGCCCAGCCATAATTGGAACCATTTGCACACGCTTTTCCCAAAATGGCATGGGGGCCAGAAGCAAATTCATGTGGGCGCTGGCTTCGCAGGTTGGCTTTCCGTTAGGGACCCGCTTCCCCGTTCATTCCCCTGGCCATCCCCCTTCCTCGGCCTGGCCTGCGAACGCAACGTGACGCTTCTTTCTGTTCTCACAATCATCCTCCTCCAACTTGTGGTGTTGTGAGACCCCAGGACGAACGATCTGACCTATCTATTTGCCGCCTACCTACCTTACCTACTCTCGTTTCCAATTCTCACGCTCGTTCTACCCCGTCCGTTCGTTGCCGCCATTCGTGACTTGCCCGTTGCTTTTTCTCCTTTTCTACCACCTTACTACCTTACTTACCACAACCTGTGTGGCTCTTTTATCGGCTGCTCACCCGCCCGCAGTTCCTGTCTCTGAATGCGCCGCCCATCCCCGCGACGATACCGGCTTGGACCTTGAAACGACAGCCCTCACCCGCCGCACCCCTCAAAAATCTTGATGTTGTTTCGAGAGAGGCATCAGCACCTCGAGTTACCACTGGCTCACCCGCATCTTTACATTTGACGCTGCCTCTTTTTACGCGAGCCGACAATCTTCCCGATCGCGGTTCACCCTTCTCCAAGCCACCAAATACTCGCGCATCTTTTAGGTCGATCCCGCATGGTTCGAGTCGCACGCCACACTTCGTTTGCCGGTTGGGTGGTCTGAGTCGGCCAGAGTTGACCTCATATTTTATGCGCCTTTAGCTCGACGTTTCGGTATTCCGTCGACGCTGTTGCCCCTGACGTCTTGCCCAGGACCGATCTTCAAACCCCAGGTATCAGCGGAGGGTTGCGGTTGAGGAGGAACCCCCTCACTGGACCGCCACGCATCGACCCAGCAGATATTTCGAAGCAAACACTACAACAACGTATGAATCATCGTAGGAAATATTTTGCATCGCGAACGGCACCATGGCGAACCGACCTGACTTTATCGACGTGAGGTCGAAATCCTCCGCTTCCGTTGGACGCCCGCTACGATCCCCTCGTCTCCATGTTGCGGGCGAAGCACCGCCGGAACTATCACCTCTCGATGCCTTCGCGCTACAAAGCCGTCTGCTGGCAAAGCAGCTGCAGGAAAGTCAAAAGTCTGGGCGACGCATGAGTCGACTGCCACCGTTGACTACTGAAAGCCCGTTGATCATGCAGGGAAGGTCGGAGTATTTTCGATCCATGTCCCACGATTCTGCTTCCGAGGAAGAATTCGCTGCGCAGCACAGCGCAGGCTCTGGATTTAGACCAGAGGTGGAAACTGATATCAACAACCGGCCTGTATCAGTGCATCCCCGAATGAGCCATATACCACCTACGCCTGAGCAGAATGTCCCGGTACCAAAACTGCCGCCGACCTTTGACTCACAGAAGGAGGCAGATCAGGAGCAGGAACAGGACCGCGAGAGCTTGTTCGGGGTCGGAGCTCGAAGGGAACATTCACCAGGCCCAATGGATACTGCTGCTCCCCCTGCCCAACTGACGAGGACGGTAACGCAGGAGAGTATACCTCTCCCAGCATCGACACCTACTCGCTCGATTACTAGCTCCCCCGAAAGAATATCCAAGACAACCTCCCATGAAGCCGGGGGACTTGTTCCTCCTCGGCCTCTATTCACTAAGCGCTCTTCGAGTTTGATGTCCTCTCATGACAGTTCGGCCGACGATGAAGGATTCAGCACCCCGATGAGCACATCATTTCACTCTCAGGGGTCTCGCAAGTTTTCTACCAGCAGCGGTGTTTTGTCGCCTGGGTTTGCCCCATACCAGCGATCACCTTCCATCAGCTCGGATATTTCTGCTTTGCCGCGCCCGTCGTTCAATTTCTCTAGACCACTCAGCAGAGCTGGGACACCAAGTCTGGATCCACCAGCACGGCAAGCATCATCTGATAGTCATGCTTCGTTCATGCTCACGACCGATGATGCAGCCCATACGCCCATCAGTATGAGCAGCGAGGCACTCACCGAGTCTACGCCCAAAGAAGACGTATTTGTGCTGCCGCGGGGTAAGGCTTTGCAAAGGAACTCGGTTGTCCTGCCGGACATGAAGGCCCCGGCGAGATTTTCATGGGAACATCCTGTCGAAAACCATGGACAACCACCACCATCCCCACCTAGCAGGCCGGCAAGCAGGCCAACAAGTTCAACCGGGCCACCGAATCCTCCTGAAGCCAACACTCGGCCGTCACACGAGCGTAGTAAGCTCAGCACTGAGATTTTTAGATCGGGACCAGAGCCATTCCCACCTCTGGGCAGACCATCGACAGAGAGTGCCCGTGTGTCTGGAGAGTCGCAACGAGGCCGTGCTCCCTTTGCCCATCTACACGATGCTGCTGCGGGGAGATCGATAATGTCGAACAACACAAGCGATTCGGCAAGCACAATCAAGCCTGGACCTGCCACACCGGCTAACCCACCAACGATGGCCGATCTCACTGCGGAAGAACACGTTAACAAGGCCATTGCTCTTCACCAGGAAGGTTCGCTGCCAGAGTCAGCGTGGCATTTACGGCACGCAGCCAAGCAGGGTCACCCTACTGGCATGCTGCTATATGCTTTGGCTTGTCGTCACGGCTGGGGCATGCGACCGAACCCTCGTGAGGGAGTGGAGTGGCTTCGGAAAGCCATGGATTCGGCGAATCTGGAAATCAAGGAGGACGAGGAGCATGCCAAGGAGGGCAAGCATGTGGATGTGAACGAGCGGAAGACACACCGTGCTCAGTTGGCGCTCAGTATATATGAACTGGGTGTCAGTCATATGAACGGGTGGGGGATTGAGCAGGATAAGGTGTTGGCGTTGAAGTGTTTTGAAACTGCTGGAGGTATGATTCTTCCTTACTACAATGATTCGGTATTCGGTGCTGACAGATATCCGTGTAGCTTGGGGAGATGTCGATGCGCTTGCGGAGGCCGGGTTCTGCTATGCTCAAGGCATTGGCTGCAAGAAGAACCTGAAAAAGAGCGCCAAACTCTATCGGGAGGCCGAGTCGAAGGGAATGAGCATGGTGGGCAATAGCTGGTATGTTTCTGTCATGTATTCTCTGGCAAGAAAATCTTTTAACATTGGCACAGGATTCACAAGCCAAAATATGCCGACGACCCTGAAAAGGACAAGAAGGACCGGGCAAAGTCGAAATCTAGAAAGAGCATCTTTAGCAGAAAGACGCATTGATCTCTTTGCTCGCCATGCCATGCCAACAAACATTACTCTTCAAACCAGCATAACCCGCCGACCAACGACAACTCCCCTACCTATAAAGGACGGCATCTTTGTCTCAACACTTTGCATTTTTCTTGGGGGTTTTTTTTTTCTTTGTTAGACAGTTTTTTTTCAGTCATCATCTATCGTCATCATCATCACTCATACCCCCATCAGCCTTTTTTGTTACTTTTTTGCTTTTTGTGGAGTTTTTTTTTTCTTTTTTGTGTGTTTTGTTATAGGGGAAACTTGCAACATATTGTGGGCGTTGCATTTTTTCCTTTTACAAATTCGTTGCGGTGGGCAGGTGCAAAAAGAGCAAGGTGTGATGGGTAAGGGGGGCTTTTCTAGGGATTCGTTTTCTTTTCAATTTTCTTCCTGTTGATCTCCAAAAGTCGGATATTGAGAGGATCTTCTTTTGTACTTTTTTTTTGTGTTTGTTTGGTTTCTTCTTTTCAAGGTTATCTATTTTGGTTTGGTATTATGCTTGGGGTTTTTTCTTCTTTTTTTGGTGGGCAGAGAAAGAGGGGGGACTGGATTTAGCGAGGAGTGAAGAGTAGGAGGGCAAAGATGGGAGGAGGGGGGGGGAGGGCCGGTGGGAAGTT
Source organism: Podospora anserina S mat+ (assembly GCF_000226545.1). Taxonomy (NCBI): domain Eukaryota; kingdom Fungi; phylum Ascomycota; class Sordariomycetes; order Sordariales; family Podosporaceae; genus Podospora; species Podospora anserina. The sequence continues at coordinate 2,928,157 of NW_001914859.1, forward strand.
TTTAAAAATCTAATCGTAGTTTTTCTCGATGGTTGGTTTGGTTGTTGTTGTTGTTGTTGTTGTTGTTGTTGTTGTTGTTGTTGTTGTCGTTGTTGTTGTTGTTGTCGTTGTTGTGTAGATATATTTGCTGCTGCTGTTGTTGTTGTTGATCAGCAAGAAAGCTTTTTGTAGATATCTGCGAGCTATGTATGTTACCTATTTAGTTGAAGGTGGTGTTAGGTAAGATACTTATCCAGAGGTGGGGTGGAAGCGAGGGAGGTGGGAGATGAGACGGACCTCGTAAAGACCCTGGGGGTTTGACAGGATCGAAGATTTCTGGAAGATCTTGACTTTCTGGTGATTCATGTGTGGATTTGAGTATGATATCCACCTCAGTATCAAGAGCTTGAAATATGATTAGCACGCCTTTGAACTGTCTTTCAAGGCCTTTTCACTATGTTAAGAGGCCTTTTAACAATCTATCAAGACCTATCAACTATTTATTAAGGCCTATCGATTTCATTATCTTTCAGGGCACGGTTTGACCGACAATATCGATATAGCACACCAAATACGTCCGAAATTAATGATTCGACTTGAGCTCTATTAGTTCTTTGCCCACGCCTGCTCTCAATTTCATCACATCAATACTAATATCACATGACCCACGCCTCATCCCAGCACCTATGTGTCAACCTCCATCTTATCGCCAGCCTCCGCCTCCGTCAAGTCCGTGATACTGACAAAGTTCCCAATATCCTGCTTCCTGATCGTGATCTTCTCGTTCAGCACCGCCGTGGTACCCGTTGGGAACACATAGCTCTTGAGCTTCTGCGTCCTCTCGTTTGGCTTGATGTAGTTCCTCTTGAGAATTGTCTTCTCCGGCGTGATGATTGCCACATCCACGTTGCTACCAGAACCCAAATCGTTCCAGATACCAGCCTCGATAGCATCCGCGCAGAGCTTCACAGCCTCGTCCTGGGTCAGCTTGGCCTTCCACTGCGTCTCAAAGACGGACATGGCGGCGAGGGAGCCGGAACCCATGGTCACGTAGGGCAGCTTGTCGGTGGAGCCGTGGGCGTGGACGGTGAAGAGGTGGGTGCCAGTGGGGTCGACGCCGGCGACGACGAGGTAGGCGCCGATGTGCCCTTGGTAGCGGAAGAGGTGCTGCTTGAGCATGGTCATGACGGTTACCACGCGGGGCTTGCGGCCGGTGGAGAGGGAATGGAGCTCGAGCTGGGAGGAGATGAGGGCGGTGGTGAACTCGGTGTCGGCGGCGGTACCGGCACCGGCGCACCAGATGTTGGGGGAGATGTAATGGAGCTTTTCGCAGTTCTTGTCGGCGACAATGGGGCCTGAGGTGGCACGGGTATCGGCGGCGATCTGGAGCGGAGAGGGTTAGATATTATGGGATGGGGGTTAAATTCGAGGGGGGGGGGCAGCATACCACTACACCACCATCATATATACATCCCACAATGGTGGTACCTGTGCTGGTCGCCTTGGGGAGGGGCACGCCGCGGGCGTGGAGAGCCGCATTGCGGTTGTAATTTGAGAAATCAAAACCAGGCATGGTGTGTGGTTGGTTTGTGGTTGAATATCGTCGGTTCTAAGTGTCCAAGCTCGGCTGTGGGGGTATGTTCGTGGGAAGGGGGCTCTTGATCGAGGCCGTTGAAGGGCTGATGACAAAGATGGGATCGTAACGCCTTGGCTGGCAGCCGCAACTCTTGAATGCGGGATTGTGGAGCGAGGATGCTACGGGTGACTTGATATGGTCAGACGTCTGGGCCTGTAGCTGTCTCAGTCGTGGATGATGGTGTCTTGAAGCTGTAGAAGGTTGCTACCGCAGCTTTCCCGAGCAGGATGTTGGCGGGCGTTCAGGCGGGCGATACAGTGGTCGTCAAGCTTGGACTGACGCGCGCTACAGGGTGCTGCCTGACTCCACAGCGGGACCTGGAGGCTGGCCCAAGCTCTCCCCACACGTGACAAGCGCTAACCAAGAGGGGGAAGGCACTCTTGAGTGACAGGGATGTGCTCTCGGGTTGGCATGGCAGGCAGAAAAATCGTGGGTCAATCGCTCATTGGCGCGTCGTTCACCATTTCTTTGAGCTGGTGTTGACTTTCAACTTGCACAAAGAAACTGCAGTCCCAACCCCCTCCTGGCAACATTGTTACTGCCAACCAACAACTATTCCCGATCGAAACGACACCCATAATTAGGGGGACACGCGCAAACTATTGCTATTTCAATACTTCCAATCCCTTTTGCTCGACGACTTCTCGGACTCGCTGCCCGATCGCGATACCGCTTTGGCTGGATTCGCTCTCGAGCCCCGGGACACCTTGCCCGCTGATGAATCACGCTAGACTCTGAGCTCAGGTCCGCTGTCTAAGGCCGGCCGCATCGCAGCTACAGCTATGGCTTTCGGTTTTGGAAACGCGAGCAATGCCATGATGGGCGCACCTTCCGCTGGCGGGGTGGGGGGGTTGTCGCAAGGAAGCGATCTCGAGGTTATCCAGACAGAGGTGAGATAGGTGCACGGTGACAGGTGGTTGAGCTCACACCAGAGTGGAGTGTTAATTTGTATATACAGGGTCTTGGATTTCTCTCTCTCGCCGGCGATTCAAAGGTTCAGTTGACCTCAAAATGGCAGCCTGCTCCAGCCCCAACGGCATCCCTTCTTAGCATTGCCCCTCGAAAGGGTCTGGTTGCTGCGGCCAGCCCAGATGCGGTACACATCGCCACAACCGAGTCTGTACGGAAAGCGTTCGAGGGCCCTAAGAATGGCGATAGCGACGTCCGACCGTTCACACCCCAGGCCAAGGTGCCGCTTGGCATCAGGATCTCACAGTTAGCCTTCACCGTGGATGAACAATTCCTCATTCTTTCCGCCGAGTCGGGCGGTGGTCTTGCTGTCTACAATACCGACACGCTTACACAAGGCGGCACGCAATCCGCCTTCGAAATACCTACAAATTCGGAATCTCTCAGGGCTCTGGTTCCAAATCCTTCACCGGATCTCTCGCACTTCGTCGCCATCGTGACGGACAAAGGCAACCTCTTGATGGCGAACCTTGCGGAGAAGAAGCTTGTATCGGGCGCGAATGGGCCAGTACTTCGTTCGCAAGTCAGCTGTGTCTCATGGAGCACCAAGGGAAAACAGCTGGTTGCTGGTGTAGCTGACGGCTCCATCTACCAAATGACACCCGAAGTGTGGAAAAGGCACATATTCCAAAGTCCCCCAGTGTTGGAGATTACCATGTTGCCTCGTTGGCCTGGATTGAGAACCACGTGTTCCTTGCTGTTTACAACCAGACAAATGGTCAAGATCCATCTGTTTTCAACCTAATCACCCGCCATCAACCACCAGGAGGAACACCTACGTTCACCTATCAGAAGATCACTGACCCGGTAGAGCCTTTTGTGGCCGACAAGACACCACACCACACTATCCTCAGGCTGAAGGATTTCCCCCCAAATCTCGACGAGTGTTTGCTGGTTGCGTCAACGGCCAATGAAGGCATTGGTTTATTGACACGCTCCAAGACCCCCTTGACACAGGACAAGGATGCGGACAAGATCACAAATGTGTTCACAACAACTGAGTTTGCTGACGATTCTAAGCGTGCTCAGCTCCCTATGGGCGAGGACCTGACCGATACGTTTCCTATCGGAGCGACGCTCGACCTGTCCAGCAAGGAAAAGGTTTACAAGCCCATCCCGACGGACGAAATCGAGAACTCTCCCGGGCCTCTCCCTGGCCTGTGGGTGCTCAATAATGAAGGCGTGCTTGTGTCCTGGTGGGTTGTCTATAACGAATCTATTCGGGCCGGGACAACGTATCCGGGCATCGTAGGAGGGTCTGCCGCTCAGGCAATCACACCAGCGGCCCCAGCTAGCTCTGGCGTCTCTGCCTTTGGGTCTCCTGCCGTTGCTAGCTCTGGAGCTTCTGCTTTTGGGTCCCCTGCCCTTGCCAGCCCTGGAGTCTCTGCCTTTGGCAAACCCTCTCCTGCTCCAGCTTTCGGGACACCGTCCTCTCCCGCGGCATTCGGTGGTTCCTCTGCTTTGGGAGCCAAGGCTTCACCCTGGGCTACCGCATCAGGTACATCTGCTGCCCCAGCGTTTGGTTCCAGCGCGTTCGGTAGTAAACCAGCTGCTGCTGTACCTGCGTTTGGTGCCCCTGCTTTTGGCCAGCCATCGGCCCCTGCGTTCGGCCAGAGTTCACTAGGATTGGGGTCGGCTAAGCCTTCTCCATGGGCCACGGGAACAACTGCTTCTGCAGCACCTGCCTTTGGACAGTCAGGTTTAGGCAGCTCGGCAGCCGCCGCCGGTAAGGTGTTCGGTAGCGGTGCTGCTCCACCAGCTGGTGGTTTTGCCAGTTTTGCCAGTAAGGGTGGCTTTGGGTCTCTGGGCGGTGCTTCTTCCGGATCCAGCATCTTCGGATCAAAGCCTGCTGGCTCTGCCCCCGCCCCTGAAGTCTCAATGGATACACCTACAGCATTCCCTCCGCCGGCTGCGAAGACGGACAGACCCGCTTTTGGGGCTTCTCCTTTTGTATTGGGAAGTACATTCAAGGCTGATACCTCAAGTGCTGCTAGTGCCTTTGAAACTAAAAAGCCAGAAGGCAGCTCCATGTTTGGAAGTGGGTTCAGCTCTGCCTTGGAAGCCCCAGCTTCCAAGGATGAGGATATGGATAGAGTAACGCCAGCGCCCGAGGAGAAGCCCAAGTCTGTATTTGGTGACCTCGGATCTACTACGCCAACATCGACACCGGCCCCCTCGAAGTTCGGCTTCCAAACTGCTGGCGCCGAAGCTGCCAAAACGACCCTATTTGCCCCGAAGGCCTCGGCTCCCACATCTAGTATCTTTGGAACTCCAGGACCTGCTTCGTCGGGGCTTTTTAAGCCAAAGCCGGAAACTGACCTCTTTGGTCAACCGAAGCCTGCTGCTAATCCTTTTGGCGCACCGAAACCTGCCGCGGCAAATGTATTTGGGTCACCAAAACCTGCGGAAAATCCTTTCGGAGCACCAAAGATCAAGCAAGAGGAAAGTGATAAAGAGAATGTTAAGAGTGTTCCGGCGGCCCCTCTGCCGCCGGATGCAACTAGTAAGGCCGACTTCTCTTTTAGCTCTTCATCTTCAGGATCAAACAACTCACAAGAAGCAGATACCAAAGCTCCTGTGAAAGCAGAGGAGGCGCCACTCCCTCCGGATTTCATGAAACCAGGCCCCCCCTCGAAGGAAACATCTAAGTCACCAGGATTCAGTGAAAGCGATACTGGGCGGATGCCCCCCAACCTGCTTTCGAGCAAACCGAAGCCTGAGGTCTACGATGCCAAACCACCTACCCCTGAGGAGGCCCCCTTGCCGCCTGACTTTATCGGCAAGCCCGCCACCAAACTTCCGGATGTCCCTGCTGTGCCAGAAAGCCCCGACGAGAGTGAACTATCAGAATGTGACGTGGAAGATCAGACTCACGAACTTGAGGAAGGTGAGGTTGATGAAGAAGAGGAAGAGTACGATGAGGAAGAATCGGAAGGCAGCGGCGTTGATGTGACTAAGGAGTTCAGCCCGACAGCTGGCGGTTTTGAGAGTCACACTCCTGGCATCACTCCCCATGGGTCTTTTGATGGTGGCATGACTGGAAGTGCGTTCTCGACCATTTCAAGATCCGAGGCCAACCAAGGTCGCCCGCTCTTTGGCGAGATCAACACGAGGAACGCCCCGTCGTTCCCCAAGCCGGTGCCGACAAGCCCTCGATCGCCGAGTCCGATGCGAGGTCCACCTCGGGCGAGCCTTCTTCGGCCTGGTCCCCCCGACACTCCTCGGTCCTTTGCGCCAGGTGTTGCGTCGGATCTCTTGGGACGTCGCTCAGCACCCCCGGCTACCAGCCCGTTCGGTTCTGCTCCAGCTAGCCGGGCGCGGCCACAGGAGGTCGACCCTAACATCAAAGCCCAGATGAGGCTCGCGGCCAAGCGAGAAGAAGAAGCCAAGCAAGCCCTCGTAGATCCGGAAGACGAGGGCATCCAGCAACTTCTCCGCTCCAAAATTGAGCCCACTCTGCAGATTGACGAGTTCTTGGCGACGGACACAAGGCTCAAGGAAATTGAGAAGCGCGGAGAGAACGAGATCCCAGCTGCGTGCGAGGCTCTCTGGCGGGATATCAACCGCATGATTGATCGCCTGGGCCTCAACTCCCGAGCGCTCCAGTCTTTCATCCTCGGCCATACCACCCTCCGCAAGGAGGACGGCCACGACCAGGACGATCTCGAACACCCCGATGACTGGGTCCTTGTCGAAGCTGAAGATCTCGGTAAAATAATCGACAGCCAACTCTCCCGTCGCCTGGAAGAGGGCCGCATTCAAGAGATTGACCGCGTCGAAGATGAGATTTCTGGCCTGATGCGGGACCTGACCAAGCTCCGCGCCAAAGAAGAAGACATGCGCAAGATCATCATGGCGCATGTCGATCCCGACCAGGTGAATGTTGCCAAATCTTTACCTCTTAGTGCGGAGCAGGCCGCGCAGCAGAATGAGCTCAGACGATCCTTCGCGACGTTTTCGGGGCTGTTGGCGGGAGCAGAAGAGGCATTGACGCTGCTCAAGGCAAAGATTGCTTCTGCAGGGGGTGCGAGCGGTAGAGCACCTGTTCCTACGGTGGATGCCATCTTGAGAACGATTCAAAAGATGACCAGCATGGCGGAGAAGAGGAGCGGGGATATTGATGTTTTGGAGAACCAGATGAGGAGGTTGAGGTTGGGGACTCCGGCGAGGAGCAGGGAGGGGAGTCCGTTTGTTGGTGGAGGAGGGCCGGCCACGCCGACGCCGAATAATAGGAGGTCGTTGTTGATGAGCCCCGGCAGGGGGGAGTCGCCTTTTGGGGCGTCGGTTAGGATGGGAAGTGTTGGACCTGGCGGCGGTGGTGGGGCGGGGCCTAGTCCGAGGAAGAAGTTGAGTCAGTTTAGTGAGGAGGAGAAGAAGGTGCTGAGGGAGAGGGAGAGGAGGAGGAAGAATGTGTTGGGGTTGTTGAGGGGGAGTTTGGAGAGGACGGGGGGGAATGTTAGTCGGTTGAGGGATGATGAGTAGTTTGTATGGGAAAGGGGGACGGGAGCAAAGTGTATGCGTTTACAATCAAGGTTCACGGTGTTTTGCTTTGGAAGAGGTCTGGTCTCGTAAGTTGGGTTTGGCTCGCAGCATCGAGTTATATGTCTGTCTGGGTTGCTACATAATTAGGATTGTCAAATCACAATTTTATGTGGTCAGTTGTGGTGCATGTGTGTGCGTGTATGTGTCTGTGTGGTAGACATGAAGCAAAATTGCTATCTACCCCTATTTACTCCGCTTAGTTGTTGTATCCCACCACGCTGTCCTCTCAGAAGACTCTGAAACAAACCCACAAGAAGTTTGACTAAACCAAAAAAAAACTCCATTAACGCCCGAAACACAGGCCCCTCCAAGATGAACAGTGATTTTCCGGCCTGTAGTAGGTAATATAGAACCAAATGCCATATCCTTCCTTTCCCTCCTTCGATTCATTCCTTCCTTGTCAATTCCCTAACCTTCCAACCTATCTCAGACGAGAAATCAATCATCATCCCACTCATCCCCATTCCTAATCCCGCTTGGCTGCCCTCCGTTCTGCTGAGCCGCCTTCTGTTTCTTCTTCTTATCCTCCTCATTACTCTCACTCTCATCATCATTCAACGCCCTTGCCAAATCATCCGGATCCTGCATCTTCGCATCCGGATCCGCCCCCCCAGCCAAATCATCATCCGACTCATCCGCAAAACCTCCCCTACTATTGCTACTCGTCACACCCTGCTCCTGCCTCGACCCACCACTCTCCCCATCATAAACCCCCTCATCAGCACTAATACTAATCCCCCTACTCCCCCACTTTGCCCTCCCCGGCCTGGCATCCCGCCCAACCTCATGCCTCCCCGGTCCAAGCGCAGGCGCGCTCTCCTCATCATACTCATCCTCATCCGCCGCGTTGCTCCCACCCCTCAGGTGCTCGCTCCCAAAAATCTTACTCAACAACCACCCCCTCCTCAAATCATCCGCATCCACCACCCCCCCATTCCTCAGCTTGACCCTCTGCCTCGTCCAGTACACCCACGCAAAATCCGCATACAGCGCCGTCTGGACAATCCCAAAAATGACACTGATCGGGTTCGGCTTCCGCCCATTCGTGTCCAGCTCCCTGAGGAACCAGTTCAGCAGATACAACCCCCTGTAGCTCCCCAAGAACACAATGTAAAAACTGGTAATCACCGTCGGGACGGTCGTCTGCCGCAGCAGCAACAGCTGCGGCAAAACGCAGACTGACTCCAAGATCTGAGAGAACACCCAAAGCCATTCTGTAAAAGCCCACTCTCGTTGCTTATCAAAGATGAGCATAAAGAAGGGGGAGAGGACGAGGGATCCGGAAAAGACGAGGCCGGCGAGCTTCCAGGCGATTTCCTTTTCGCGCGTGCGGGGGTAGACGAAGCGCATGATGCCGAGGGTGTAGAAGGAGGAGAGGAGGTAAAAGACTTTGAAGAAGTAGTTCCAGGCGTGGGTTTCGACGAAGAGGTCCGTGTAGCGGGTTACGAAGACGAGAGCGTAGAAGAGCTGGGTAAGGAGGGAGACGCCTGAGACACAAAAAGGGTTAGAGATGGTTGGGAAAGGGGGGGGAAGGGAGAAGGGGAAGAAAACTAACCTTCGGCGCTCCTGTTACGGTGGATGGAGAAGATGAGGATGCATTTTGCTGTTATGTGCGACAGGTCGGCCGCTATTCTGAAGATCTAGCTGGTTGTGAGCTTTGTCTGATCAATCCTTGTGATTGATTGAGGTATCTGGCGTGACATACGTTCCAAGCCATCTTGAACCACTATCCACCCCTGACGGTGTCTGTAGGTGCAAAAGACGCTATCGCAACGTGGAGAGCTTCGAGTTCGGGGGGGACAGGAGCTATGATTGCATCACAAGCAAGGTGCCGCTCGCAAGGGACACCTTGGAAACCAACAACAGGTGGGGTTGCGTAGGTGGTTTCGATGAAAGATGGTAGTATATAGACAGCGTCGCGGACGGCCTGTGTGAAGCTGGTAGCAGAAGAAGCTGGATTTGCGGTGGGAGAGGAAGTTTTGTTGATTCTGAAAGCGTGCGCGTCAAGCTCTTGATGCGGGTGGTTGCTGAGCTAGGTTGCAGGCGGCAGCAAACTGACGGCACTTTGCAGGCTGGGGAGGCGGGCCGGAGTGGCCCAACGATGATCAGCTGAGGTCAGCTGCGGAATCCCTAGGGTTAGGGTTGTATACCGAAAAGACATGCTCTTTGACACTCGATTTAAGACATCGTTTACGTGATTTCCAGGTTTCCATTATGCAAAACACTTCAATCCATTCGGCCCGGGCACTACAAATTCCGTTGATGCGAAAGACTAAAAAACATGAGAAAAAGGGTCCAAGTCTCCCTTCCACTTCCGGCTGATATCCGGTGCCCTATGCCGGCCGCCTAAACCGGTCCGGAGCCGGCCTCGGCCCGGAAATGGTCCCCCGAGCAGATCAGCTCCGCGGCACGGCGCTGCATCAACTTCCCTCGGATGATTCAGAGCTAAGAGTTTCACTTTTGGGCAATTGGTCCAATGATTGGTGTGATCTCATCTTCTCATTACTAGTTTTCAAGGAACAGCATCATTCCAAGCTATCAATACAGTAGCAGTCATGTTGTTCCTGCTCTCAACAAACCAGCGAACTTGATCCAAAAAATCCAAAATACAAAACAATAACCAAATAGATCAAGCTGGTATGAGTTATGCTTTGCTCCTCCTCGCAGCAAGAAAAATGACCGCCACTAAAACAATGGTACATCTATTCTTCCTAGCCAGGGCTTCCTAATCGGCGTCGCTTCTCTTGGCTCGGCCCAGCCCCGTCCATGAAACTCTTTGCTGCAATTCCCAAGGAGCGCCGTGCAAATGCGGGTAAAATAAAAAGAACACAGTTAGTGAAATCGCTCAAGTGACTTAGATCTCAAGAGTGACCTTCTGGCCCTTGACTCTACCGATCACTTGGCCAGGAGCATACTTGGGAATGACCTCGTCGTCGTGGAGCATCTCGAACTCCTCGGTGGCATCGCGGCCCATGAAGTTGAGGATAGCCTGGGGACCACCGGGGTGGTCATCGAGCCAGTTGGTGAGGTCCATGACGACACCCTTGACAACAACCCAGAGATCCTCCTTCTTGTTGTGCTTGGCAACCTCCTCAAGAGTGAACTCCTTGTCGGGGATGGTGAAAGCCTTGGTGTCGGCCTTGGCGGGGGCAGCAGCAGCCTTCTCGGCAGGGGCACCAGTCTGAGCACCGGGAGCAGGGAGAGCAGCCTGCTCACCACCCCACTGGACCGAGATCTTGCCGGGAGTGGAAGGATCGATGTGGAGGGCGATCTGGCCGAGACGGGCAGCGCCAACATTGCCCTTGAGAGCCTGCTGGAAGTGGTAGTTGGCAGCAGAGTCACCGGCAACACGGCCGTAGACGACGCATCCAAGGAGGGAAGAACCACCAAGACGGTTGGCACCGTGGACACCACCGGCAAGCTCACCGCAGGCGAAGAGACCCTCGAAGGGCTTGCCCTCCTTGTTGAGAACCTGGGCCTTGTCGTTGATCTCGATACCACCCATGGTGAAGTGGAGAACGGGCTCCATCAGGGAGACGTGGAAGTCATCGTTGATGTCGAGGGGCATGTTGTGGAAGAACTTCTTGCCCCAAGGATCCTTCTGCTTGCCCTCGGCAATGGCGTTGTAGGTCTGGAAGGTCTTCTGGAGGTGCTCGGGAGTGCAGCCGATCTCCTTGGCGAGCTCCTTGCCGGTGATCTTCTTCATGAGACCACGGCCAGAGTAGTGGCGAGTGTGGAAGTCAAGGACCTTGGAGGCCTTGGAGTTGAGGACAAGGCGGACGGGGTACTTGCCCTTGTCCTTCTCCTTGTGGATCATGCCAGAGACGTAGTCACGGTGGCCGAGCTCGTCGCAGAAGCGGTCACCATCACCGTTGAGAAGGATACCACCCTCACCACGGAGAGCCTCAGCAGCCAAGAACTTCCACTTGGAGCCGGGGTCCTTGGGGTCGACGAGACCAGTAGGGTGGACCTGAACCTTGTCCATGTCGATGCCGTTGCCGCCAATCTTCATGACGAGCTTCTGACCATCACCGGTAGCGTGGGAGCCGTTGGTGGTGGCAAGACCCATGGTGTCGGGTCTGTGCTTCTGGAGGAGCGAGCCCTCACCGAAATCGGCGGCATAACCACCGGTAGCGAGGACGACGGGGCCGTGGATGGTGAGGGTCTGGCCCTCGTGCTCAGCCTTGACACCGCTGATGACGTTGCCCTCCTTGATGAGGTCAACAACGCGGGCCTTCTTGGTGATCTTGACACGGTGGGGCTCGGTCTCGGCGAGCTCCTCGAGTCTCTGCATCAGAGCGTATGTGATGGCCATGCCGGGAAACTTGGCATCGTGACCACGGTGGGTACGGGGCTGAGAGTGACCACTGATCACAGCATGTTAGCAAGGCTGTCTAACTACCGGAAATGCCGGAAAGTAGTTGCCACTTACCCAAGACGGGAAACGAGTGTGAGGTCAAGGTTGAAGACATCCTGGAGCCACTCAACGGCAGCAGCGGACTTGTAAGTGAGGACCTTGATAAGGTCGGGTCTGGCCTTGTCACGGGCAGACTTGAGTGTGTCGTCGTAGAACTGCTTCACGGAGTCCTTGATCCCAAGATCAACCTGGGTGCGGGTGAGGGCACCGTTGATGCCAGAGGTGGCCTTGGTGGAGTTACCACCGAAAAAGCCCTGCTTGTCGAGGACGTGGACGTTACCACCGGCGAGGTAGATGGAGTGCGCCGCCGAAAGACCCGCCAGACCGCCACC
>NW_001914859.1:2940181-3016231 GCF_000226545.1 Podospora anserina S mat+
CGGGTTCGAGGGAGGTGGTTTGTTAAATGATTCGCGCGTCGTCCGTCGTCTGTGGTAAGCCGAGGTCTGGATCCTGTTAGGCCGAGTCTTAGCCTCAGTGAAACCCCCACTGGAAGCGATATCCAAACGCAGGCCGAGACAGCTAGGGACAGGTACAGGCAAACTTACCCAGGTTATGTTTGTCTAGGAACGGGTATCTTGAAGAAGAGAAGAATGAGAGAGAGCTGCACACTGAATGGTAGAAGGAGGACAAAGAGAAGCTGGTGTTGCGGCAGAGGGTGGCTTCTATAACGTCCCGGTTCGGACGCCTTGCGCTGTCCCTGACTTGCGAGGTTGCCGAGGCTTGGACGGTTGCCACTGGATCCGGGCAGTCCACACATCACATGCAGCCTGCCCCCCCCCCCGCCCAAACAACAGCTCAATGTGGAATTCCCCGAGCTCGTCGGTCCTCTCGCGAAGAGACCAGCAACCCCCTGTTACCCCAGTTTTACCCCAAGTTGAGCCCGGCAAAAAGTCAGTCGCAAAGCTGCTGATGGAACGTGGGAGGACACTTCAATGACATGTGATGCATTGAGGTCCAAGAAAGGCTGCAGCCTTGGCGACACTGGGCTCATCACTTGATCAAATCCTCACTTCGGACCACGGCCACGTCCTTGCCTTAATTGCATCGCAATGGCCGAGGATGTTGTCGACTGCAGACCGACACATGGCCGTGGGAACATTTGGACCTTGGGTGTCGGAATTGAACCATCAACCCCAAAGTCTCCAACCGGGGGCTTGTAAGGCTTGGCTCTGAAGTTAGCCAGCGCCAGGCGCTCTTACAAATCCTAGCCCACCGATTCGTCGCCGCCTTCGTCTTCACACCCGATGAATCAGCTGACGTCACTGGAGATTCCGTGCGCTGATGGAACTAACACCTCGAACATGAGGCTTCAAATATTCATTGTTTTATGATACTAGATACACTTTGACTATTGGATTCGAGGCTCCGAGCGAAGGCAAAAGAGGATTGCCAATTCCATGAGAACGGCTTGCCTCCACCGGTCAGGTGGCGCGATGCCCAGAATAGGATTTGGAATGGCTTCATATTTGTAGTGTAGGTTCAAATGCAACTATGTCCCCATGTAAGCAAACTACGCGTGCTCGCTGATTCTTGCTAATTCATACCGAAAATTAAGTAAACAAGAAACCCATTGAATCCATATCTAATTCCTACGCCGAACAGCCCAGCCAGATCTTGGTGATGTTTTTGAACTCCCGCCAGCCGTTATCCATTCTCCCCATTCCTAACAACACATTGCTCCCTTACCACCCTCCCCCTTCACTCAAGCTCAATCTCAACCTTCTCCGCAATCACATACCAAATCGCCGCCTCAACAATCCGACAAACAATCTTCAAGTCACTCTCATCTGTCCACATCATCTCACGTCAGCCCTCTCACATCAACCCCATAGGTAGGTAGGTAGGTAGGTATCAAAAACAAAGAATAGAGAACTCACCCCTAGGAGCATAAACCATACTAAACGTCTCCGGCAACGGCGCCCTAACCCACCCGCTCCACGCCATCGGATGCCTCTGCCCCCACCCCTTCTCCAAAATCTCCTTGATATCATCCGGGTGCAAGTTCATATGCATCGACCGATCCGAACTGTGAATATGGACAATCTCCCCGTTCCCACAAACATTCAACGGGTGTCTCGCAAACAGCGCAAACCCGTGCTTCTCCAGACAAGACGTTGCGGTGACAAACACACTGGGGTGCTTCTTTGACAGGTTCTCGAGTGCTGCCCTCAGTCGGTTGTAGCACTCTACTGAGCCGTGCTGGTTTAGCTGACGCTGGGGTGCCAGACCGGCTACGGTTGGGCGAGGGCCCGGGCGGTAAGGGAGTTTGGATAGGATCCCGGTGGAGGGGGAGGAGACGACGTCCCGAGGGGGGGGTGTGAAGGGGTCGCGGAGGGTGAAGAGGCGGTAAAAGGTTAGACGGGCGTAGCCGGAGGGGGTGGGGGGTGTCCCACCGGGGCCGAGCTTGAGGAAGTTGAGGTAGTCGTTGTGGATGAGGAGGGCGATGGGGACGGCGATGATGAGGAACTCGAGGAGGAGGTGGTCAACGAAGTGCATTCCCAGGACTGTCAGGATGGAGACGGCCAGGAGGGCGGAGGCGTCGAGTGTTACGTAGAATGGGTCTTGGCGGATGACCATGTTGACGGTGGGTTGCTGTTGTTGGGAGGACGGGTCGGCGGGTAGGGAGGACATGGTTTTTGATGGCTCTGAGGTGACTGTGAGAGACATTTTGGACGATGCGATATCGTTAATATTGGTGGTGATATTGGTGTTGGGACTGTTGTGAGAGCACTCTGGGACCTAACAGTCCGAGCTATTTTGATTGATTTCAGCGTCGAGATGTCCAGCTGTTAGCAAAGCCAATATTCATGTCAGTGAGATGGATGGTTGTGGTTATCGGTTGGGCTTGAGCATTCTTCAACACAGGGAGAGGACGAGATGGTCTTGTACGGCGATTCTATGTGCCTCCCGGGTCACTAGGGGTGAAAGCGGAAGAGGGCGGAGATATACAAGTAATACCAAGCGATTATCGGCAGCAAGGCAGGTGAGACAACAGGTTGAGTTTCCAGAGTGTTCTAGTGAAGCGTGATGGCTCACTGCATATATAGACGATTCGGTGAAGACCACACGGCCCATGCCACGACAAGGTGCATATTTGAAGCCCTGGTGTCTAGGATGTAAGGATGTGAAAGATCATGAACGACTGGTGGAACAATGGTGTCACCATGCGTTTAAGTGGGCCGCAGAGCAGGGCAGAGGGGGGCTGTCATCACTCGATGAGAACAAAGCAACCCTTTCCGTTCGGGTGGTAGCCGTAAGCTGATGCCCACTCAGGGTACCAAGCCCGCCCGATGCTGATCCCAGCTGCATGTATGCGACTTATGAAGGAGCTAGCTTCAAATGCAGATGTCAAACGTGATATCTCGTAGATTCCGAAAGTTATGTTTTGTTGGATGGGAAACTGTTGTGTTCAGGAAGACAGTTTTCTTTCATGAGGAGGACGTCATGGTGGACTCGAGGGTTTGATCTGCATTGGCGTGTGTCTTCCATTGATGAATTTTGCTTGGGAGATAGGAATTAATAGACGTGGTGACGTCTGTTGATGATATGTGCAAGGTGTCTCACCCAAAGGCAACTTCCGTGTAAGTCGAACATCAAAAAGTGCCATTGCCTCGTTGCAGCCTTCGATGCCTTTGGTTTGCAATAGCATCAACCTCAAGTCGACAAACCATTCCAACTTGGAGAGTCCGAAAATGTTTCGGTTCTACCATGCCCGTTATTCAAATCAACTATTGTACTGCCATCCCACGCACTCAGGTTCCCCTCTCGGACGCATTCTTCAAAACTTGAAGAACTGGCAGGTCTTATGATCTACTGCATTGAAGAAAAGCCATCTGATTCGTCTATACCCAGCCTATTCACACTGCAGAGCTAACGATGCGAGTACACCCGGACCAACAACCAAGGCGGCCTATAGACGATGTTGTGGCTTTTCGACGTTACTGACCTGTGTCTTTCATCGACGATCATGCAGCATGGATGCTCTTTTGCACCAAAAAAGGGAAGCCGAAAGCAAATGAAACTGTCAAGTCACACCGAGGAATTGGACGATCTTGCCATCAAGTCGCATCAGTCTCAATTGATTGCAGAAAATGAAGCGATGTGATATATTTTCAATAGAATTAATGTCGCGTAAGGTAGTGAAGTCTGGCAGCGACGTCATAGAATGGTGGTGGAGGAGATGAGCTTGGTGGGGTGTTGCCGTGGATACCACGGTCCAAAAGTCAATAAAAAATGATCAACGTTTCTACTGGAGCATGGGATGACAATCACCCAGATACAAGAGCTTTTCAGTGATGCCTTGCGATGATATATCATGTGGCTATGTCTGGCCGCTCCTCGACCATGAAGAGGTACCATTCAGGCGAGGTAGGTACACCCACATTCATGTATGATCAGTGAGCTCGCATGCGCTGTCATGGATATTTAGGTATCTAGCTAAGTGCATAGCCCCTCTAGACGAATATAACAGGTGACTGAACAGTTGCCGACTTTCCTAAATTTATGCCGTTGACGGTGCTATCATAACTATCTGCTTCAGCTACTTGGTTGATGAAGCCAGGCTGTAAGACATAACCAAACAAAAGCAACCTCTACAGCTTCTTGGGCCACAACCATTCTGCTGTTCGTTGGGCTCATTGAGTGTGGTTGAATACTGCCCTCTTGTGGCATTTCTGCTGAGCTGAACCCCGACTAACATTTATTTTTCAACTGGAAGGCACTTCGAGCCGGTTCTTTCTTCATAGAGTTTTCCATGCTCGCTTGACATCCTGCTCGAACCACAAGGCTCCTTGGCTCCCTCTTCTGCTGAACACGGCGCTGGCCGCTGTTTGCACAGTCTGCTACCTGCTCATTATCATTCTTTATTTGGCCCCAAATGGCTATCAAATCAAGTCGTTATTGCATCCGGGCGTCGGCACAATCAAACCTACCGCCGTTGTGGGTTTTGCTGCAACCCTCGCCGCCTCAACATCGACCTTGGTAACAAGCTGCATGGAGCAATCGTTTAGCTTGCTTCTGGAGCGTCAAGAAGCAGTAGTCGCGCGTCAAATCGAAGCTAACTTTGACATGGCTACCTTGCAGGCCTTTGCCAAAGATCTGAATGCTTCCAGTCTGGTGTTGACCTATTCCAAGACCACTGCCGTGTATGTTTACAGCCCCATGTTTCTGCTTGCTCTTCGTGCGCCGTTTCTAGCAGTAATACTCGAAACCTGGGGCCGGTGCATGTCGGCAGCGCCGAAGGAGTTATAGGTATGACCCCATAGCTACTACTCGTCTTGGGCCTGTTGGGGGCCTTGCATCAGGTCCAACTCGAGCATCACCCACAACTGGAAGGAGTCCTCAGAATGAAGGAAAATCTAACAAATCACACACAAATCCCAGATGCCAAAACCAAAAAGCCCTGAACGCCATGTCTCCACTTAACGTTTTCAACTGAGGTCCTCTGATGAAAGCCCCGACCCCAGAGCGGGCCGCAATGTCTGCTCTGGAGTCAATATTGTGATGGCTCAGGGTAGACCCAGCCCCGGACTTGGTTCTTGGCGTGAGGCGTTGCCCCTGCGATCAAGTTAGGTAAAAGTTAACTTTGAGTTTTGGACATACAAGCCACCTACCCGGGTAGTAGGTGAGTGGCTTGATGCCACTGGTTCTGGAGGGCCCATTATGAAGGAAACCCAGATTTAAGCTAGGTCGGCACATCTCACTTCGTTCATCACAGTATTTCCACTCAGATCAAGTGCCCGCTCCTCTTCTCAAGGCCGACTTTGAAGTCTCTCAGTATCTCTCGTCAATTGGACGGACAGTACCACTCAAACGACGGCCAACCTACGAGCGACATATCGAAAAGAATAATCAAGACTTGCTACATGCCCAAAATGTTTAGACAATGCTACGAGATTTGGCCTGGTGACGCGCCAGCGGGCGCCGAGGTTCGTGAGGCCGCACAAATCCTCGTTGATATGTCAGCCAGCGCTTGGGAGCGGGACAATGCCGCCGAGTGTCCTCCGCTCCTTACCAAAGGTCCTCGCGCTCCCGAACGACCACATCCCGAGGTCCTCGAACAAGATGAGGCTCTCGACCCTGATGCCACGGATGAAGAAAATTACGACGACGTTGCTGGCCCTTCCAATCATCAACCACAACCGTCGTCAAGCAAGAGGGGTAGGGCTGAACAGCGAGCGCAGCGGCTACAGAGAGATGGCGTGCTCCAGACCGGCGATGCTCGTTGCGAAACGTGCAAAGCGTACGAGAGTAGCTCCAAACCAAGCCCAAAAAGTCGTAAAAGCGGCTTTCAATGCCGTATACTGGAGGGAGAATCCCGCGCTTGTGCTCGCTGCGTTGCTGGGCGGGAAAGATGCAGTTTGGTCGGACGTAAACGACACCAAGAGGCCGAACAACTCGAAACATCTAAGCGACGCAAGGGATGAGCCCCCTCTGGCACTCGGCACCCACCTACAACATATATACACCTTCACCTCGTCTTACGACGCCTCCTCTCATTCACCTTGGCACTTGTCGACAACCCTTTGGGCATTTACTGACCGTGACCTTCAAGACCCGTCAATTACACAAAGAGACCCCCCCTTACCGGGACGGACCCACCTAATATCTGGGGCTTGACGGCTTTTCAAGTTTGCAAATCAAGCCAAAAGGAAGGCTTGATTTAACTTGGTTAAAAATGAGCTTTACTTGACTTGATTTACTTACTTATTTGACTTGACCGTCAAGTAAGTAATTGCTTGACTTAGTATCTCTACACGCTCAGCCGGCGCTTCAAAGTTCAGCATAAACGCCACATAGACCGCCATCAGTGGACGGATTTTCCAGTTGTCCTTACTTTAAGGATTTGATTGATGAAGCCTTCTCGATAAAATTTAATCATAGCTGATGATATATGATAGAACGACAGTGTCTCATGCTTCAAAACTTGTAGATGTTAAAGGAAGCCCGGAGAACGACATCTGGCATGCAACACTTCAACTCGATCATCAGGTGACTTGGTTTGTAGATTATTTGAGACATTTCAAGTATCATCTGTCACCTGCTGCCTGACTGTTCAAAAAGAAGATGTGAATGAAGGATGTTTTGGACTTGGGGGGAACGACCTGATATGCCAAGACGTGCCCCCTTTTTACCCCTACTCCCGTCCGTGCTTCACAACATATTGGCACCAGACTGACCGTGGCCGCACCACTCTTGCATCAAAAAACGAAATTAATTCGGAAGAGTGTTCACAATGATTTAGTTTTGGGCTCTTCAAAGCCGTCCAGTTCGAGTGCCTGAACATTACTATTCTCTGACAATAGTATACTTCTCAACAGCGGACAAAGGAATCTGAACAACCCCGTTGTCTCTATTCCCAGGCTTCAACAAAGCAATCACAAGGCTTCCACATTCAAGGCCACCATCAACATTGCCATTTAAACACTTTGATATCCCTCGACCTCAAGTGAGATCTTTTCATCCCGCACACCAGTCAAGCATTCCCTCCCTTCAAGTCCCTCTGTCTCTAGAACCAGTCCCGGTGACATAAGGTTTACTTCTCTGAAGCAAGGAATCAACTGGTGGTGTCACCAACATTCATTGCTTTCCTACTCATCCCTTCCACCAAGAACACCAACTGTTTCCCAGTCACAATGGCCACCCCCCTCTATCCCCCGGAGCGCAGGAGCAGGATCAAGACCCTCCTAGACAAACTCCTCGGCCGAAACCCCAAATTCTTCAAGGTCATCAGGACCAGAAAGCTGAAATCCGCCAATGTACCCCACCCAGAGATGATGGAAGACGCATCCCACGACGCCGCCCTCCCAGACCCCTCCTTCACTACCTTTGCCAGCTCTTCTACCAACTACACTGCCCCTCCCAACAACCAAGGATGCCGTAGTCTCCTCTGCTTCACTAATCATCCCAACAGCAGCAACAGCACCACTTCATCGACCGGTGCCCGCACCTCTGCATTCTACGCCACTGGCCCATCACGTAGTTGTGCCGTGTTGGAAGGGACGCTAATCCCCACTGCTATCCAGCCCCAGACTTTCTTCCTGAGAGGTGTCCCCATACCG
Source organism: Podospora anserina S mat+ (assembly GCF_000226545.1). NCBI lineage: Eukaryota > Fungi > Ascomycota > Sordariomycetes > Sordariales > Podosporaceae > Podospora > Podospora anserina. The sequence continues at coordinate 2,947,865 of NW_001914859.1, forward strand.
GAGAGCGCCAGTTCTGCTTCTTTCTCTCGTGACGATGATGATGTGAATGGACTCCCCGATGACAGGCGGACGCTTCCTAGTCAGAGGCGCCGCCAGCCGGGACTTGGACGGACGGGGAACATGAGGGATATGAGGCAGGCTTATCTTGATTCAGGTAGGTGAGCAAGGTTCTGTGAGGAGGTGAGTAAGTGAATTTGTAAGATTGGAGAGATGAGGCTGGTCCTTGCGAGATTCACCACCATGGCCAGACTGGGGTGACATGACATCGATAATACATAATTCTTTTTTTTTGGTCAATTGAACTAACTAACTTTCAGTGTGCTATTTCTGTGCAATTTTGTGTGTCGTGTTTTTGTGTTGTTGGAAGAAGTGAGGGAGCGCGTTGTTGCCCGCCCAGCAAAGTCGCAAAAACTCGACTGGCAAGCAGAAGCACGACTCCAAGAACCGCAACACTTAAGGATCACATGAAGCCCAGACCTACATCAAACAAAACAGATAGGAAAAGCTGATATCATGTAATATGAAGAAAAGAAGCAAAAAATGGCAAAAGCTCACCGGCCAACCCGTGGGGTGGCCGGCTACGAAAGCTGTTTCGGGGTCAAACAACTTTGCTTCGTAGGGGACTCGAACTGGGCCTGTCCGAATCCCCGGATTGGGTGGGCGGACAGCCAGCCCACTTGACCATTTGGCCGTCGGATAGTGGGCTGCTGTTGGAAGGTACAACTTGGAACTACTATAAGTACTGCCTGCTCTTGCTCATGAGGAAGGAACGAGTTTCAAGGGTGACTGTTTGTCAGCGGGAGCCTTCGCCGTGACTTGCTCTTGCCCCGACCAACCACCTGATCGTCTTTCTGCTTCCATGTCAAATTGAAATCGAGAGAAACAGTATTGGGCCTGACAGTCACCCAGCGGGCTGAAGTAAACTTTCATCCAAGATATTGTAGCATGGATGTTGGCTGTTAGCTACCGTAATAAAAGGTGAAACTTGGGGGATTTCTCCCAGTTGAAGGTTGACTTGCGCGGCCTCATCTTTGCAATCCCAGACTGACGGACAGACTCGCACACAAATTTGATGTGGTTACACATCTCCCGCAAGACAAAAAGACATTCTGAATTTCATGGAACACATGTGACCTGTTGATCAACGTCTTACATTACCCTCTTGGTATCTGGAGTCTTGCGGCAAAGTGCCACCCGGCTGGGAACCGCCTGACGACCTCGACAAAGTACGGGCGGGGCAGTTAAGAGACCAGGTCAAGAACAAAAAAAAATACTCTACATGACAGTTCTACAGTGGCCAATATCACGGTAAGCCCGACAAAAACTGTCCCTGGCGAAAAGCCGAAAGAATGTTGCATCAAAGCGACAGGCTACGACAGGCCCAGAGCCTCATCCACCACGCCGGGTCAGCCAAGCTGCAGCATTGACGAGATTCACGGAAATATGATCTAGAGTTTCTCGTCAAAGATTTTTGCTGGTGAATACTGGATGTGCATCACGGCAAACACCGATCAAAAGTGAGTGGGAGCAACTCCGGCCATGACCCCTGAACAATAAGCCGAGCCTTCCTAATCGGGACTTGAATAAACACTGAATAGGGGCTTGCCCCAGACACCCAAACTTCGGCATACTCGACAGACAAAAGAAAGCCCAGACACGCGACAAACATGTGGCCCGGTCACATCGTGTCTTTGATGATCTGTCTTGTCCTCGGGAAGCCATCGTAGAGTCTGCACCGGACTCGACGGCAAGGTCCATGAGCTGCGAATGAGTTTGCCTTCTTGCTTTTGATCGACTACAACATCTTTGTCGCGGATCGATCAATTCCTGGATTCTAGACAGCGCGTTGCCTATTCGGGGTCTGAATAGTTCATTGACATCCACCGGCATCCTCCAAAGTCTGGGCCACGGCAACAATAAACTCTTCCGTCTGAACGGAACATGTCTTTTGTCGAATGCTCCTGGGGATGTCCGATATGACCTGCTTATTCTTTGAACCTGTGCTATGGATAGCAACTGCTGAAGTGCCTCCACCACCTTCAGTGCTCACTCAATAGAGCCCTATTGACACAATAAACACCAGCCCCTGAATAGGGGCGCTTTCGGATATAAAAGGCCTCGTCCATCACCACCATCTCTCTCCCTTTCCTTTCCTTTCCTTTCCTTTCCTCCTCATCCCGCTCAAGTCAGTCTTTGAATACTTCAGCTTCTTCACAACCCCTTTTTTTTAAAAAAAAAACAAAAAACTTCCCAACCAAAAACCACCAAAATGAAGTTTTCCACCCCCCTCGCTCTCCTCGCCGTCGCTGCCGTCGACGCCGCTGTTGTCCAGGAGGACAAGCGCTGGTGCAACACCGAGGGCCAGGCCTGCAACACCGTTGCCCGCGCCGCCGAGGCTTTCACCAACGCCATCAAGGCCTCCGGCGTCGTTGCCCGTGACGACTCCGCCGCCGCTCAGGTCGCCGCCCGCCAGGTCGACCAGCTCGCCCTCGCCATCTCCGCCTCCCAGGCCGACCCCATCACCTTCTACACCGCCCTCGGCCTCGGTGACCAGTTCACCCTCGAGGAGAAGCCCCACGCCGAGAAGCGCGAGGCCGCCCCCCAGTGGTGCCTCCGCTTCGTCGGCCAGTCCTGCTGGAAGCGCAACGCCGCCCCCGAGGACGTCAAGCGGTGCACCGCCGAGGACGGCGCCTGCACCAAGGCCAAGCGCGCCGCCGAGGCCGTCATCAACGCCATCGAGGCTTCCGCCGACAACCTCGCCAAGCGTGAGGCCGCCCCCCAGTGGTGCCTCCGTTTCGTCGGCCAGTCCTGCTGGAAGCGCAACGCCGCCCCCGAGGCTGCCTGCAACGCCCCCGACGGCGCCTGCACCAAGGCCACCCGCGACATCCACGCCATGTACAACGCTGCCCGCCACATCATCGATGCCTCCGCTTAAGCGGCTCGTTGGTCAACTCGGCAACAGCAAGAGTGACGCTCTTCTCCTTCTTTGTATATGGTTGGCGACATAGAAAACGACAGATCCCTTCTCAAGACAAGTCACCCCTCCACCCTCGCAACAACACGTTAGAAAACCGATGATATACATCCCTTTCTTCGACAAATACCCTTATTCACCTTCTTCGCGCGGGCACTGAACCCGACATCTGGCAAGTTCTTTACACTTGCATTTCCCAACATGAGCATCGCCTTCGTTTGCTTCAACCGGTTTCCCGAGAGTTGGAGTAGGGTCGGCAGTCCAACACTTTTTAGTATCGCGGGGTGGACATCTGTCAACTTTTTCATAGTTACATAACAAACAAATACATATTTATTCTGGCGTTGGGCCGGCAAAAAACCATTTGTTCTCTATGCCTTGACGTGAAGTGTGACCTGTGCCAATGTTAGCCCCTGAGACCTGAGCATGATCATCCAGACCTTGTTCTCTCCAATGCACATTCACCCAACAACTACAGGCTCAAGTTTGTTCAAAAATGTTGAAATTCCCGCTTGCTTTGCTTTTGGCTCCTTTATACATGACAGCCCCATCCATCCCCACCCCTGGACATCATCATCACAATTACATCAACAACCTCCAAGCACCCAACATCAACGCCGCAAACCCCGTGCATACCCCCATCAACCACTGCAAAGTCTGAAACTTGACCTGCTCCAACTGCTGCCTCAACGCCGCAACCTCCTGCTCAATCTTCGTCTCCGTCTCCTTAATCTTCAACTCCTGACTCACCGCCTCCTCCCTTATCCTCCCCTTCTCCAAGTTCAAGTCCAGCCTCACGCTCGCCTGCGTGCGACCAATCTCGTCCCGCAGTCTCGAGCTCAGCTTGGCGATGTCATTCGTCAACCTCTCGTGCGCGGCCCGCGTGGTGTTGGACTCGGTCGAGTCGGCTGACAGGAGCTCCGAGCGGAGCTTGGCAAAGTCTACTTTTTGGGTGTAGGTTGTTTTGGCTGCTTCTTCGCGGGGGACCATGGTACGGGTGAGGTTTTGGATGCTGTAGACGGCACAAGGTTAACAACATGGGGTTGAAGAAGGGAAGGGGGACAGGGGGGGTACCTCTCTTCAATAACATCGTTCAGAACCTTCATCATGGCCACTGCTTGCTCCTCCGTGAAACCTTCTTCCTGCAGCCGCTGGACAAAGCGGAGGGTGTCAAAGTGGTGATCACGCTGGCGGGAGGGGGTCGTGGAAAAGGGGCGTCCCTGGTTCTGAGAGAAACATGGTGGGCTGGCGCGGAAGTGCGCGGTGAGACTGCGCTTTGGGATAGTAGTAGGTGTCCCTTTTGAGGAGCCGGAGGTGTGGTATGTTCTCTTGTGAGGTGGTTGTCGAGAAAGGGAGGCGTTGCTGCTGTCTCTGGCTTGCTGGAGCAGCGCGGCCGAAGCTCCGGTGATGCTGCCGCTTGGGCCGGTCCAGCTAAGCCGGGGGAGGAGGAAGCGCGGGAGGGATTGTGCGGCCGTCATGGTAGGTATTCCGTTAAAGCAGTAGTCGCTCAGGCATCTGTTCAAATATCAGGTTCGTAAGAAGCAGGCAATCCAGGGCGATGATCGTCTTTGGAGCTCCCAGACGCAGTCAGTCATTCCGGTTTCCGGGAAGCAGCGGCATCCAATGTCGCATGCCAAGCCAAGCCCCCTTTGCCCAACTTCCCACCATCCGTTCCATCCAAACCCGCTTTCAGCCACAACCCCCCCAAACCCACCAGCCACACTAGGCCCAAGCTCAGCCCCACCACCCAAATCCGCCCATAAAACCTCTCTTTGCCTTTCCAGATTTGATTTTTTTCCCTTTTACTTCTTCATATTGAACAACGCAAATTATCACATTCACACAGGACTAGTTACCTTATATGCGATTGAGAGGTTCGCTTTCTGCTATTCTTCGGGATGGCAATCGTCTGGACCCACGACCAGTTTGCATTCGTCTCTGGCTGTAAATGGAGAACAAACCACAAAAATGCTTGATCTTGGGTGCGGTTCTCTTCTTCCCGTGGAGAGGGGCGCAATGATTGAACATACATTTCTTTTGCTTTATATTTGGAGTGTTTTGATTTGATTTGCCTCTGTCCACTATTCGGTCTGTAAAAGAGGACTTGTGGGTGGTCGTTGTCTTGCAACTTTGCTTGCTCATCTGGATGGCAAGAAAACTCTGTAATCTGCGAAACTTCGCGACTCCTGCAAAAGTTGTCTGCTTCCAGCATGGGACCATTTGTGTGGTCCAGGTCGAATTTTGCAAAGGGGGGAATCTCAGAAAACTCTGTCAGTATGAGTATTTTGCATTTGGGTGAGTCCACAGAAACTCAAGCCTGTGGTGGAAGAGAGTTATAGTCACGACTGCATCAATGGTTGGTCAATGTCAATAATGAGAAACAAGTTGAGGTAATTACCAGGCTCGACACCAAGCACAAAGAGTTTATTCGTGGCATTAAATCTACTTTTTAGCCTTCACCTTCTCCTTCTTCTCCTTGGGCTTCGCCTTCTCCGTAGTCTTCTCCTCCGCCTTCTCGACCTTGGGTGTCTCCTTGGTCTTCTCCTTCTTGTCCTTCTTCTCCTTCTTCTCCGACTTGGCCTCGGCCTTCTCAGCCTTCTCCTTGGGCGCTTCCTTCTCCCTGGTCACTTCCTTCGTAGGCTCCTCCTCGGACGTCTCCTCCTTCATCCCCTTCTTCTCCTTCTTCTCTCCCTTCTTCAACGCCCTAGGATCCAGACCGCGTCTCCTCATGGCGTTGCGCTTCGCGCGCTCAATGTAGTCCGCATCCTGATCGTCATCGAAACCACCAAAGTCATCCTTCGCCTCCTCGCCAGCCTCCTCGGTAGCGATGGGGGTCTTGTCAATGACCATGGCATCATCGTCGACGTTGCGAGTGACAGCCTTGTCCTTCTTGCCGTTGGCAAGGACAGCATTTGGAGGCGTTGGGCCGATCTTCTGGAACTTGGCTACGAAGAAACCGTCGACGTTGTACAAGTGAGGATAGTAGCGGCGGGTCAGCTTGAGACTGGGGTGGAACTCCTTGCCCATGAAGCTAGTGAACCCTTCTTTACCGAATGGCAAGCCAGTCTGTACAAAACATTAGCATTGTAATCTGAAGTAATTCGAGTGGGACAGTCATACCTCGACTAATCTGACGTTGGGGCGGCGGCTCAAAGCATAGGCGACGACTTGTTCGCTAAAAGAAAGGGTCAGTAAAGGTTGTCGTAAGAGTTCCTCATCAAGACTTACTTTTCCTCAACAGCGACACTACAGGTAGAGTAGACCAGGTAGCCACCGGTCTTGCTGGCATGGTTGACCGAGTCGATCGCAGCCAGGATCAGCTGCTTTTGAAGATGTGGCAATTGCTGGAAGTCCTTCTCGTCTCTGTTGGTCTTGACTGACGGATCCTTGGCAATAACACCAGTACCCGAGCATGGGGCATCCAACAAGACTCTATCGAACCCGCCCATAACACGAGGGAACTCGCGGGCATCGTAATTGCAGACAATGGTATTTCTGACACCAAGACGGTGAATGTTACCAATCAAACCCTTGGCACGAGCCTTGCTGGGATCGTTGGCAAAGATAACACCAGTGTTCTTCATCAGCGCCGCCATATGCGTAGTTTTACCACCGGGTGCAGAGGCCATATCCAGGCAGCGCTCGTTCTCCTGTGGGCACAGGGCCATGACGGGGAGGAAAGAAGAGGCGGCTTGTAGGATGTAATGACCAGCGAGGTACTCGGGCGTAGCACCCAGAGGCACGTTGGAGTCGAAAACTTGCAGACCGACCTTGGACCACTTTCCAACTGGCTCCAAAGTAACACCGCGGTTGATCAAAGCCTGGGCGAGATCGCGACGATGGGTGCGAAGGGTGTTTGTGCGGATGACAACAGGACGGGCACTTTCGTTGGCTTCGAAGAAAGCAAACGCTTCTCTGGGGGGGAAGAGATTCATCAGCTTCTCCGCCAGGAACTCGTTGTAGCCATAGTAGGCGCAAACGTCCTTCAAGAGCTGGTTGGTGTACTCGGCTCTGTCCCGCCCCTCCTCAGCAAGCTCGCCGAAATCTTCAAGCACCCGAATTGTCTCTGTTATCCTGGTTCTCAACATCTGGAGATCGGGGGCCAACAAGCTCTTGGTCTTGGCGGCCAGGTCTTCGTCTTCGTCGTCGCTGTCGAGAACATGGGGCTTGTCGCCGTCGATGTTTGTTTGCATGGCATCTTCGCGCAACTCGGCTTCGTTTTCGGCCTCCTCTTCCTCCCTCTGTTGATCCAGTTTCCTCGACAGACCTTCGATATTGGCGGCAGTGAGCTTCTCCTCTCTTTCGTCATCATCCTCGTCTTCATCATCAGAGAAGACAAACTTCTCCTTCTTGCCTGCATCCTGATCCAGATCCGAATCGTAGACTGAGTCATCATCCGACCCAAGGAAGTCAGATCCCAACTTCAATTCCTCATCAGAACCAGCCTCATCCTCGAGGTCGGAGGCATCGAACTCATCATCCATCTCCTCGTCGGAATCTGATTGAGGCTCTGGGGCCTTCTTGCCCTTTGTCTTGGAGGCCTTCACGCCATTGCTGGGTGCGCTGGCTGTCTTCTTAGAGCCATTGGCCTGTCTCCCAGTTCCCTTTGTTCCTGTGGCGCTTTTGATCGCCTTCTCGGGCTTCTTGGATGCTGTGCGACGCTTCTTGCTTGAGTGTTCTTCGGCGGGGATGTCGTCGACTGGAATTCCCTTTTTGCGCTTCAAGTTGGCGAAGTGGGCTTCCGATAATGGCTCGGGAGGGCCCTGTTTCTTCATGCGACGGCCGACACCCATCTTGATTTAATGGCAGGTGCGATAGTGGGGGAGTGGTCTGTGATTGCTGAATGCGAAATGGTAGGCTTCCTGCAGAGGTTTCTCGCAGATATTTTGGCAACTTTTCTGTTATCGATAAGTAGTAACTTTTTTCCAGCTCTGAGCCACATCCAATCCCCTGCAATTCCCAGGGAACCCACATTGGGTGATCTGATTGGTGGAGACAGGTTGGTCTACGCTAGGCCGAATGCAGGATCCCTGCCTCCACACCTGGAGCCAAGAGCCGACGCTTTGCCTGGGAGACCTGGCCGGCAGCAGCAGCAAAGAGAAGGGGGCAAGCAGGAGGCAGTCGCGAGGAGCTCTTAACACATCACTCAAAAGTTGACCGACCCGCAAACCGCCTCTCTGTGGCACCTGCAGCAGCCTGCACAAAACAACACTCCATCCAGAGCGTCGCTTCCCTTTAGTTATTTCTTTGCACGTCAGGCACAAACGACTCTTCTGTCACCCTCCTTCCCGTGATTCTCCTTCTCTTTTTTTGATCAGCGAATTGCCTGTTGTTGCTCTTTCTAATTGAGCTTCTGCAGCTCCTGCTGATTTATTACGACTCCTCCCTCAATTCTCCGGCCTGCCGAGCTCCACCAATTCCCAAGCCCCTTTCAACGTCACTGCGTTTGGAGCGTTCAACTTCTTCCATCTGACGCCAGCAACTTTTGACAAGTTGGCTGCTAATTCTCCCTAAACTGCGCGCCCCCAAGCGCAAAACCGACTTCACCATGGCCGCGCCTAATCTACCCATCAAATTCCAGGAGCTGCTCCAGCTCAGCAGCCTGGGTGTTGGGCCAACTGCTATCACATTCAACACTTGCGTATGTCCCGCCGACATCTATCTGCCTGTGTCGCCTGACCGCCATGTGCTAACCCTCCCTCTCTCGCCCCATACAGACATTAGAATCAGACTCGTACATCTGCATCCGAGATAAGAAGGACGAAGCCTCTTCCCCCGAAGTCATCATCGTCGACCTCAAGAATGGCAACAATGTCATTCGCCGGCCCATCAAGGCCGACAGCGCCATCATGCACTGGACGCGTCAGGTCATCGCCCTCAAGGCCCAATCGCGAACACTGCAGATCTTCGACCTCGAGCAGAAGCAGAAGCTCAAGTCGACCCAGATGAGCGAGGACGTGGCCTTCTGGAAGTGGATCAGCGAGACCACGCTCGGCTTGGTGACAGAGACATCCGTCTATCATTGGGATGTTTTTGATCCGACCCAGGCGGCACCTGTCAAGGTGTTTGACCGCCACAGCAACCTCACAAATAACCAGATCATCAACTATCGGACGAGCGCTGATGGAAAGTGGATGGCCGTCGTTGGCATTTCGCAGCAACAAGGCCGCGTTGTTGGAGCCATGCAACTGTATTCGAAAGACCGCGGCATTACCCAGGCCATTGAAGGCCATGCCGCTGCCTTTGGCACTATTCGTCTCGACGGTGCCCCCGAGGACACCAAGCTGTTCACCTTCGCCGTGCGGACCGCCTCTGGAGCCAAACTTCACATCGTGGAAATTGACCACCCGGAAACGAATCCTGTCTTCCAGAAGAAGGCAGTTGATGTGTTCTTCCCGCCAGAGGCCGGCAGTGACTTCCCCGTTGCGCTTCAAGTGTCACAGAAGTATGGTATCATTTATTTGATCACCAAATACGGATTCATTCATCTCTACGACCTCGAAACTGCTACATGTATCTTCATGAACCGCATCTCGGGCGAGACCATCTTCACAGCTTGTGGCGACAGCAATTCGACTGGTGTCGTCGGTATCAATCGCAAGGGTCAGGTACTCTTCGTTAGCGCCGATGAAAACAAGATCGTACCCTATGTGTTGGAAAGCCACGGCACCGAGCTGGCCCTCAAGCTGGCGTCGCGTGCTGGTCTGCCCGGTGCTGACAACCTCTATCAGCAACGGTTCGAGCAGCTGTTCAGCAACGGAAGCTACCAGGAGGCTGCTAAGGTCGCCGCCAACTCGCCCCGTGGTTTCCTGCGGACACCCCAGACGATAGAGCGTTTCAAGCGGCTTCCGCAGCAGCCTGGCTCCATGTCGCACATCTTGCAATATTTCGGCATGCTTCTTGACAAGGGTGCTCTGAACCAGCACGAAACCCTTGAGCTTGCTCAACCCGTGCTTGCCCAGAACCGGAAACAGCTCCTGGCGAAGTGGCTGGAAGAGAACAAGCTCGAGTGCTCCGAGCAACTTGGTGACATGGTCCGCCCGCATGATATGCCCATGGCCCTCAGCATCTACCTGAAGGGCAATGTGCCCAACAAGGTTGTCGCTGGCTTTGCCGAGTTGGGACAGTTTGATAAGATTCTCCCCTACTGCACTCAGACTGGCTATCAACCAGACTTTATTCAACTTTTGCACCACATCGTCCGCGTGAACCCAGAGAAGGGTGCCGAGTTCGCGACAGCACTTGCCAACAATGAAGGGGGCTCGCTTGTTGACCTCGAGCGCGTCGTGGATATCTTCCAATCGCAGGGCATGGTGCAGCAGGCTACCGCTTTCCTTCTCGATGCTCTCAAGGACAACAAGCCTGAGCAAGGCCATCTCCAGACCCGCCTCTTGGAGATGAACCTTCTCAATGCCCCCCAGGTTGCTGATGCTATCCTCGGCAACGACATGTTCTCCCACTTCGACAAGGCGCAGATTGCCAAGTTGTGCGAGCAAGCAGGATTGTTCCAAAAGGCTCTGGAGCTCTACGAGGACCCCGCAGCCATCAAGCGTGTTGTCGTAGGCATTGCCGGGGCGCCAAACTTCAACCCCGAGTGGTTGATTGAGTACTTCGGTCGCCTTTCCGTCGAGCAATCCATTGACTGCCTCGATGCTATGTTGAAGCACAATATCCGCCAAAACCTCCAGTCCGTTGTGCAGATTGCCACCAAGTATGCCGAGCTTCTCGGGCCCCAGCGTCTTATTGACCTGCTTGAGAAGTACAAGACCGCCGAAGGTCTTTACTACTTCCTTGGTAGCATTGTCAACGTTACCGATGATTCTGAGGTTGTCTTCAAGTACATCGAGGCTGCTACCAAGACGGGTCAGATCCGCGAGGTTGAGCGCATTTGCCGTGACAACAGCGTCTACAACCCAGAGAAGGTCAAGAACTTCTTGAAGGAGGCCAAGCTCAGCGAGATGCTTCCACTCATGGTGGTGTGCGATCGTTTCAACTTTGTACACGACTTGGTCCTCTACTTGTACCAGCACCAGCAGTTCAAGTCCATCGAGGTGTATGTGCAGCAAGTCAACCCTTCGAGGACTCCCGGTGTTATTGGCGGCTTGTTGGATGTCGACTGCGATGAGAACATCATCAAGAACCTTCTCAGCACAGTCAACCCAGTATCTATCCCCATCGATGAGCTTGTCCAGGAGGTCGAGACCCGCAACCGTCTCAAGTTGCTTCTTCCCTTCCTCGAGGCGACCCTGGCTGCTGGCAATCAGCAGCAGGCAGTGTTCAACGCTTTGGCCAAGATTTACATCGACTCCAACAACAATCCTGAGAAGTTCCTCAAGGAGAACGACCAGTACGACACCCTCACTGTCGGAAAGTACTGCGAGAAGCGCGATCCCAACCTCGCCTACATTGCCTATAGCAAGGGCCTGAACGACCTTGAGCTCGTCAACATCACCAACGAGAACGCCATGTACAAGGCCCAGGCCAGGTACCTGCTTGAGCGTGGTGATAATGACCTCTGGATGTTCGTTCTCAGCGAGAACAACCTCCACCGCCGTTCCGTGGTCGACCAAGTCATCTCGACCGCTGTTCCCGAGTCGACGGATCCCGCCAAGGTTTCTCTTGCGGTTCAATGTTTCCTGAGCGCTGATCTTCCAGCTGAGCTCATTGAGCTGCTCGAGAAGATTGTCTTGGAGCCATCACCCTTCAGTGACAACCCGAACTTGCAGAATTTGCTCATGTTCACTGCTGCCAAGGCTGACAAGGCCCGCGTGATGGATTACATCCATCGTCTTGACAACTTCTCCGCGGATGAGATTTCTAATGTCTGCATTGAGGTTGGTCTGTTCGAGGAAGCCTTCGAGGTTTTCAAGAAGATCGACAACAAGGAGGCGGCTGTCAACGTACTCGTTGAGCATGTGGTTAGCATCGATCGTGCTCAGGCTTATGCCGAGGAGGTCGACATCCCTCAGGTTTGGAGCAGAGTCGCCAAGGCTCAGCTTGACGGTCTCCGTGTCAGCGACTCGATCGAGTCTTACATCAAGGCGGAGGACCCCAAGAACTACGAGGAAGTTATTGAGATCGCTGTGGCTGCTGGCAAGAATGAGGAGCTCATCAAGTATCTGCGCATGGCCCGCAAGACCCTTCGCGAGTCTGCCATTGATACTGCTCTTGCCTTTTGCTATGCTCGCCTTGATCAACTTGCCGAGCTCGAGGACTTCCTGCGGGCTACTAATGTCGCCAACATTGAAGAATCCGGAGACAAGGCTTACGCCGAGGGCTTCTTCGAGGCGGCCAAGATCTTCTATACCAGCATTTCCAACTGGGCGAAGTTGGCTACCACATTGGTACATCTTGAGGATTACCAAGCTGCTGTTGACTGCGCGCGCAAGGCCAACAACATCAAGGTCTGGAGAGAAGTCCATGAGGCTTGCGTTGGCAAGAAGGAGTTCCGTCTGGCCCAGATCTGCGGTCTCAACCTTATCGTTGATGCTGAGCAGCTTCAGGCTTTGGTTAAGCAGTATGAGCGTGAGGGCTACTTTGACGAGCTCATCAGTCTTCTTGAGCAAGGTCTTGGCTTGGAGCGTGCCCACATGGGTATGTTCACCGAGCTTGGCATTGCCCTTTCCAAGTACCACCCTGAGCGGTTGATGGAGCACCTCAAGCTCTTCTGGAGCAGAATGAACCTGCCCAAGATGATCCGTGCTTGCGAGGAGGCCAACCTCTGGCCTGAGCTGGTCTTCTGCTACTACCACTATGATGAATTCGACAACGCTGCTCTTGCGGTTATGGAGCGGCCGGAAAACTCCTGGGAGCACCAGCAGTTCAAGGAGATCACCGTCAAGGTTGCCAACCTTGAGATCTACTACAAGGCCATCAACTTTTACCTTGAGCAGCATCCTTCGCTCCTTACCGACCTTCTCCAGGTCCTCACTCCTCGCATCGATGTCAACCGTGTTGTCCGCATGTTCCAGAAGTCCGACAACTTGCCTCTGATCAAGCCATTCTTGCTCAGCGTTCAGTCGCAGAACAAGCGCACTGTTAACGATGCCATCAACGATCTTCTGATCGAGGAGGAGGACTACAAGACTCTCCGCGACTCTGTCGAGAACTACGACAACTATGACGCTGTCGAGCTCGCCGGTCGCCTCGAGAAGCACGATCTCGTCTTCTTCCGCCAAATTGCCGCTAACATCTACCGCAAGAATAAGCGCTGGGAGAAGTCGATCAACCTGTCCAAGCAGGACAAGTTGTGGAAGGATGCCATTGAGACTGCTGCCATCTCTGGCAAGACCGATGTTGTTGAGGAGCTTCTCCGTTATGTATGTTTCCCTTTTGATTCATGCTTGTATTTTGATTGTAACATGTGCTAACAAGCCCGCCTTAGTTCGTCGACATTGGCAACAGGGAGTGCTACGTCGGCATGCTTTATGCCTGCTACGACCTCATCCGCCCCGATCTTATCCTGGAGCTCTCTTGGCGCAACGGCCTCCATGACTTCACTATGCCGTACATGATCAACCTCCTCTGCCAGCAAACCAAGGAGTTGGCCGCCCTCAAGGCTGACAACGAGGCTCGCAAGGCCAAGGAGGCTGCCGAGAAGACCGAGGATGACAACACCCCCATCCTGGGCATGAACCGCCTCATGATCACCGCTGGTCCCGCTCAAGGCCGGGCCTCTCCCGCGTCTTTTGGCGGACAAACCAACGGATTTGCGCCCCAACCTACCGGTTTCGGATTCTAGAGGGTTGCACCGGTGGTATTTGAGTGCCCTTGCGTTTACGATCCCTACACGGGACGTTGGTTTTACCCTTATCAGCAGCAGTATTCCATGATGCCAGGCGAACCGGTGTATGTGGAAGAGCTTGGTCGGGTTTCCAAAAGGTTTCTTCAATCGCACAAGCTTCTTTGTTAGGGAGGCCAGGAGGAGAGGGTATCTCAAAAGTAAAAGGATTTCTTTACTTTTTTCTAGGGCATGATGGATGGAATTGAAGGCTGGGGCATGCAGGAGGCTGTTTTTTTGAAATGTTGCTACCATAAATGTTAGTGTATGATATATTTGCCCTTGGGGCTTTTTCAAGTTTTTATTGGTGTTGCTTTTGCTTTTTTCCGTGGTGTCTTTCGAAAATGATGATGTGATGTTGTGCATATATGGTTGAAAACATATTGCTATTTGGCCTAGGGTTCTTGAATGTGCCATTGAGCCTGTGTAAGTTCCTAAGAGAAAGTCTTTGCAAAGTCTAGAGAGAAGAAGTTTCCAAGAAGTGTACAGAAAGTCGAGGAGAAGCTATGAGAAGCCTATAAGAAGTCTATAAGTCTGTCTATAAGAAGTCTATAAGAAGTTTATAAAAAGATAAGAAGTTATAAGTAAGGGAGAATAAACCTATAGTATAAGTTTCAGTCGCCGGTACTATTACAGAGTAAGACTGGCCATCCCTAAGAATGTTGGGCATATCGCGATAAAACAGCGCAGTATCCCAAAGGCAAGGGCTTGGGGTTGGGCATCTGATATTATCTTCACTTGTGGACCATCTTGAAGACGATAGGACAAGAATATCACACATTCACATAGACTCAAGCCTTTATTGAACTGTTATTTAATTCCTACTTGTATGTGTGTGCGTGCTCGGATATAACCAGTTGTGCTTGACAGAAGAACAAGGGACCTATCCCGATACCTTTCCACGCCTGCTGCTCCAGAATCATGGGAACCCCTCCGTTACGAGAAAAGAAAAACAAGGATAATCCCAGATATCCACGGCTCCCTTAGCTTCACCATAGCCCCCCCTCACACGAATTGCTCGGCTCGTTTGAGCGAGCGGGCGTGTCTTGAGGTGTGAGCAACGAAGCAGAGGGATTAACTCGGTTTCTAGTGTGCTGCTAAACGAATCACGTCGCTCATTTCTTGTCGCCCCTGGTGATGCGGCACACCAGGTCGGAGCCGTCGACTGAGTCGCCTTCTCTCACTTGCAGAGAGGAGACTACACCATTGTGAGGAGCGGAGATAACCATTTCCTAGAAAGATTAGTTAGCAAGTTGAGTTCAAGTGCGGAAATTCAGAGGGTATATCCTACCATCTTCATGGCGCTCAGGACAGCAAGGGGATCGCCCTTCTTGACCTCAGAGCCCTCGTGGACGCGGAGCTCAACGAGCACACCGGCCATGGGGGCACCGACCTGGCTCGAATCGCCAGGGTCGGCCTTGGGTCGGCTCACGTTCTCCACCGACGCCTGCTTGTCGTCGACAGTGACTTGGCGAACCTCGCCGTTCATTTCGTAGAACACCTCGCGCTGGCCAGTGTTCTCGGAGAGCGGGCCGACGGCCAGCAACTTGAGGATCAACACCTTACCCTTCTCGAGCTCAACGTGGAACTCCTCGCCAATCTCAGGCTTGCTGAGGAAGTACTTGGTAGGCAAGACGCTGAGGTCTCCGTACTTAGCGATGAAGGCCTTGTAGTCGGCGAACACCTTGGGGTACATGATGTGACTGGCCACGTCGCACTCGGTAACGCTGCCGTACTTGCGCGACAGCTCCTTCCTGACCTTGGCAAAGTCGATGGGCTCGAGGAAGAGACCAGGGCGCTTGTCGAGCTTGCGGCGACCACGGAGAGCCTTGGTGCGGAATGGCTCGGGGAAACCACCGTACGGCTGGCCCATCATACCCTCGAGGAACTCGAGAACGGAGCCAGGGAAGTCGAGCTCGCCAGCACGCTCAATGACATCCTTGGGGCTGAGCTTGTTGGACACCATGAACTGGGCCAAGTCACCAACAACCTTGGAGGTAGGAGTGACCTTGACGATGTCGCCGAGGAGTTCGTTGGCTTGCTCGTAAGCCTTCTTGGTCTCCAACCACTGGGAGCCAAGACCAAGCTGAGAGGCCTGGAACATCATGTTGGTGAGCTGACCGCCAGGAATCTCGTGCTCGTACACCTCAGGATCGGGACCCGCAAGATGAGCCTCGAAGGGCGAGTAGAGGAGGCGAAGCTGAGACCAGTAGGTATCAAGCGCACGAACGTGAGCAGGGTTGAGACCGGGCTGCTTATCGGTACCATCAAGCGACGCAATGATGGCGTTGATGCTGGGCTGCGAGGTCATACCAGACAAGCTGTCAGTGGCAGCGTCAACAGCATCGGCGCCGGCCATGGCGCAGGCAACCATGGAAGCCACACCAGTACCCGCGGAGTCGTGGGTGTGGACGTGGATGGGGAGGTCAGGGTACTTCTTGCGGATGGTACCGATGAGGATGGTGGCAGCATGGGGCTTGAGAACACCGGCCATGTCCTTGATGCCAAGAACATCAATGTCGAGAGCAACAAGCTTGTCAACAAGGTCAATGTAGTAATCCAAGGAGTACTTCTTCTTGGGGTTGAGCATGTCACCGCTGTAGCAGACGGTACCCTCGCAGACACCACCAGCCTTTTGCACGGCCTTGATACCAACCTCGAGCTGGTTGATGTCGTTGAGAGCATCGAAGACACGGAAGATGTCGACACCGTTGTCCTTGGCCTGCTTGACGAAGTGGTCGATGGCATTGTCAGGGAGCGAGGCATAAGCAACGCCGTTGGCGCCACGGAGCAACATCTGGAAGGGGATGTTGGGGATCAACTTGCGCATCTTGCGGAGGCGGTCCCAAGGGTCCTCGTACAAGAAGCGGAAAGCGACATCGAAGGTGGCGCCACCCCAGCATTCCAGAGCGTACAAGTTGGAGAGCGCATGGCTGGTCTCCTTGGCAATGTTGAGAAGGTCGACTGTGCGGACACGGGTCGCCAGGAGAGACTGATGGGCATCACGCCAGGTGGTATCCATGAGCAAGCAGCCCTTGTAGTTGCGAACAGCCTTGGCGAAAGCCTTGGGGCCTTGTTCGACGATGATGTTGCGCCAGCCCTTTTGCGAAGGCGAAGACACATCGAGCTTCTTGCCAGCATCGTCCAAGAGCTCGGGGATGATGATGTCGCCCTTGAACTTGGGCTCACCGATTTGACCCTTGATGCTGCTACCGTTGACGGCGAGGTCACCAAGATAGGCCAGAAGCTTCTGGGCGCGGTTCTGACTGCCAACGAGGTCAAACAGGGACGGGGTATCATCAATAAAGGTCGTCCAGCAGTTGCCATCAATAAATGTTGGGTGGGTCAGGAGAGAGGCCAGGAAGGGGATGTTGGTCTTGACGCCGCGAATGCGGAACTCGATAAGAGCGCGAAGAACCTTGCGGCGGGCAATTTCGTACGTTGAGCCGTGGCACGACACCTTGACAAGCATGCTGTCGTAGTAGGGGGTAATGACGGCGCCAGCAAAGCCGTTGCCACCATCGAGACGCACACCGTTACCGCCAGCGGAGCGGTACACCTCGATCTTGCCAGTGTCGGGCTGGAAGTTCTTGGCCGGATCCTCGGTCGTGATACGACACTGGATGGCGAAGCCGCGAGTAGAGATGCGGTCTTGGGTAAGGCCGAGCTGCTCCAGGGTAGCGCCAGCGGCGATCTGGATCTGAGCGGCAACGATATCGATACCGGTGATTTCCTCAGTGATGGTATGTTCGACCTGGATACGGGGGTTGATCTCGATAAAGTAGTAGCGGTTCTGCTGGTCAACCAGGAACTCGGCGGTACCAGCGTTGCGGTAGTTGACAGACTTGGCGAGTCTGACAGCATCGTTCAGGATAGCATCGCGAACGCTGGCGGGAAGATCCTTGGCCGGAGCGATTTCGACGACCTTTTGGTGTCTGCGCTGCACGGAGCAGTCACGCTCGTACAAGTGGACAATGTTGCCATGGTTGTCACCGAGGAGCTGAACCTCAATGTGCTTGGGCTTGTCGAGGAAACGCTCAACGAAGACGGTGCCGTTCCCGAAGGCGCTCTTCGCCTCGGAGGTGGCTCTCTCGAAGGACTCCTTGAGGGAAGCCTCCTCACGCACAACACGCATACCACGACCACCACCGCCATAAGCAGCCTTGATGATGATGGGGAAGCCATACTTGTCCGTGAAAGCCTTGACTTCCTCAAACTTCTCGACGGCGCCCTCGGTGCCTGGGACGACTGGTACGTTCGCAGCAATGGCAATCTTTCTGGCTGAGACCTTGTCGCCAAGGGCATCGATGACGTCGGGAGAGGGACCGATGAACTGAGAAAAGGGCGGGTATCAGCGGACAAAAATTCCCTCCTCAGATGGTTGAGTGGATACCTACGATAAGACCGGCAGCCTCAACCTTGCGAGCGAACTCGGCATTTTCAGACAAGAAACCATAACCTGTGATAACGGTAAGCCTGAATGTCACTCATGAAATCTCTCTGGAGGACCTACCAGGGTGAATCATCTGAGCACCGTGCTCAACGGCGATCTTGACGATTTCATCGCTGGCAAGGTAGGCGCCAACAGGTGTGTACTGTCCACGCTTGCCAATGACATAAGCCTCATCGGCCTCTGTGGTGTATTTGTTAGTCTGTGTTGACAGGTGCAAAAAACAGCAAGCAGGGTTAGCCTAGGACTGTCAAGAGGCACATACTCTGTCTGTGCATAGAAAGGCGATCCTCATAACTGTAGAAAATCAGCAGCTGTTCATATCATCTGAGAGTGGTGTCTTCTGGAAGTCTTACCTGAAGATGGCAATAGTGTGAAGTGAAAGTTCGTGGGCCTAGAGCAAGCGTTGTCAGAACCAGCTTCTTCGACCCTGGAGAAAAGGGTGGCGTGACCTACCGTTCTAAAGATCTGTAAAGCGCAAGATAATCAGTGAGCAAGCTTGTCATTCCAATTCGAATTCCTCATCGTAGTCCTGAAAAGAAAGGGCGGTTTCTGGGCTCGGACATGGATCGTTACATACACGAATAGCTATCACATGTCAGCATGGAATTCATGTGTCACGTCACGATGGCCGGCCGTCCTCCGGAGGACCGCCAGTGGGAGAGCATCACTTACGAATTTCACCTCTGTTGGCAACTGTAGTTGACACAATAGACGTTAGCTTTTCCCAATGCAAGAAGGACATGGTCTGAGGGGCTTGCTGCAGCTCCTCAAGCCAAAACTAACCCAAGATCTTGTTCAACTGCATAATAGTAGAGTTGGCACGGATGCGATGCACCGTCTGGGCCTCCTTAGGGACATCCCCCTCCTCGAAGACATCCTCATACTTCTTGTCGTTGTCGGCGGCCATGGTGAATCGATTGGCGTGCAAGGACGACGGTCAATTGCAGAAGGAAAGGGGGAAAAAGGGGGGGGGGGGGAAGAAGTAGGAGAACAGAGGATTCAGAGCCAGCAGGGAGGGATGCCCGCGCCGCTGCAAGGCCGGGTATGACGCCGACAGCGGGGTAGATGTGATGGTGGGGTAGGTGTGTGGGCAGCCCCGCGGCCAGGTAGGGGTCAAGGGTACTAGAGATGCTTGGGTGGGCTAGAAGCTCTGAAGCTCCGGTTAAACCTTAGCTTGATTTGACGACGACACAAGCTGTGTTTTACCGCTGTCACGCTTTCCCGAAGAGGCAAGGCAAGACAAAGGTCGAGATGGAGATAAGGATTCTTCGGCGTACGCAGAACTGTAAAGCCGGAGGTGACGTTGTAGGGAGCGAGGATGAAAGTGATAACATCGACACAAAGGAGAAGGACGTGGAAAAGAGGGGAATTTAAAATCAGAATGGGATGATTGTTGAGCTATGTTGTGGCAACTGCAGGCCAACTGGTTGTGCCAGGGGGAAGCGACGATTTTGGATATGAGGGGATTTCTGTCTTGCCAGGAACAGCCCAGAAATGCTGAATGGAGCGAAACAGCCTCACCTCGGTCCTCACGGCTCTCTCTCTGTGACCGGCCAACAAGTCTTCTCAACTGTGCTTTGCCAAGAAAGGTTTAAGGCGGTGATTCACACATCAGACTGAGAGGGTGACGGCTCAACAATTTGATCAAGTCGAGGCCGAGTGATCCGCGTGGGTGAGGAGGAGGAGGGTGACTCTTCTTCTCTCTCGTGCGCTTTCCGCCGGCTCTAGTCCACTCAGCTGTTACTTGACGTTGGCTGACGAGGTATATAATATCCTGACAAGCCGCAGGTTGGCAACTGATTGATGGTGCTGGTTGCTTGTGTGCATACGTGGGAGGCGTTCGCCGTTCATCAGCTTGGCCCAAACGGGTTGGGAAGCTGTCGGTCCCATGGCTCTGCCGCCTGTTATCGAGCAATCATTGATCAATCAGTAGTGTATGCAGGAAGCACAAAACCCGATCTCCAATGGCTTTTCCGTCATCTTGGCACTGGGTCTTGGAGGGTGATGGGAATGTTTGTTGAACGTTGCGTTCGCGGAGCTTGCAGCCTTGTATGACAAGCATCTTGAGATCAGAGTTGGCCAATCAGATGTCTGCCATGAAGAAGACCTTGCCGAGTTTGTCGCTGGTGCAGGGGTGAGGGGAACGTCCCTTTCTGCAGCCGTCACTGAAAAAAAAATTATCCCACTTTGCGAAGAGACTCCGAGATGCTAAAACAGTGGTAGGGTGGGGTTGCTGCCACCACCGCTCAGAGCTGACATGGCCGCCGTGGGGAATCTTGACGACTGGTTACTATGACCAGATATGGCGGCTAGACACACAGTACTCCGCCCTAACATTGTCGGGGTTGTAGCGGGATGAAGATTCTCAGCAGGGTTAGCCGTGGCCTCCAGCGAGCTTAACCGATGTATACACTGACACTAAGAGACATTGTTCTTGAAACCGATTGCCTCACAGAATTCACCTGACGCATGTTGTGAGACAACCCTCTGCCTCCCACCTGGGGAAGATGGGGGTGCATTTGTTTGACCAACCAAAAGATACTTGATCTAATAAGTATTTTTGCTAATGACCAGAACCCCCAACTGAACTCCCGCCCAGGCTTAGCTTGACTGGGTTTTTCTAATCGCCGCAAAAGCCGTTAATAAACCAACCTAGGTAACTAACTTCAACACACCATCCAAAAAGAGCCGGCACAGCACCTTGATATTCCTCCGTAGCCGAAGGCCGGGAAGAGAATCAAGTTGATCATGTGCTCCTCATCTCATCCCAGACCGTCCTCCGACTTTGACAGCAGATGGCTTCTAACCGGCTACTTCCACCCCCGGTTTTTCGTCGAGCCGAGGGTAAAGCTCTATCAGTCTGCAAAAAGAGGATCCTGCCGAACTTCAACTACTTGACGTGCCCGAGATGTCGGGACTTGACACACTAGCTAGCAGCGGAACCCCAGGATTGACACCGTACCTTTTCTTGTTTTGCGGAGACTTGTCAGATGAAAGACCCGGAGACAGTTGTGCTTCGAAAGGTACCTAGGCAGATTGCCCACCCCCGCCCCGTTCATGAGTACCGTGAACCGAACCGTTCCCGGGGTCTAGGCACCAATTTTCTGGGGAAGCTGGCGTTTTCCCTGCATCATCCATGAAGGTCACCCGATGGAAAAGATGAGTGAGGTAGCGTTGTAAACACCCTGGTGAACTTGGAAAACAGAAGCATAATGGCGGTGGGTGGCGCTTGCCTCAGCAATAGAGCCCCCGGGGACTCCGAAGGCCACATTGTACCACTTACAAGATCTCTCATAGGTATTCAAGAGCCGACTGATGCCAAGATTGATTCTGTGTTTCTCAATATCGACCACATATCACGGCAGCTGTCGTGTCGGTTGATCATCAACGTTGTTGTATCCCAGTTTCATCTTTACTCTTACTCTGCGTCATGGCCATCTACTCGTTTGAGCTGGTCACGAGATCAAGATTTCTGAACCATTGAATGGGATTTAAACCCTTCTCGACTCGCAGAGGAATGACAAGCTGCCGTTTGTCACAGTTATGGAGTCCTCCCTGTGTCGGTTAAGCTCTGCGGAAGCATATCAAAGGTACGTGCTGTGGGGTTACTGAGTCGCTCCGTGGACTTCACAGTCCCAATAAATGCCATGATTGTTTTGCAAGATATATTGTACCGACTTTATCTACAAAAATATTCCACGCTTCCCCTAGTTGGTGTAGCTCAGTGTTCAAGGCTACGACGGTACACCGCATGAGGGTCCATCGTCTTACGGGAACGCATGATGCGTCAGGTGAGCAACTCACGGTTGCATAATGAGGAGAACAAATAAGAAAAAAGAAAGGAAAGAGACAACCACCAGCCCTTTTACCCCTCCTTTTTCCAACATCTCGAACCTCAACCTCACACCCCCACGGTCGATCTGCCAGGGTGTGTTTTTGACCTTTCTGCAACAGATCTCCTGCCAAGGAAAATGCAACCGCCGGCGCCGGAGTTGCAAGATGCGGCCCTGCGTGGCCGGGTCATCTTGGCATCTCGATCTTGACCTCTCTCCACCAAACATCCAACAACACGCCGTGGTTGCCGAATACTTTGTCTCGGCCGAATTCTGTCTTTTGGCACCACCACATGAAAAAAAAAAAAAATAGTTCGTCCGTAGGCTAAGTCAACTCGGCTGCCAAGGAGGGTTGTGAACCGCATGTGTTCGAGAAGGAAACCTGGCCAAGAGTCCGGTGGAACAGCTTTGCCTATCTTGCGTCTTCGTATGCAACCCAGATTCCATCTTGAACGAATCTCAACAGCTCAGCCGGATCTTTGACTGGCAACACAACAGTCAAGAGGGTGTACTGGCTATCCGAAAGACACAAACAGCACATCCGAGCCTTCCATAACGCCATCTTCAACCCTCGTAGATAGGTAACCAACGCATCAAGCTTTTCGTCTTGGGGAGTGCATCCCACCTCCCTCAACACCACAGGCAAGCATGCCGTGGCCCCTGGTAAGAATGCAGCAGGGGAATGGACACCATCAATCTATCAACACCAACCCAGTAACCAACCTCACGGTAAAGTAACACCACAGATGAAGCGGGGTAGTAGCAGATTTAAAACCCGCAACCGCCTCACTCTTCCCCAGATAGACCTTCGCTCGTGGTAATTATGCCCGAGATGGAATGGGACCGCATGTAGGATGATTGCCTTGCAACTGGAGGTGTACACGCACCAACGCTGTGGCATGCTTGCGGAACCTCTTCCGAGGAGAGGCAAGTCTGAAAGTGTCATCTCATCCTTCTCCCGATGTCAATAGTGAGCAACTGTCGGAGCTCCCGCGTAACCCCGAGTCGTAGGCACCAACCCCCAACATAAGGTATAACCAACTGCTTTCCAAAACCCCTGATATACGATCAGGGACTCTTATCCCCGTGTGGTTCCCATACGCCCCCCCAGCTTGCCCAAGCCACTGCGAAACCAACCATAGCACCTCAGCCTCGGACATCAACCCAGTAAAGAATCCCATTCTCGTCTAGAAGACCACAGGTCAACACAGCTAAATAGTACAACAGCAACCAAACCACATACACAAGCCCATTCTTACATCACCACCCCCTACCCCCCTCCCACCTCCCTCAACAGCACCACAAAGCAAATGAAAAATGACCAAACTCATATCATTCATACACCCCCAGTTTCTCGCTTTTCATTTCCCTGTTCCCATCCCCCCATAGGTACCCCCCTATGTTCTGTATGTTGTTTCGTCCATCCCCTATTCCCATTCTCAACCCTCCTTCCCATTACACCCCCCATTCAACCTCCCAAGCCAGGTGGTCTACCGGGCAGCAGGCGTAGCAGCAGCAGCCTCAACCGGCTTCCCCTCCAGCGCCCCCTTCTTCAAAGCCTCCTCCTTTCCCCCCCACTTGTGCCACTGCAAATACCTATACCCCTGCGTCAACTGCGCAGCCTCATTGACAGCATGGCACGCAAACAAGAGGTAATTTGCGGGGGTGACAGCGAGGGAGAAGCGCATAAACGTCGCGGAATAAACGCAGAGAGCGCCCGTCATGGGGCCCGAGATCCTGTTGCACCACCACCACCATTGTCAGCTTTTGTTTCTGTTCACACCACGACAAGGAAGGGGGTAACCTACAGTTCAGGGCTCTTCTGCGTATCCATCACCGCAGCAAGGGGGATGCCAAAGTTGGAGACGGGGCCCCAGAAGTCTATTCCATCATGAATGTTAGCAACGTGGTCACGTGCCTGTTGTCCCTCAATCTCTCTCTCTCTCTCTCTCCTGATCCAACGCTCCCAACAACCCTCAACACCTCCCCCCAGCTCCCAAATCTCCCAATCCCCCCTTCCAACCCTCCTCCCCTCAACACCTGACCTTCCCTCCCTTCCCGGCCGGAATCGGCCCTCCCTCACCAACAAACCCTCCCAACTCCCGGCCGAGATCCCAAAAACTAAAACCAAAGAACTTACGCGTAGAGCAAACATAATCCAGCACCGGGTGAGCCCGAATCTTAGCATTGATCGCCTTGACAAAAGCAGCCATCTTTTCTTTTCCGTTCTGTCTGTCTGTCAGTCGTCGGTGTTGTCGGTGGAGTGGCTAATAATGTCGGAGGGATCGGAGAGTCGCAACAACTAGTCCTGGAAATAATTCTTGGGGATGCTCCGGGGACCGCTGCTGCAGCGCTGGCACAGGTCCGGTCCGCCCGCTGTAACAACACTGAAAAAATAGCGGGCAATCCAATTCGCAGTCATCAAATGGGGTCCGTGCACCCCTTTTTTGCGTCACCGGACATTGATGACAACAAAACCATGAGCTGTCATTGTAAAAGTCAAGGTTGCCAATTGGTTGAATTTGGGGGCGTTTACTACATCTATTATTCACAAGTGAGATATCTGCAACAGTAGAATAGACAGTTGGCACCTAATCGTTGTGAATTTGTTGTTGAAGCTCGCTCTCGAGCTTCTGTATGGGGTGTCCAAGGGTTGTGCGACACCAACATCCATCCATATTCACGACCGCATATGTACATAGTCCCCAAAGGCAACAGCAATATCCTCTGTTCTGTCACCATCCACGCCGCCCAAACTCCTCGGACTTCTCATTCCTCTTCTCTTTGTCCCGTTTGCCTGTCTTGCATACTCTGCTCGCCCCTTATTCTCAAGAACACAATTCGCTGATTTCCGGCCCTTTGTAATGTTTCATCAAGAAATCCCCAAACGCCGCCAAAAGAAAACAGTAAAACCTTCAAGCTTTCCAGGCAGAAATCTAGCTTTTCGTCGGCCAAGTGAAGATCCACCCCCATCACATACAAGTTCGCAGCCATTCGTCGTATTTGATGTCGTCATATGTTGTGTGGCGGGGCATCTCAGTAAGTAGTGTTGGGTCGGCCACCAAACGTAATCATTAACGGCGAGGAGGAGGGTTAAAGCCAGAAGGAGGGCCACCGCCGGGAGGGAATCCAGGGGGGAAGCCACCGGGCGCGCCGGGAAAGCCAGCAGGAGGGAATCCACCTCCAAATCCTGGTGGAGGGGCTATAACTTCGTTAGTGAAGGTGTCAACAGCAAGGCTTGGAGAAGATCAGCTTACGAGCACCACGGCCAGGGGCGCCAGGAAAACCGGGAGCACCGGGGAAGCCTGGGAAAGCTGGGGGAGGGACGGCGCCGCCAATACCAGCAGCAGGGCCGGCAAGAGAGATGGGAGCAGCGGCGCCGCGGCCAGCCGGTCTTGCGACACCAGGTCCCGCTGCGAGCGCAGAGGCAACACTGGGACCGCCAGTCTTGCCCAAACGAGCGCTTGGGTCAGCCGGCGGCGGCGATTCGACGGAAAGGGATACAATGTGGGCGCCTCGAACGATCGTCAGACCCAGTGTCCGCTTCTCCTCCTGCTCGATGGTCTGCGCGCCGGATGATGATGCGCCGGGGGCGGAGGGCTTGTTTTGCTTCCTTTTGATCCGGCGGAACTCTTCGGTATCGGCGAGCACAAGGTTCATGTGCTTATCGAAAGCGAGCATCTAAGATGATTCGAGTCAGTGGCAAGAAAGTGCTAAGAGGTGGTAGGAGATGCGTACCTGACCCGTCATCTGGCGGCCATCATTCAGCGTTACGCGCATCCGGTAGTTGATCTAATCAAACGTTAGTTCTGCCTCGCCGTGTGCTATCGTCACTGGGGAGGTATACATACGTAACCGGCCTAGATATCATGCGCCTTGTCAGTGGTCAATGTCAACAAACAGATGCCTGTAAGAGCGGTCGCGCGGAGGGGAGGACGGATGCCTGAACTTACCATCTTGCCCTGCTTGTTAGAGGCCGACATGGTTGCGGCGTTGTTGCCACTGCAAAGTAGCTTCTGGTTTCAAAAATTGGGGTTTGGGTTGACGAAGTTCTGGTAACTATCGTCTGTTGCGGTCTCGTAATGCGCTTTGGGGGAAAGGCTTCAGAGTCTCGCGTGGTGGTTGGTTAGCGGGAGCACAAGAGGACGAGGCCCAATTGAAATTTGAACGCGAGGCTGAGAGGAGAGCTCCCGACGCGACTGGCCAGCCCGCCACGAGCTCGAGCCACACCCCATCAGCCATTTGACACAAGCCACATTCACCTTGTCCCCCACCAGCGTTCCCGCACCAGCAGGCAGGAGCGAACTCTTGGCGGGTCCCCACACCCACAATCCAAAATTGTGGAAGCAAAATCAACCTCACACTTTTTGAAATTTCTCGATCGTCAACCACGAGCCGAATCGCCCAGTCCCCCGATTTCGACGACAACACCGCCGCCATGGTACGTGATGATTGGGGAAAAACGCTTCTCAAGAGAATTCGGAAATACTAACATCGTGATTTCCAGTCTGCTGAGAAGGCCCAGAACCCCATGCGGGAGCTCCGCATCCAGAAGCTCGTCCTGAACATCTCAGTCGGCGAGTCTGGTGATAGACTTACCCGTGCTGCCAAGGTGCTGGAGCAGCTGAGCGGTCAGACCCCCGTCTACAGTAAGTTTTGTTTTCTCTCCAGACAGCCTTGAGGATTTCGACTCGATTCTAACTCGTATGTCCCCAGGCAAGGCCCGCTACACCGTCCGTACCTTCGGTATCCGCCGTAACGAAAAGATCGCCGTCCACGTCACCGTCCGTGGCCCCAAGGCCGAGGAGATTCTCGAGCGTGGCCTCAAGGTCAAGGAGTACGAGCTGCGCAAGCGCAACTTCTCCGAGACCGGCAACTTCGGCTTCGGTATTTCCGAGCACATCGATCTCGGCATCAAGTACGACCCCGGTATCGGTATCTACGGCATGGACTTCTACTGCTGCATGACCCGCCCCGGTGAGCGTGTTGCTCGCCGCCGCCGCGCCAAGGCCAGAGTCGGTGCCAGCCACCGCATCACCCGTGACGACACCGTCAAGTGGTTCAAGCAGCGCTTCGATGCCATTGTCCGCTAAATGTGGTCAGTTGTGTTAGTGCTGGGCGGAATCAACAAAACAAAACTGGGAAATCAAAGGGAATGGGGAGTTTCGGCTCATCGGCATCTCTAGGAGGAGGGGGGAAAACACACAAAATGGATGGCGTTTTCTCTCCAACGGGCAAATGTGTAGTGCAGCTTATGATACCTTGGCGATTCTTTCGTCCACCTGCTTGTTCCTGCTTTTCAGCAGGACGAGCCACGGCCTCAGAGACCGACCGGCGTTATGCCGGCTTACCAATCCCTTAATTCCCGTGACAGAAGCGTTCTGCGCGTCTCCCTCCCACTTGTTTGGTGAAGCAATGGATGTGACTGTCCGAGAGCTCGTCTCCTCGAAGTATGGTGTTCTCCAGGTGTTGAGGCTCGTATGTGCTGCAGCATGTGCCGTAGCTTCGTAGATCAGGAGTCAGCGAACCTGTTTCTTGTCCGCTGTCAAGATCGAAACTAAGTATCAATAGTCTGTTGGAGAGACTCGTGGCTTAATGGTCAGGATCTTTACACATGTCAAGGACTAGGCAGTTAGCATCACCTCGCTCATCAGAAGTGTGATTCTACAATCGAGGAAGTCGATGTTGCTGCCATGGCCTCTTGGGGAACAAGTATCACAAACACACATAGAGTAAAGACAGACCAATACAATGATAACAACTATTTCCCAAAACCTCCAATTCTGTGGCTGAATGACACCGCCGCCCGCTCACTTGCTAGCTAAATTACATAAACCCTCATGTACAGTATATGCATATCATGCCAAAAATGCATTGCATTATGATAGCCCTTCTTGCGTCCCCCATTCATGTCATTACTGGGACATCAAATTAACGCTGACTATCCCCTTCCTATTTCCCTTTTTAATGGCCTCCCCGGCATGTACATGCGTTCCTGTTATCGTAAATATCATCCGTCCACAACTCAGGAGCCATCTCCTGATATCTCATCATGTGTACAGTATATAAAACAATAGAAAGAAAGGACGATGACTCAAAGAGCATTCATTGAAATTGGGTTAACTGGAGGACTGGGCAAAGGGCCAGTCTCCTGCGCGGCATACCTGCTGGCGGCAGAAGGCTTTCTCTCGCGCTGGGTCGAGTGGATGTCGATCAGTAAGTCCACCAGAGTTTCGGCGTCCTCTCTCAGCAGTTCGAGTTGCGCCTGGTTGTTGTCCGTAGGAGTGTTGCGGTATGCAGCAAAGACGATGCCTCTATTCGGCTTTTTGGTCGATGGGGCGCCCAGAGATTCCTGCTTGGAGGGATGGTAGCAGGTGTGGAACGAACACATGTATCCACGGGCGTGTTCATCCTGCTTCAACTCGTCGCTCCTATACTCTAGCCAGTCTTCGGTCTGTAGGACCTTTTCATGAACAGGCGCGGAGATGCGGAATGGGTATTTGATCGAACTCAAACCGTAAGCTGCGAGCAGACGGCCGGTTATTCTCCTGCTGGGTGTCCTACGGACAGAGGGTGTCGATCCAGAGATCGGCGTCTGAGGAGGAGAGGGCGGGTATGGCGACCGTCTAGAGGATGGTCGAGAAAGGCCCATGTCATTAGGCCAAAGATTGACCACATACACGAGATCAAAGTTGTATTTGGCCGCAATTCTCGCAGCTTCAAACGCGGCGGCCGTTGCTGGCCTGCTCGCAAGAGGAGGGGAGAGTGTCAGAAGAGGATATGTGGCAGAGGGTCGGCGAGGAGTAGGCGAGACTGGGGGATCGGGTGGCAATGGGAAGCTGGGCGGATTCCGACTCGATGGGTTTGGGCCCGGCTGGTTTGGTTGAGGCGGCATCGGAAACCCATCGAGGATCTCGTCGTCGCTAAGCGCCATGAAGTCGTCTAGGCTTGGTTCCTTCAGGATCGTGTTGCTCTTTGCCATCGGTTTGGTCTGTCGGAGGGTCGAAAGACTGCTCGTCTTGCGCGGCTCCTTTTCAAGTTGGCCGGAGGCTTGCTCCCCAAAGACATGGACACTCCGTGATCGCTCGAGAGGTTCGATCAGGCCAAGTTTGGCCCGATAGGCACCAGCAAGAGGCCGTGGAACGAGACTGGGAGATACCGGAGGAGAAGCTGGGGGAGAGCATGGAGGTGTAGGAATCGGCGCAGGGCCAAATGATAACGACGGAGATCCTTCTTGTTCCGAAGGGCACCGCTTTCGATTGATCGGCGCCTTGGGCGAGACAGAGGGAGAAGTCGAACGTGGATTAACCTTGGAATTGGATCTCGACCGACGCTCCATTGTATCGTTATCACCCAGGCCCAGTGCGCCTGCTCCATCGAAGCTGAAGTCGAGTAGTTCAGCCAAGGAAGAACTGGTGCGGCTACTCCTAGGGCTGAGAGACGAGGTTCTTTGTGGAACGCGAGGGCTCTTCGCTGAGTGGTTGGATGGCCGAGGACTGATACTGATAGATACCAGTGAGTTCATACGAGGTGTGCTTGGGGCATCCGGGAGACTCTGCGCGCGTCGAGATTGTCTTGGACTCAATACGACCTCATCTCTGGCCATCATTCGTTGTGAAGTCGGCCGGATGAAAGATGGCGAAGGGAAGGTCTGCGAAGTGTCTCCTCCATTTGCTGACCAAGGGTCAACCGAAGATGGCTCGCTCTCATGCTCGGGTGTTCTAGAGGTAGTCTTCTTTTTCGACGTTGAGAAGAGCCGGAACCTCTTCTCAAGCCTTTCGAGCTTATCGAGACCCACGGCCATTGTGCTGTCTCGGGCTCGACCAGGTCTGAGAACGCCTGATCAGCAACGGTACAACTTGAGATGTGTGATGAGAGTAAATGTTGATTCGGGGAAACTCACCAGAGATGAGCTGAAGAGAGCGAGAGGTGATCACGGCTGGGGGTATTGAGTTTGTTTAAAAAGCTGTGTTGCAGTGGTGGCGAGATGGTGAATAATTTGCTGGCTGACTGGCGGAACCCACGACGAAAGGTGATGAAGAGTCGCAGTGCTGTTCCCAGGAGAAGGACGGGCGTGGTCGGTGATACAGAGCCTTGATCACTTGCTCATGACGGACATTTCAGTGGGTCTGACAAGGGGAGTGCAGAGCGGAGATGTCGATGTGGTCGGAGGGAAATTGGTGGTGGCCGTCAAACGGGTTGCTCCTCAGGGTCTCATGAAGATGATCGAGTTTGTCTCTGCCACACGCTTGTCCGAAGGCCACCTCGAGTTTCTCGAACACGGTGAAACCAAAAGTCGATAGAAGTCTGAGACCTGGCAGGGCTACTTATGGTCGTAAAAGGGAAGAGGATCGAGCATCAACGGAGGCGGGTTCGGTGGGTGATATGCTTCTCGAATCTCCTGGCCGACCTTCCGGCACCGTTGGACCGCAGCCAATCCCACGGGGTTTCACCGACAGTGGGAGGGGCACGAGACGAGGGGAGGCCGAAAGAGAAGCAGGAATTTTGAGACGAAAGGCTTTCGCGTCTACGTATGCCAGGAAAAGAAGAAGAAAGAGCACATCACCAGTCCAGGCTAGTGTGGCGGATGCAGGAGGGCGGAGGTCGCTCTTTCCTTCCGAGAGGCTCGACGTTTGCAGGAGTAGGGACGACTGGATATTTAAGCCAACTTTTTTTTTTTTTTTTTTGCTTGCTTCTGGCTCTATAATCAGCTGGAGGCTGGATTTGACATTGGCTCGTCTGAGACCTCGTTGGTGAATTCAAGAGGGGAAAGAAACCTAGGGTCTGGATCCAGGGAGGAGGAGGTCGAGATCAAAGATCAAAACCAGCTCTAAGGGGAGGACAAACACGGCACAAAGGGTGGGTTGTCACGAAAGAGTAACCTAAACTGATGAATCTCAAGCTGCAAGTGATCCATCTACCCATGTCGTCCATCCCAACCTTTGAGAGCATATCAAGCCCTCCTCCCAAGCCTCCCCTCCCGTGGTGCCCTTCGGCCCGGCAGATGGGGGTCATTGCATCCCTGTACAACCTCTCTCTCCCTGACTCTCAACCAGCAAGACAACCCCCATGTTTGGCCATCGATGGTGGACACTGTGTTGCGGCAGATCGGCTCATGAATACATCATCCTCCAGCCCATGTCCAGATGCCTGTTTTCATGATCCGTCTCTGTCAACTCCCACGCTCGAGTGGCAAGAAAGGAAGCCGTCCAGCTTGGCCAAGGTTTATACGGAAGAAGCGATGCTGAAAAAGCAATATCAACGACGACAAAACAGGCAGTGTTGCGAGCGGGAGAGAGGGGACCTGGATGGACGGCGACGAAAACAGAAGTTGGGATATCGGCGCACAGACGCTGACTGGGAACGTTAACAACGGTTGAGGTCCGTCCCCCTCCAGGGATCACATCAAGGGCAACATGCACCGTCGCATCGCGGGGGGGGGTGATTGAAAAGATCACATTGGCGGTGACTTCCTTTTCCCATCTCTCCTCTTTCCCAATTCCGCTTTATGAGAGGGCCAGCCCCCCGTCAAGACCTGTCAGCCGTGCCGCAACTGCTACGAGCCAGGATTCGACCCCACCCAGAGAGGGCCTTCTCAACCCTGCCCCCGCCCCAATTTTTCAACTTCAGGGTAGCATTCTGGCGAGAGCCGCCTTGGATTTCGTCCGAACTCGACATCACATCACCACCCACTCCCACACTCCTTTTCCCGACACCGGCACTCGACGTCTCGAGAATTCCGACATCTCAACCTCTTGCATAATGCGGTGAGAGAGTCCCAGGGCTTTTGTGCTGCCTGCATTGCGGCCTGCCTGGTTACGGCCGCGTATGGTTGATGATGAGGGGGACAGTTTCCTCCTGTCTTGAACATCGGCAGCCCCCTCTACCTACCTATCCTCAAAGTTTTTTTGTTTGTCGCTGCCCTGTTGCAAAGCGGCGGAGATCGACAATGCATGACAGCAAGGCTGCTTGTGCTAATGTAGGTCTTTCAGCGCCATTTGCTCCCCGCTCCAATCATCCCTTCGTAGCCATCACTTCTCAGATCTCAGTAGACAGCCAGAGTTGACCCTTGGCTAGCCACCACTTGCATCTGTCATTTTGACAGCCAGCTCTAGCTTCTTGACAGCATTTTCAGCTGGGGGTTTCCTGGTCATGAGGATCGATCTCCAGGATCCTGGTATCTCAAAAATCCCCCGATCACGATGGCTCCCCACGACATCTCAAGCTCGGATCTGGCTTTTGACTCTCAATCCTGGGCTAGTGCCATTGGATCATTGAGGGGTCGAACGGCGTGCTGCTGTAATAAGTGCAAACAATGGGTTTATACTTTTCGCTTGACACAGTATACCGGAGCGTGCATGGGTTTGATGCAGTTTTCTTCTTTTCCTCCTATTGCATTACCTTTCACAACCTGCTGGCCATACATGTGGTCATAATCATCCTCACGTATCGGGTCAACCCCCGAGCAGCACCGTGACGCGTGTGTTGCTGTAGCTTCCCTTGTGGTTGGGCGATCCAACATAGGATATCCTCTCGGCCCGGCCCCCAGTGGTCGAGAACATTTACCGACCCTCCTACTGGCAGAGTCTGGAGTCACTCGTTGCCTCTGATGTCAACAATGACGGACCCAGAGCGGCCCGGAAGTGAATCCGCTGGCTTGTTAGCGTCTTGCTTTAAGATGTGAGAAGCCAGCTTCCGCGGTTGGCGAGGACCCCCACTGGCTAGAGTGTGTCCTATACGCATACAGGATCTTGACAGCTTTGGGCCTCGCGTACACAGCAGCAGCATTGCATCCCGTTCACTTACAGCTGCTTCAGGCACGAGGCTACACAATGTCACACTGGGACGCAGCAACTAGCGGCGCTGGCGGCGGTGGCGAAGGGACATACTCGCACCGCCTTGGTTCTCTGTTGCAGTTGGAAACGTGCCAGGACCTGGTGTATCACCTTGCCCCCGGGACTCTGGGACTTTTGTCTCGAGAGTCATTTATCCTCTGGGCCTCCGAAAGGGTTGTCTCGGACCCAGCTATGACGCTGGACGCTGGAAAGGCCGGTTTGCCCCAGCCAATCGCTCGGTCGGGACTCGAAAGAAAAAGCAACAAGGAGACTTGACCGAGGTGCCGTAGCGTCGGGTCAAAGACGAAAATGCTCACTCACGCACGGTGAGGAAAAACACCCAGACCGGGTCGTCCTTTTGCTTGTGGATTCGGGGTTGCTGGGGAGCGAGCCTCTGTATGTCACAGTGTGTGGTCGAGCGAGCCGAGGCTGCGAGTATCCGGTGTCAGTCAAAGTATGTCCCTTTCCTCCTGTTGTCATGCCGTCGACCTCGAATACGATGATATGATAACCGCGAGACTTGGGGCTGAGAAAACGACAGAAGCTGTACGCCCGTAACCACCTGAGGGAGAGACGCTCGAAAAGCTAATTCCTTGGCTGTTGGGTATTGTGTTACTCTCACTTCTCACCATGTTGCTGTCAAAACAGCAGAAAGCGTCCGCCACAGTGTGGGATGGACAAGCAGCACACGCAGTTGTGGCTGCGAGTACCTACCTGAATGTGCTCGACTAGACACAGCCCCCCCCCCCCCCCCCAGCACACACGCGCGCTTGACCATTAGGAGAATTCCGCGCATAATAATATTTTTCATGCTGTTTCTCGTAAATTCCTTGCTTAAAAATTCCAAGCAGCTGGACGGTTCTATAGTGGAGGATATCACGGCCTTGCCAGTTGGCACAGTTCCTCTACCTACATCCAATGATGAGGATTTCCGTGTGTGTGGGATTTCCGGTCCCAGCAGCGGCAGCAGCGGCAACCGGCACACCACGGCTGAGAAAAATGGGAGGAGGTGAGGTAAAGTAAGATAATGTACTGCCTGTCGCTTCCCGCGAGAGGAGCCCCCCCGTTATCTACCGACCTCACTCAGATCCAACCCCTTGGACGCTGGGTGATAATGGGCGGCGGCCCGTTTTGACCTGGAGCGGAACGGGGAGAGGGGATCGTACAGGTGCCGCACGGAGGTTTTTATGTACGAAGGGGATTATCTCGATCTCGGATGCTCCCCCTTCCCCAAGATATTGGTGAGTATATGTGTCCAAGCGTGCTCATGATATATTTACATTTCGGTCTAATATATTCTTTGTGCTCTTTTCTTCTTTCTTCTACTCTATACGGTTGTCTGGGGAATGGCTTCATAGCAATGCCCATATCCGAGATCTTGGGGTCTCAACACCCCTCACAAGTTTTTTTTTTCACTTTCTTTTCTTTGCGGAAATGTTTCATGTTACGCCATGTTGTAGATTAGAGTAGAGCATGGTAGACATGAACACGTAAGCCCCGTTTTGTACTGTTTCGTTGTCAATCTTTCTTTATTCCCATCTTGATTATCATTATCGCCCAGAAAAGAGAGAGAGAGAACGTCATAAACTTCATCCACACCTTCCCTATGGTGGTGGTCTCTGAAAACGGGATCATCGCCCAGACGGCATCCTACATAATCACCCCTTTTTTCCCCCTTCGCCTCCTCGCGCATATGCGGGATATCTAATGCGAGGGGCCGCGGGTCGCGCCCGACGCACAGGTATGGTACATGCTTAATGCTGCCGGTAAAGGGAAAGAAGGGGGGAAGAGGAAAACTCAGAGTTTGGAAACATCCTCATCCACCTCCCCAAAAATGTTCAGAAAGGCGGTATGCACCTCATCAGTGAGGTCACTGGCCTGAAGGCTGCGGCCTCTTTTGGCAAAGGCAAGGCGGGAGCATTCCTACATGGCTTTTCGTCAGCGCTTGTTCATCTAGAAGCAGGATATCTTTCATATCCTCAAAAAGAAAAAAGAAAAAAGCACTCACCCTCGTAATCACACTCCCGCCAAAAACTGCCAACCCCGCCGTCTCTTCCTCCTTCATCTTGTGTTTAACATCCCACAACCCCTCATGATAAGCCTTCCTCCACCCCAAAAAAGTAGCAATACTCCCCGTGAGCGTATCCCCCTGCCCACCACTCCTCTTCTTCCCGCCCTCCAAGTCAACACTATACGTTACTGTCCCGTTGCTGAGGTGATCTTTTCCCCCCTTTTGCAAAACCATCACCCCTCCCAACTCCCTAGCCAACCGTTCCACTCTATCTGTCTCCTTGCCCTCCTTTGCCACCTCCTTCTCTATATTCAGTGCCTTGGCCAGTCTCTCAAACTCAACTACGTTGGGGGTGAGGACAGCCTCTTGGTAACCCCTTACAAGGTCGGGGTCGTTGCAGATGAGGAGGAGGGCGTCAGCGTCGAGGACCATGGGTATGTTTTGTTTCTTTGCCGCTTGGATGACCAAAGCAACGGTTTTTTGCATGAGGGGGTCACGGCCTAAGCCGGGGCCGATGACGAGGACATGGAGGCGGGAGAGGAGGGGGATGATTCTCGAGGCGATTTCGGAGGGGTCGGTGTCGTGTTTGCTGGCGGTGGAGGGGTCGCTGTCCTCGCCGGCGGGTTTGGCGGGGGAGGAAGGGAGGGAGCGCATCAGGGGGTGGACCATTAGGTTGGGGGAGTAGGTTTTGATTACGGTTGCTGCGGTGGGAGTGCAGATTACATGGGACTGTAAGGGTCATGGTGCTTAGTAAAGTGTATATGGAGGTGTGAGGGTATATCTTCATGGTGGTCAGTCCCCAAAAGCAGGGCGAGGTAGGGTGAAGATCTCAAGGTGATGTTCAAAGGGAGTAGTTAAAGATAGAAGATGAAGAAACACATACCAAATCACACCCCAACCTAGCACTCGCCATAGCAGAAAAGTACGGCGCCCCCGTGTAATCCTCACTCCCGCCGATCACGGCTACTCTTCCCATCTGCCCTGTATTCTCATTCATCAGCATGTCTTCTTTAACTCTCCCTACTCTCCTCACCCCCAATATCTCACCCTCCCTACCTCAACCTCCACGAGGAGGTAAAACAGACAGATAACGGTAAACGTGGAAATAATAAACCAAATCGAATGTAGGGACAGAAAACAACAGTCTCACTCACCCTTATGAAACCTCTCCAACATAGGCGGAATCAACTGCCTCACCCTCCCCAAAATCTCCTTCGTAGCAGAAGACATACTGGCTTCGCTATTCGGGGTTCCACTGCTGCTCATCTCTACACCTCCATGTTAACCCCCTAACCTCAAAAAACAACACTAGCATAAGATGGATAAGATGGGATGAACCTCTCTCTCTTTGCCTCGAATGAGGGGCAAGAGCTTGCTTACCTCCTTGCAATTTGGAGCCGTTGTTGAATCAGGAACAAACTACTCGTGGTCTCAACTCAAATGTGTCTCAGTCGGTAAATCATTTAATTCAATGCGGCTGCAATGAGTGAAAGATCGTATTGGTGATTGTCAAATTGGTTGCAAGTTCTGGTGTAAATTGACGTTCGTTCGCCAAGGACCCATCATGATGTCACCGAAGTACCCAGTGGAGGGGGTTCGGGCGGTTGCTCCTAGCTCCCGTGCCCCACATCCATATCATCATCAAAGCACAAAACCACCAAGTCATGGAAGACTGTCGTCCTGAAAAGGCGATGAAGGCAAATCAAGGTGTTTTGAGAGATAGTTGATAGGCGTTTAAACATCGCTGGGATGCCTTCAATAATGCTAAATGGGCCTTATAGTGTTATCATGAGACCTTCAAACATAATCAGCAGGCCTTGAATATTTATTAATACGCATTGAAAGATAGTTTTTTTTTTCTTTTTGGGATGCCTTGAAAGATAGTCAAGAGGCCTTAAATATGAATGAGCAGGCCTCAAATATGTATCAGTAAGCCTTGAAACGTAATCAAATGGCCTTACGACATAGCCAAGAGATGTTTCTGTTACTTTTCAAGGCCTTGAAAGGACGTAGCATTCTCCATTCTCATATTCACAACATATCAGGCAAACAGCCTAGGGACAGTTCGTGTATCATATTCAATGACAAAAGGAATCGAGTGCTTGATTGAGTCTTAACGCTCTATTTTACAATGGTTTTCACCGGAGAAAATCTCCCCTCCTGACGGGTCCTTTTCTCAGTCAAGCACCCTTTTGAGACGGAACACCTGCTCTAGAAACACATGGACTCGGCGGTATAGACACCCCTCCCCTTTCCCTCACTGATGGCCCCAGGAACTCCGCGACGTAACGTTTTATATTATGTGCATTTAACCGAGGAAGCCCTTGGTGAAGGTGGAGATGACGTCCTTCAGTCTAGCCTCAAGGTCCTTGCTGATGGCACCCTCCTTCTCGATGGTGGCAAGGAGGTCAGCCTCGTTGGTCTTGAGGTGAGAGAGGAAGTCAGCCTCCCACTGGAGGATCTTGGCAACGGGGACCTGGTCGAGGAAACCGTTGACACCGGCGAAGATAAGGGGAACCATCTCGTTGACGGCCATGGGGGAGTACTGCTTCTGCTTGAGGAGCTCGGTCAACTGTAGGATAGTGTTAGTCAGCTGTATTCTATTCTCAAAAATTGAGTAAACCTACGCGTTCACCACGGTTGAGGGTCTGCTTGGTGGCGGCATCAAGATCGGAACCGAACTGGGCGAAGGCAGCGACCTCACGGTACTGGGCCAAGAAGAGCTTGAGCGAACCAGCGACTTGCTTCATGGCCTTGAGTTGGGCAGCGGAACCGACACGAGAGACGGAAAGACCGACGTTGATGGCGGGACGGATACCCTTGTAGAAAAGCTCAGCCTCCAAGAAGATCTGACCGTCAGTGATGGAAATGACGTTGGTAGGAATGTAGGCAGACACATCACCACCCTGGGTCTCAATGACGGGAAGGGCAGTCATGGAACCACCACCGTGCTTGTCGTTCATCTTGGCAGCACGCTCGAGGAGACGAGAGTGGAGGTAGAAAACGTCACCGGGGTAGGCCTCACGTCCGGGGGGACGACGGAGAAGAAGGGACATCTGACGGTAAGCAACGGCCTGCTTGGACAGATCGTCGAAGATGACGAGAGAGTGCTTGCCGTTGTCACGGAACCACTCGCCGATGGAAGCGCCGGTGAAGGGTGCCAAATATTGAAGCGGCTGGATTTTTCTGTCAGTAGAGAAGCCTCAAGAGCGAGAGAGGACGTGGGAGAAAGGGGGGAAAGGGGTTGAGGGTTGGGGGTTGTTGATGATGGTTAGGGTTGGGTTTTTGGGGGAGACATACAGCAGCCTCGGAGGCGGTGGCGGCGACGACGATGGAGTACTTCATGGCGTCGTTCTCCTCGAGGGTCTTGACGAGCTGGGCGACGGTGGAGCGCTTCTGGCCGACGGCGACGTAGATGCAGTAAAGCTTCTTGGTCTCGTCGTTGCCGCTGTTCCACCGCTTCTGGTTGAGCATGGCATCGAGAGCGACGGCAGTCTTGCCGGTCTGACGATCACCAATGATCAACTCACGCTGACCACGACCAATGGGGACCATGGCGTCGATGGACTTGAGACCAGTCTGCACGGGCTGGTTGACGGACTTGCGGGGAAGAATGCCGGGGGCCTTGAGCTGGGCACGACGCTTCTCCTTGGTGTTGATGGGGCCCTTGCCATCGATGGGGTTGCCGAGAGCATCGACGACACGGCCGAGAAGCTCGGGCCCGACGGGAACGTCGACAATTTCGCCGGTACGCTTGACGGTCTCGCCCTCCTTGACAAGACGATCAGAACCGAAAAGCACGACACCGACCTGGCCGGCCTCCAAGTTCATGCACATGCCCTTGACGCCAGAGGCGAACCTAACAGGGGTGTTAGTTCGATATCCGGGATATCAAAAAGCACGGATCAAGGTTTTTCTCAACGTACTCGACAAGCTCCTCAGCCTGGACATTGGCCATGCCGTGCACACGGGCGATACCATCACTATTCAGGGACTCGGGTCAGTGTCTATGTTCGCTATTACGGTTTGAGCGGTGAACGCGGGGGGTCCAAGATGAGGCCGTAGCAACACAAGCTTCGCTGTTTGCTCCCGTCCTCGTCCCAGCCATGCCACCGCCAAGCCCCTCATGTATTTCTGGAAAAAACGTACCCGACGGAGAGGACACGACCGGTCTCGGCGAGGTTGGACTCCTCCTGGACACCGCGGATTCTCTGCTCGAGGATGGAAGAGACCTCAGTCGGGGAGGCCTTGGCCTCGGCGAAGGTGCGGGCCTGGATGGCAGCGGGTGCGGCATTTCGCTGTGGACGGACCAGTTAGCCAACCGAAGACCGAGAGGGGCGCAAAAACAGTGAGCATAATTGTGTGAGGTGCCCATTGCCCATCGCGCACCGGTCCTAATGCCCCGGCGGCATAACAAAAAAGCTTCATGAAGCTCGCCGACAGCCGGCCGGGGACATTGAGATTGATTCGGGGCGTCGAGGGATGGAATTGGGATCGGGTCGGCCGGGCGGAGAGAGGTGATGTGTGCTACTAACCACAGCGAGTCTGCTGGTGGCAGAGAGAGCGCCCACGGCGCGCGTGCTCTGTCTGAGGGCGTTCCGGAACATCCTGACGAGGTATATGGGGCCTCTTCAAAATAGGGAAAACAATTGCAAGCGGGTTGCAATTGCGTGGAGGGGAGATTTAGACGGAGAGGTTGATGGAAGATTGGAGAGCCGGCGTGAGGAAAATTGTCGAGAAGGGCTGGTTGGCCTTGGTTCCCAGCACAGAGTGGGTCAGAAGCTCCGGGGCAACCAATCAACAGACGGAGAGAATTTTGCTCAATCAAGGCTCCCGAGTTCCCCACCTGGCATCTTCAAAAACCTGAGCTGGATCGAGCTGCCCGACACAGCTCTCGCAACTACAAAAGACATGGTGGTGTAGACGAACGAAACCATGGGGTCCTTCCCTGTCAATTCATGGCATTTTCTTCTCGTCGAGGCCAACCTGCTGTCACGCCCAAACC
Source organism: Podospora anserina S mat+ (assembly GCF_000226545.1). Taxonomy (NCBI): domain Eukaryota; kingdom Fungi; phylum Ascomycota; class Sordariomycetes; order Sordariales; family Podosporaceae; genus Podospora; species Podospora anserina. The sequence goes on from NW_001914859.1 coordinate 2,987,756, forward strand.
TCGGGGGTTCTTCCCCCCATATATCCCTCTCCTCTTACCAACGGTTGTTCAGCACCTGGTTTCCCGGGTAATCCCGGAGAATTGCAAGAAGAAGCTCTGACCAATTCCGATCCAAGCTGCCATCGACATCACACATACACACACACGGGTGTCTTCAGCCAACCACATCGACTTGGCAACACCAAAAGCTCTTGATTTCATATTGACAGGTTTACAGAAATTCTCAATCTATCAACAAAAAGCACCATTACCCTAGGAAAAAATGCTCCAGGCATTCTAGTCATTCTTCAATATCTTCCGGCTTCAACCCCTCATGAGCCCCTCATGTCGCAATACTCGGTCTTGGCGTCCTGTCCTCAACCAGTCACTTAATGCTAAGCTGCTCAAAGTCACGGGAAAACATGTCAAACTCCCACTCGATAATGCCATCGTCTTGATACGTTGGCATCAATGTCCCCGATATTTCCCGGACAGCCAGGTCGATATCCAGCGGCTCGCCGAACACACTGACGAGAAATGTTAGCATCGGCACTCAGTTATATCACAGGGTCGGAAACCTTACACCAATCGTCGGATAAAAGGGGCCGCCGACAGATCAGCTACCCTTTGCATGCAGTCTGCTACATTCTCAAAGGGTTCGCAATCCACGTCCGAGGAGGCCTTCATGTCCCGAACCCATATCGTAAAAACGGTCAAGACATCTTCCTCTTCCTCTTGGAGTAGGAACTTCTTGTCATCCTCCGAGTTCAGCTTGGGGTGGAAAATCGCCTCAAAAGTTTGTTTGGCCATTTGCGCAGCTTCCGGGTCTCTGACCCTTGGTTGTTCGGCTGCATCTGGTTCGAGGTGAAAAGCCCGGTATGCGGCCAAGAACACCGATAGTTGTTCGAGGATCTCATCCTCGGAGAACCACTCAATGGCAAGGGCAAATGAAGGGTTGACAGAATGTTCGGTTGATATGGCCTGGCAGGAGCTGTGTGACCCAAGCTGTAGTTCAGCTTGGGTATTTGTTTCTGTTTCTTTTCGTCAGCATCAGCTCTGTTGTTGCTTCCCACTCATTGTCTCGTTCACTTACTGGTTTCGGCAATCGGAGTGTTGCCTGGGTCGATGGCAACACGAGTAGAGCCAACCAGATCAATGGTGAGCTGCTGGATATGCTGGAGTGACTGTCCAGTTGCCGGCTCCTGGTATTGCGCCTCAGAGTACCCCTCGTCTTCGACATCGACACCCATACTGCGCCTTGCCTTCTTAGGACGGGGAGCGCATGGAGAACCGGGAGCGCGCTTCGACCCTGTACGGATTGGAGTGTCAGGTGTCAACGGAGGGACCTGGCCAAAGATTAAGGCCTGCATCGACAATGTCACAGTTGGCGTGTGAGATGAAGTTGTCGCTCGGGCTGTCTCCAGAGAGTCTTCGCTCGGACGGTGGGTTTTTTCTTGATCATTGGAATCATTGGCATCAGACGCCTGGCTAGGGGTGCTCGGGGCGTCTGTGTTGCTTTCGCTCCCAAGAGTGAGAGAAGGTGGTCTGGACGGCAACAACTGCGAAAACAAACAACCTATGCCGGTCATCGTCTGGTTGTCTGGTCCTTCCTCCAGCTCCGGAGGCGGCGTTGCAGGGGCAGAAAGCGGAACAGGAGCTGCTGAAAGCCGGCCAAACAGCCACGAGCCGCGTCTAGCTGGCTCCTCGGGCACATTCATCTCTAGACTGGTATGGCCTTCTGTGCTTGAGGTTGTCTTCGACGTGTTGGTTGAGGTCCGTTCGGGGCAGACCAGTGGGTCTGGTTTATCAACCTGCCAGTTTGTCAGAACGAAGTGTAGTGCTTGCCAATGACTACTACCAACCATTTGATTGCTGCTGGACATTGCGCTGGCGGTCCTTGGCACTTGATGGCGCGGTGGGCGATGTCAGCGATGACTTCGGGGCGGGCCCCAGTGATATGATCAGAGCACTGATGAAAAGGGGACCACGGCTGAAATGTTTTCTTTGGAGTTGCTTGACTAAGAGAAAGACAAACTTGTCTTGAATTGCGAATATTCAAGGTCTACCTTTCACCTTTTGTGGTGAGTCTTTGTGGGCCCTCTTATATCAAAGTCCTCCGGCGGTTCCCTCCCAGACCAGAAGCCCAGAAGTCCAAATGTGTGGGGTGCATCACAGCCAACCTCGCCGGCCTACCCACACTTGACACAAAGATTATTTTTCTTCTTTAGACTCCAAGATGGTGTCCAGCAGCCCAGTACGGATAACGGGCGGTAATTGGGACCGCCAGAGCACATGGCCTGGAACAAGGCATATGCAGCCTCTTCAGCCTCCATTTCTATTTTGCTATGGTCTTCTGCATCCCGCAATCTTGGCTTTACACCACCTCAGATCAATCTGCAGAATGAGTTTTATTGCAACTCTCAATATTTCTTCAGCCCAGGCACGCTGCATCGTGGGATCTGCCGCGAGGCTGTAGGTCGCGTCAATTGGTCGCCTATGGCGGCTGGCGCTTACCGCACAACTCCTGATTGGGGCAGTGGTCCCAACAGGCTGGACACGAACGAAGCTTCGCCGCAAAAGCAAGCCATGTGTGTTTGAGGACGTCGAGTCCCACTTGCTGAAGGGATTGGACTGGTCGGTCAAAGATGGCGGGAGCCTTCCCCGGATGGTTGGACTGTCGGGATAGGGGGGCATATCTGCTGGCCCGGCCCAAGGCTTTGGTCGCTATGGGAAGTTGATATCCAATGGATTGAGAAGAATCAGGGGTGTGAAGTCAGCATAGGAGAATGCCCTCTACGCAAGTGCAACCTGCCTGCAATTGTTTTCCCTATTTGTGTGCCATTGGCAAAAGCCCTAGAATGATCTATTGCGTGGTCGGCTGTGCTGCGGCCATGAGGGGGCTCTGACATGCGAGTCAACTCGGGAAAAGCGGGATGGGGTTCGACCCGGAATGAAGTCCCCTGTTCGGCTTCGCGGGAGGCTCCCTCCCGGCATTGGGGATGGACGGATTGTGGGTGGCCGGTGGATGGGGTCAGGTCGTTCATGTGGGGGGAGGATGAACGTAACGTTGACTTGGCCGGTATGGAATGTCTCTTGGGGGCTGCTGATCAGCATGATGCTCGATAGTAGGTGCCAGCTGATGTTTGCCGGATGTTCAGGTTCCAAGGCAGGTGAAATGTTAGTCGATGGTATCTGACCTAGTGTGGTCCTATGCGAGTATTGGCAACTGGCCTGGTGATCTGAAGCATGATAATATTAGCCCCCCAATCACACCACAAGTGCACAGATGGACGTGCAGTTCCTTGAAGATCCGTTCCCATAACAGCAACAGTCTAGTTCCGTGGAAGTACTATCAAAGCATGATGGTGAATTTTGTATAAAATCAAACTGCCCAACTCGTACATCCTCTAGCTGAAACACCCCCAGTCTAATAATACAACCAAGAATAGAAAACTTTATAATACAGTAAATCACATCATAGTCCTAACCCTCATCGGACTAACAACCCTCACCGCAGGATCAAAGCAAGCCTGCTTCAACAATTGGTATTCCTGCCCCTGAATATTCCATGGCAAGCCCAACGGTTGATCCATCACCGCCATCCGTGATCCAATCTCCTGCCCCTTCCCCTCACCAAATTGCCCCTCCGCCTCACTCCCAACACTAGGACTATTCTCCTTACTACTACTGACCTTCTTCCCCCCATGGTGACAATCCGTCAACCTCGAACCCCCATACCTTCTCTTGACATCCTGATACTTTTCCATAGGAAAAACCTCTCCTTCCACCTCGGTAATCAGCGGTACAGAGAAATCTATTTGCCCCAAAAAATGTCAGCTCTTTTCACCTCAAGGCGCAGAAAAAAACTTACCACCACCCAAATAACTCTCGACCTTGTACCCCGCCACCCCAGCCGCCATCCTCCTCCCGTTTTTCCCTCCCCCTCTCTTTATCACAAAACTCGCCCCCTTTTCGCTTTTGTCATCACCCCCATCCCAATCAACAAAAAGTTTTGGCCTCCCCCCAAAAAATTCCACCTCCCACTCCGCCCCAGGATCATATCTTGTCACGAGCCTCATGAAATCAGCGTCTGTGACTTTATCTCTCAGCTCCCCCTCCTGGGCGTGATCGCGGAGGTAGTTGACAAAGAGGTGGCACAGGTGATGCGTCACCATTGCTGCAATATGGAAAGCTAATCTTCTGAAGCGGGCTGTTTGGGCTTCGGAGGCGTCAAACCGTTTGTGGCGCCTGGATATGTCTGACTTGAGGCGGGAGTGGTAGAGTTTGGTGACGAGGTGGGTGTTGAGGTGGAGGATGGCGGCGCTTTTGGGGTTGAATCTCGAGGAGAAGGAAGGGGGGAGGTGGAAGAGAGAAGTGGTGGAGGGGCAGGCGAGGAAGCCGTTGCGTTTTGGGTCGAGTTTGATCAGGGGGAGGTTGTGGCGGACGGTGTAGAGGAAGTCGTCTACCGCGGAGGGGGTGTTAATTTTTTTGGGGAGGGGGGGTTCATGGTTGGAGATGGGGCGTTCGCGCCAGACAAGGAGGGATTTCTGGGCGAGGTTGGAGAGGGCTGGATAAAGGTTAGTGATAGGGAATAAGGGGGAGGAGGGAGGGTGGACTGACCTTGGCGTCCTCGGGGGCTTTCGAGCATTCGGATGCCGAGGTCGACGACGGAGGAGACTACCCAGGCTCGGCCGCCGGAGGGTTCGAGGGGGATGGTGGTGCCGTTGTCGAGGAGCTCTGAGATGCACACGCCGTAGAGGCCGCCGGTTTCTCTTGGAAGGAGTTGAGGGCGGAGTTTACCTTGCTCTATGGGCTGGGGAGAGGATGTCCATGTTGTTGAAGGGATGGAGGTGGAAAAGGCGCGGCCGATCTCCTTGCTGTCTAGCTCTACCGCGTGGGTAGGGTAGGCTGGGTAAGCTGGAAGAGATTGGTGATGCTTGTGTTGCGGTACCGGGCGTCGTTGAGGAGGCTGCTCAAAAGAGACAACACTCGGCTTGCCGATGATGCTATGCCCAGCCGAACGTTTACCTGTAGCTGGCTGGGCAAACGAAACGCTGGGTCCGGCAGTGGTACTGCGCTTTACCAGGCGTGAAGGAGGCTGCTCAAACGTTACGCTGGCACTCGCACTGGCACTGCGCGAGGGTGCCATCGCCACCGGTGATTCAGGGGGTAAACTGAGAAGGGGGTAAGCTAGGGACAGCTTTTGTGACAAAGCTCCTGATTCAGTGCTCGGTGAATGTAAACAAACTGCATAAAAAGTTGAAACAAACAAAAACAATGCAAGAGTTTCTTTGTCAAAGCTTTACGGTTCTCAGAAAAAGGTTTTAGACACAATCCATGCTTGTCGGCTTCATCCTTGTTTGACGAGACCAAAACCGAGGCATGGGATGCCCATGCCCGCGTTGGGGGGACGATGTGTTGATATAGGCTTGGATCTACTGACCACCTACACAGCCATATTTGGCAGCTCTAGATGTCCGCAGTCAACCTACAATAATGTGAATCATATATGGAACAGGCCAATTCTGGAGAGCCGGGCCTGCCTGTCCCGACTGGCCTGATGACCAAGTCATCATCAAGTCAGTGGAGAACTGTCTGTTTCTGGGTCCGAGAGAGGTCGTTGTTCATGATAAGGAAAGAGCGTGATCTATAGATCGCTAGCGACATGAATATTTTCCGTGGGGGACCATGAGGGCCAACTGAGTTGGTGTGAATGATACCGACCAGGCAGCCAGCCTGGATCAATAACCCGAATGCAGCGTGCGTAACCGCCGGGAATGATAGAAGAAAGTGCGACGAGAACGAGGTCTGTAGATGAGCGACTCATGATCCGGGAGAGCAGTTGCATTTGTGTGATGCGGTCTCGGCCAGTTGTGTGGGTGGCCCAGCAGCATAAGCTGGTGTTTCGGGTCAACGGGTCGATACTCGGCCATGGGTTTCCATGGCCAGAGACAATAGCCCTTGTTCGCCGTGCCACTCATCTCTGAATTGAAAGATTCAAGAGAGCCTTTGGAGGTTTGAAGATGATCTGAGCCAAGAATCCAAGAATCCAAGATGTGTGAAGTTGAAAGAGATACGTAATAGTGGGAAGGGTTAGGGTTAAATGAGGTAGTTGGCATCCCTGCAGCTGCTCCCGCTGTCGCAGTTGCCGATCTGCCACACCGTTCAGAGTGCCACTGGCATGCGCGTTCCAGCTTCATCTCTCAAAGGACATTTTCCCAATTCGCGCCTGAATAAGCAGCCAATCACAGCATGGTGCCATTGTCTGCTATACAAAGATTACACTGAATTCCTCGTGCCTGAGAGCACTGTAAGCATCGACTTTTTGTTGTGTGCCCTTTCGGGAACGCCTCGTGGCACCTTGTTGCAGTACCTAGGTACCTTGCTGGCCGTTGCTGTCGCTGTCGCTGGTCACAATGGCTCCCGCTCCCGGCATGGCACCCTACTCCGATGAGCCGACCGGTCCCTTCCACAGACCAGAACACAACGACGAGAGCACAGGCAGGATGTCGCACGAATCTGAGTCCTCGGTGTCTACCACGAGTATCGTCTTCGATCGGATCGAGGAGCGCCTCGCTGCCAAGGAGGGCCACTTCGAGCTCGACGACCACGACCCCATGAAGGAGGCCGACGACGACGACAATGACCTCGAGACTGGTCGCTTCCTCGGTGGGAGATCCAGCACCCAAGAGGAAGATTTCCCAGCCAAAAACGATGGCATGAACCGGGGGATGCGCAGGACGCTGATCATCGTGGCCGGGCTCTTGATCTCGGCGTGGGTTGTCGGTCTCTTCTTTTACGTTTCCCACAAGTCCTATAAGCCCGCCTCCCAGATCGAACACGACCCTCAGGCGACTGTCGTGCAAGGGACTGGGAAGCAAGTGACGCTCGATCAGGTTATGGGCAGCTACTGGCGTGCTGAAAGTCACTCCATAAGCTGGATCGAAAGCCCGGACGGTGAAGATGGGCTATTGCTTCTGAAGGACGGCCCCGGAAAGGACTTTCTCGTTGTTGAGGATGTACGGACCCAGAACAGCGCTGGCGTGAATGCCGCTGTGGACGTTGCGAGCAGCAGAACGTTAATCAAGGAAAGGCACTTTGACTTTGGCGGCCAGACGCACACTCCTGGAAGGGTATGGCCAAGCAAGGACCTCAAGAAGGTGTTGATTGCAACAAATCTGGAGGCCAACTGGCGCCACTCGTTCTATGCCTCCTACTGGGTCTTCGATGTCGACATGCAAATAGCAGAGCCCCTTATTCCTGGCGAGCCAAACGTCCGCGTTCAGCTTGCCCAGTGGAGCCCTACCAGCGATGCTATTGCCTATGTCAGAGACAACAACTTGTTCCTGCGCAGCCTCAAGCACGACAAGGTTGTCCAGATCACCAAGGATGGCGGTGCTGAGGTGTTCAACGGTGTTCCTGACTGGGTATACGAAGAGGAAGTCTTCTCGGGCAACAGCGCTACCTGGTGGTCCGAGGATGGCAACTACATCGCCTACTTGCGCACCAACGAGACGGGCGTCCCTGAGTATCCTGTTCAGTACTTCCTCTCCAGGCCCAGCGGCACGGAACCGGCACCCGGCGAAGAGTCGTACCCCGAGGTCAGGCAGATCAAGTATCCCAAGGCTGGTGCTCACAACCCCGTCGTCAACCTCAAGTTCTACGACGTGGCCCGCGATGAGAGTTTCACAGTGGAAATCTCTGGCCGGTTCGCGGATGATGATCGCCTCATCACAGAGGTGGTCTGGGCTGGTGGCCAAGTTATCGTCAAGGAAACAAACAGAGTCAGCGACGTCCTCAGGGTCGTCCTTGTTGACGTCGCTGCGCGCACTGGCAAAGCAGTTCGCGAGCTGGACGTCAAGGCCATCGATGGTGGCTGGTTCGAGATTACGCACAAGACCAAGTACATTCCAGCTGACCCTTCCAAGGGGCGTGAGCAGGACGGTTACATCGACATGGTGATCCACGATGACAACGATCACCTCGCCTACTTCACGCCATTGAACAACTCGGAACCAATCATGTTGACTTCTGGACATTGGGAAGTTGTCGACGCCCCCTCCACCGTTGATTTGGATAACAACATTGTCTATTTTGTCGCAACCAAGGAATCTTCTATCCAGCGCCATGTCTACCAGGTCGATCTGTCGGGCAACAACCTGAAAGCGGTGACCGACACGGGCAGTGAAGGCTATTACGACATTTCGTTTTCGGCCGGGACAGGGTATGCCCTTCTATCTTACAGAGGTCCCAACATTCCCTGGCAAAAGGTTATCAGCACTCCAGCAAACGCACACAAATACGAGCACATGGTGGAGGAGAACAAGGAACTGGCAAAGAGTGCCAGGGAATACGAGCTCCCTATCAAGATCTACGGCACCATCAAGGTTGACGGTGTTGAACTCAACTATGTTGAGCGTCGCCCACCACACTTTGACAAGAACAAGAAGTATCCAGTTCTGTTCCAGCAATACAGCGGCCCTGGGTCTCAGAGCGTTAACAAACGGTTTACTGTCGACTACCAATCCTATGTCGCCGCCGGCTTAGGTTATGTGTGCGTAACTGTTGATGGCCGCGGAACTGGTTTCATTGGACGCAAGAACCGTGTAATCATCCGCGGGGACCTTGGAAAGTGGGAAGCCCATGATCAGATCGCTGCTGCCAAGATCTGGGCGTCGAAGAGCTATGTTGACGAGGAAAGACTGGCCATTTGGGGCTGGAGTTTCGGTGGATTCAACACCCTCAAGACTCTCGAGCAGGATGGTGGACGGACCTTCAAGTACGGCATGGCCGTTGCCCCAGTCACCGACTGGAGATTCTACGACAGCATCTACACCGAAAGATACATGCTTACGCCTCAGACCAACGGGCATGGTTACGATACAAGCGCCATCAACAACGTCACGGCTCTGAAGCAGAGCGTCCGTTTTCTCATGATGCACGGTGTTGCGGATGACAATGTGCACATGCAGAACTCCCTGACGCTACTCGACAAGCTAAATATGGTTGGCGTTGAGAATTATGATGTTCACGTCTTCCCAGACAGTGACCACGGGATTTATTTCCATAACGCCAACCGGATTGTTTACGACAGTAGGTTCTCTTTTTCGACAGCGCATACTGCTCAACACTAACAACCGCCACAGAGTTGACCAACTGGCTCATCAATGCCTTCAACGGAGAATGGATCAAGGTTGCCAATGCAAAGCCTCAAAAGAAGAGGAGCATACAGCCTATTCTTCCAATTCTATAGGAATTTGAGACGGGGTTCAGCAAACACGGCGTTACTGGGCATTGATCGGCGTTTTGGTACATGACTATTCTTTAACGTTACAATATGAGGCATCATGAATAGAAACAGATTAACTCCTTCCTCTCCACCGCCAATCTCCTAGTTGGAACTCAAGATGTCCGAATCAGTTGCGGATGGGTCTCGACGCTCTGGTCGATCTTCTCGATAACCGCAGCAGTTCCATACGCGCACACTTGGGCAAACCCGCCCATGTCACCGGCATCGAATCTGAGGGCGATGACGGCGTTGCCGCCTCTGCTTTGGGTCTCGGCTACGATGCGGGAGATGGCGTCGTTTCTGGCCGAGTAGAGCTGTTTCCGTGTCAGTTACCTGGTGTATTCAGATGTTGGTGAGGGAAAAAAATGCCGTACCAGGTTGGTAAACCACTTGAGCTCACCACCCACAACGCTCTTCAGCACCATCGACATGCCTGCCGCCCAGTTCCGAGAACGGACAGTAATGCCGTAAATTGCGCCTAGGACTTTGACGACACGGTAGCCGGGGACGTCGAACATGGTTGTTGTGATGACGCCGTTGGTTTCGGTGAAGCAGTGGAGGTCCTGGATGGAGGCAGGAATGTCTGCTTGTTGGTTTTGGGGTTTGGTGGAGGAGGACATCTTGGTGTTAGAGTTTGGCTGGAACTCGAAATATGGACTCAGATTGTTCTATTGTCTCGGGACGGTTGAATGATAGCTACCTATAGCAAAGAAACATGGACATAGACTCGTTATATGCACTTTTGAGCTCTGCCAAAAAGAAGCTGCCACGGGAACAACTGGCAGACTCCCGTCTCCTGCCTGCCCGAGATGTCATCGCCATGGCAAGGCTTTGGGCCTCTTTCAAGCCAATGAATATACCGCACGTCCTCATAACCTGGAGGTATGCTAGGACGAAGTTGGCCGTATTTCGTATCCAGCCACGCCAGCTTCACTTACACCAGAGCACAGCCCCACTTACCCCAGGCCAAGACGGACTTGTCAGGGGGGGTAATGGCAGGGCTGAGAGGGGATCAGCAGTTGGGCAGACAGCAGGCTGGATGAAGTCGGGTAAGCCGACTGCTTTCTCGGACAGTATTCAGACCTTAAGCCATCTTACTTGTCATGGGAGAACATCGCATTGCGGGAGATATCGGAAGTGTGTCAAAGATGGACAAAAGAAGGGTTAGGGTAATCCGCCAAGCAAAAAGCCCAGAACGATCAAGCATTGCCAAGAGATCCGAAAGCACTCCACGAACCACCATCACTATCAGTCAATGATACCCAACTGCTGTCTGGCGCATCTGTCAAAAAACAGATCATAGTCCCTACACTTTGCGAACAAAGTGCACCGAGAGATGAAGTCTGAACCAGAAATAGAAAAAAGGGAACAAATATCGCGCGGCAGGAGATGGGTAACACTTTTCACCGGGGAGATTCCCCACCTCGTTTAATCTGGAATCACGGAACGTCCTTTCCAGGAAAACTGGTCTGGGGGGAGGACGACGTTCCGTGATCACCAGGGGCCGGCTCCCTACTGTAGGAACAGGCGGTTGGCGATGCCGGCTCGCTAATCTTCAATTTATCATTCAGCCGCAAGAGGGGAGACAGAATGAGAATGGTCTCATTCCGAGGCATGGATGTGATCTGGGTTGATCGTCCCGGAGGTGAATGATATGGATATATAAACCATTCTCACCTCCATCCATCTTACATTTCCGGATTTCAGGAGAAGTCACTTGATTACCCCCATCCTTGACTCCCTGTATAAGCCACCCAAAATGCACCCCTCCCTCCTCCTCGGCCTCCTGGCCGGCACCGCCCTCGCCGGCACCATCCGCCGCCCCGGCCGTCCCCGTCCCCAAGCCCCCACAGCCGAAACCCTCTGCCCCATCGTCTTCGACGGCCGGCCCGACTCCTCCCTCGAACCCCTCGACTTTGACGACTGGAACACCTCCCCCTTCAACCCCGACTACGTCAAAGGCGCCGGCCTCCCCTGGTCTTCCATCCTCCAGTTCCCCGACATCTCCCCCCCGGCCCGGTTCGACGACCCGACCTACCAGAAGCCCTTCGAGGTCACCATCAACGACTCGTCCATCTTCAACAACCAGCGGGGCTTCCGCCGCGCCGGCCTGCAGTTCCAGGGGGACACCAACCGAGACTCCCCCGGCTCGTCGGGCATCAAGACGATCCACTTCTCCCTCAAGTGGGACGCCCAGCGGCCCCTGAACCTGAGCCACGAGTACCTCAACGTGTGGCACGAGACGGCCGACTACAGCGCGAACCAGTTTAACTTTCAGGCCGGCGCCATACTCGGGCAGAACAGTCTGGCGAGGGACACGTGGAAGGTGCTCAACAGGCAGAACAGGCAGGTCTGGAGCACGCCGATCCTGAGGAACGAGTGGCAGAACTTTGCCATCTCGTTGGACTTTGTCAGAAAGTTTGTTTACCTTATTCCCACACGCCCTATCCCGGTTATCATGACAAGGCAAAAACAAAAAAAACAAAAAAAAAAAAGGTGTGAAATGGTTTAAACTGACATGAAAAATAACAGCACCCTCCGTGTATACTACAGCAGAGGCTCCGAACCCCTCCGCAGCGTGACCAACGCCCTGACCAACAACAACGCCGGCGAGGGCCAATACCAAGTCGGCATCCTCCGCAAGCCCACCGGCACCAGCGACGTCGTCAACTCTGGCTACCACCAGCGCAACCTCAACGAAGGTCTCATCTACGGCAGCGTCTTTGTCGAAGACGGCGAAGGCGGCTGCGTCTCTCTTTAATCCCCACCTCAAAAATGTACATAAACCATTATCAACATTACATAAAACATATGAATTCACACCGTTCATAACTCCCCATCTTTTTTTTAAAGCCAGTTCACCATCTCAATTTCACCCAAGGTAGGTACCTAATCTATCCTCAAGCATCGTCCCCGTCCCCATCCCCGGGAATAAACCCCCTCCCCCCACTAACCCTCCTCCCCTTGACGCTGAAATTCCCCGGGCCTTGGTAGATCTGCCTGGGGTAGCTCTCGCCAACCATGGGCATGTCCTCCCTGCTCAGCAGCGCCCGTCCCTCCATCCTCGTCTCGTTGCTGATGACGCGGTAGAGCAGGAGCTCGGCGTTGAGGGGGGTCTTGACGGTCTTGTTCGGGAAGGTCTCCTGCTCGACGTTGAAGTCGAGGGACCAAAAGACGTCTTGCGGGGTGGGGGGGGAGTCGGTGTTGCGGTTGCACCAGAGTGGGTGGACCTCGCCGATTGTTTCGGTGAGGGAGGTGCCGATTGTGTGGCAGTAGGTTGTTAGGGGGGTGGATTCGAAGGGGGTGTTGGGGGGGAAGGTTATGTTGAAGTTCACGCTGGTGAAAGGTTAGTATTGAAGGTATGGGACGGGGGGAAAGATATGTCGACAGAGTAGGAATGGGAGGAGGAAGATAGACGTACTAGAAGCGGTGGGAGAGGATCACGGCGCCGGCTCGGAAGTTTGTGATTTGGATGTCGGGGATGGGGTCGATGCGGACGGGTTGAGGGGGAGGGCGGCCGTCGTTGTTTTGGGGGGCTCTGCCTGCCAGGAGGGCACCGAGGAGGGCGGTTGGGAGACGCATTGTTGGTGGTCTTGAGTCTCCGTATCGGTGACAGTTGCCTGGCTAAAAGTCTTTGTTGGTTGGAGGGTACAATTCTCTCTTGTGCTGGGGAATAATTTATAGGCGAGAAATGTATAGATTGCTCTATCTGCTCCGCCCGCAAGCCTGACAACAAAAGGTCACGAGAGTTGTCTCCGACAATTCACTGCTTCGTCTGGAGTCCTCCGCCATCTTGGATGCTCCAGATAAAGGGGAGGAAGTTGCTCTGAGCCATTGCTCATCCCGTCAGTTGCCGCCGGTCTAGAGAGAGCAAGAAGAATTGAAGCCTCCTGACGTCACGCAACGCTATCTTTGCTCCTGATCACAGCCGCGGTACCCATTTATTGGAAAGCGTGATACACAATGGTTTTGACTGTAATCTCCGTTATGCTCTTGTTGACAGCGGCTCAGGGGTTCAGATGAGAGCCACGAGAGGGTTTGATATGGGGCTGAGTCTATCGCACGGAGGATATGATGAGGTTGCTCCGGGAGCATCTCTTATCAATATTTTACTTATTTTGGGAGCTTGAGACTATCTACCCGTCTACCTTCAGCTGATGAGGCCCTACACATATGAATATCGAGGTGAATGTCAGAGGGGCAATGAGCGGTGTACCGTCACACACCGAGACCTTCCCGGATCCGAGAATAACCACGTCTCTTCACCTCAGTGAATCCCAAAAAGGAAGTTTTCATTTGTTCAAGTATATAACCACCGCTATTACCGCCAATATTGGCATGACTGTCCAATTGGGTAATAGTTGGGCGGTGAGATAGTGAGGGGGTGTCCGAGAAGGTAAGTGGAATGTCGTGGACCTGATGGAGGGGCTGGAGGGGAGATGGAGGGGAAACTTGGGCAGAAATCTCGATTTGATGCCGTGTTCATGCCTACATGTGCGATGGGAAAGACTGAGTGGTCCAGCGGACGTCTGAGAGCTGCAGTAGCCCAGAGACAGAGAGGGGTGAATGCTGCCCCACCGCCAACTCAGCAGGAGCTTTGCTTCCAGCCCTCAAACCATGCCCGGTGGCCCGGGTACACCAAGTTTTGAAATCGGGTAGAAAACCTGCTTTTTCCCAGCCGTTGGGTTTTTGCATTTTCCTTTTCCTTTTCCTTCTCCAAACCCTTCAAGCCAGGCGGTCTATCAACTGTCTGCTTTGGATTGAAGGAGTAAACCCTTTCCGCGGCATCGTCGCCGAGTGGAAGTCCCCCACCAACGCTGGTCCGATTCGGCCCCGGCCACGGCTCCAATTAGCGGGCAGTGACCAGGGGTGCCGTTTCGTTTCCAGGCTCATTTCGGAAGGGCCGTCACCCAGCCCAGCGTCCACTATTGCCGATTTGACCCCCCCTTGGAAACGACGAGACGATAAGAAGGAGAAAAAAAGATCTGACGACGACGACTTTGCAATTCGCAACACCATCACAACCTCCTTTACGAAGCATCGAGACGCTGTTGCCTTTGGCATTACGTGTTGACCGGTTCAGCCGTTCTTTCGGAGCTACCAAAGGTACGTAAGACGCCCATTGTCATTACCTACCAAATTTCCAAAGGGACCCCACAGCAGCAGAGGGATTGGATTCGCGCCCCCTTTCCACCGCCTGGGGCGTTCCCAGTTGTAGCGGCCCAACTTAGGTACTTATTGTATTTTTCAGCGATTAACTTTTATCGCGTTCTTGCCAGATCTCTCCAATCCCGCACCTCAGCCTGCAGCCTAGCAGCCGTCGTCAAGACACCACGCCTGCTGGTCGCATCTAATCTCTTCGCCTCCTCCCCTCTTCGCCGTGCTTGCAAAGCCACCAACACCGACAGCATGTCCATCCAGGTTCCCATCGACCTGCTCACATCGCGCTTCAGCATGGGGGAGCGCTTCAGCAGCCTGCGCGCCAACACCATTGGCAACCGCTTTGCCAACCTCAAGCCCCTCTCCGAGTTCCTCGACATCAAGCGTGTGAACAAGCCCGAGAACTTTGTCGAGATGCAATCGCGTGTCAACTACAACCTCGGCCACTTCTCGAGCAACTATGCCATCGTCTTCCTGATGCTCTGCGTCTACGGCCTCCTCACCAAGCCCTTGGTCTTGTTCGACATCATCTTTGTCACCGTGGGCATGTTCATCATTGGCAAGCTCGACGGTCAAGATCTCGAGTTTGGTACCCAGCGCTTCTCGACAATGCAACTTTATACCGGCCTTTGGGTCATTGCGATCCCAATCGCCCTGATTTCCGGCGTCTTCGGCCTCATGATGTGGTTGATTGGCGCCAGTGGTGTGGTCATTCTTGGCCACGCCGCACTTTTGGACAAGCCTATCGATGAGGCTTTTTCCGGGGAGGTGGTCTAGGTGGTCGGCCACGAGCTCCCAAATTTTCGCCCCATGGGGGAAGACCATCCAGGCGCGAGCGGAGGAAATATGAGGCGCGCCAGGGGGACGACAGCTGGTGGGGTGATGACCGGCGTGTCGAAGAAGTGGATGAATCTGATTCTGGTGTCGGGCTGGCCTCGAGCGCATTGGTCAGACGGGGTGGAAGCTTTGGTTCGGGCATGAATATCGTTGCTCGGGAGGACGGAGAGGAGACGACGGACGACTCGGAAGACGGGACGGATGATGACTATGACGATGACATGCCCATGCTCAGCCCGCGGGAGGAGGCTCTCGCCGAGGCTGCCATGGCACGTGTAGCGCGTGCCCATTCGAGAGGCAAGACGAATGTGAAGTTGGGCAAGGAGGAGTTGGCTGCCTATCAGAAGAAGCTGGCGATCATCGAGTACCAAAGGACGAGGCCACCACGGAGAGAGCGTGTTGCTGTTCCCATCACTGCACTTGGACCTGCTGCCCGCAGCGCCAATCGACTGCCATCTGACGGCAGCACACCCCCTTCGGCCTCTTCGCCCGATCCAAACTCGGAAAGAGAACCAGCACAGCCACCAATGGGCTACTTTCCTCCTTCCTCTTCGCGCTCGTTTCCTCGTTCAGGCTCTAGTGCATCCAGGACACCTAGCCAGACCAGGGTTGACAGAGACCGGGACTTGTCGCCGTTCACGTATTCGTACATTCGCAAGGGCGATTCCGAGATTCGACCAAGCTCTCGGCAGCCCTCTGATTCTTCCGACCATCCAAGGGTCCCTCAACGCCGCAGCGAGTCTCAGGATCCTTTCCAGTACATGACGGACAAGCAGCCATCGCCTCTTTCAGGAGCCTCAGCCTCGTCGCGGACACTTCATCTTGATCCTTTGTCGGGAGCACCCTATTATGGATCTTCAACGGTTGTTCGCCGACGGACCGGCGGTCACGAAGACAGCGCCAGCGGCAGCGAGGACGCCTTTGACCCTGCGCCTCCTGGGCGGGTCAACAGCTCCGGCACCACCCGTCCTGACTCGAGGGGCGATGACAAGTTGTCTCCTTCGGCCAAGAAGTCATCTTCTTCCAGTTCGGCTGTGCCTTCTCGCAAGAAGTCGGTTGCTACACGGACCAGCATCTTGGGTACTGCTAGAAGGAAAGCGAAATGATAAAGCCGAATGTGTCTCTGTTTTCTGTTTTTTTTTCTCTCTTTTCATTCTCCTCTCTGGGCAAAGTTTTGTGTGCGTGCGTGCGCGGCGGTCGGAGTCTATTTATCATCCTGGAGCAAACAGCGCGGATTTTGGGAAAAGAGGATCGGCTGGGATAACTATAGACTTGTGGGAATTTGAAATCAAATGAGTTTGTGTGAAGTTTTCTTGTTTGCAATATGTGCCCTTGCCATGTTTGATTGTCCTGACTTACAAATTCCACCGAGGTATACTTGACCATTAACGCCCGTTGTTTAATAATATCCATCATGATACCTTTTCCCACGTACCATCATCATCATCGTCATCATTATCGATTGTCGTTTGTGTCAGTTAATCAGAAAAGAACTTTGTCACCCCCTTGACCATCCCATCCCCCCATCCACCACCACCCCCCAAGTCCCTAGTAAAACTCTCGGTCGTCTTCTCCCACGAACTCCCGTCGTAACCCCTCGTCGATCGTTCCACTGTTGATCTGGCCATTTTGACCGCCCCGGCGGCACCCCCAGCCGCCCCGGCGAGTTTGACTGCCTCGCCGACGAGTCCTACGCTGTCTCCTGATGCGGCTTTACCGGCCACCCCGATGAGCCGCTCGATTGCTTTGGGGAGACGGATCCCTACTTTTGCGAGGAGGGCGGTGAGGAACCCGCCGGTGAGGAGGGGCATGATGACTAGCATGAAGACCTTGAGGGGGTGGCGCTTTGCGTGGTTGAGAAGGTCGCGAAGGAGGCGGCGGATTTTTTTGTGGAGTTTGGTTAGGAGGTTGGGGCGGGGGGAGCGTTTATAGTAGGAGGAGGGGGTGCTTGGGCGGCCGCCTGGGGGGGGGGAGGGGAGGTTAGTATGGGATATAAGGAAAGGGGGGGTTTAATGTGTGGGAGACGAACCAAACCCAGCAAAGAAGGAGGATCGGGATGCGTTGCCGCCTGCGAGGTTAAACAACGCGCGTGAGGCGTTGGATTGGGAGAAGAACGAACGGGAATCATCATCCACACTGCCCCTATGACGAGACCTCGACCGGGAACGGTTGCGCTGGGAGCGGGAGGGGGCGGGCTCATGGTCGCCGTAGATGAGGTCGTCGTCGTCTGAGGACGGGGAGGCGAAGAAGGAGGTTATACCCCCCATCACCGACCCGCTTTCCTCCCCCGCATGACGATGATGATGCTTCTTTGAAGAACGGCGCCTGCTCCGGGAGCGCTCCTCGCGATGATACTCCCGGGGAGAAGAGCGGTCCTTGGACCTCGAACGGTGGTGCTTCCTGCTGGAGCGGTGGTGGGATCGGTGGTGCCGTTTGGAGGTTGAGTGGGCTGTTCGACCCGAGATGACGGAGGAGGCGTCGTCTAGGAGGCCCATTTTGACGATAGAGTCTTCTCAAGATGTGGTGGAGGTTCTCGCGAGAAACAGGGGACGCGTTCGTAGGGCTGATCAGCAAGGTCCCTTGAAAATAATGGAGCTATCACCAAGAATAGCAGAGGCACCGCAAAATGCAGGTACGAGTTGCGTCAAACCAGACACTAAACCAATGCACGAAACAAAGATTGACAGCGAAGCAACAACGGATACACATCTAACCCAGAAAAATGGAAACGAAGAGAGGGGAGTGATTTCACCGCTTCGCCTCTCCCCGCGAATTCAACAAATGCCAAAAATCATGAGGCTGGTCAACGAGCTGTGATCCTTGTCGGCATGTTGTTGATTGGATGACAGGTTGCGGAGCCCTGGCTGAAACGACTGTTGGTGCCGCAGGGCTGCAGGTGTAAGTGACCCTAACCCTGGGATATTCTGTGAAGCTATCTACATTGTCTCAATGCTGTCTATTAATATTCCCCGTTCTATCCCATGCGTTTTTGTATCACATCAACTTCAAGCCAAAAGTCTTTCACTTTCCCCCTCAGCCCTCGCCTCTCTCTCCTTCTTCAGCTGCTCATAATCAGGCAGCCAAAGACTCAACACGGTAAACACCAACGCCATAGCCACCATCAACACCCAAATCGAATACCCATGCAGCAACCACTGCGCCTTCACACTCAACGCATACAAACTCGCAAACAGAGCCGGAGAAAACGACCTCATCCCGCTCACCACGGCCTGCGAAATCGACACCAACGTCCCAAGCATCCTCGCAACAGGAGCAACATCATTGACAGCAAGCTGAATAGCCGTAAACGACATACTCACCCCGCTCCCCAAGCAGAAAAACACCGGCGCACACACCCAAAACACCGTCACAAACTCCGGCCTCCCCGTCCTCACCAACATGCTAAACACCGGCCCCAGCGCAAAGAAGAACGGATACGCCTTCGCACAAACCCTCATAACCCCATTCGTCCCAATCCTCGCCTGCAGCCTCGGGAAGATCGCCAGCATCCAAACCGCCTGACTCAACCCAGTAAGCCCCATCAGCCACGAAATCTGCACCGGCGAGAACCCAAACCCCCCCAACTCCACCTTGGTAAACCAAAACACCGGCAAGATGGCCGTGTAAGAGTAAGCCAGCAACATCACCCACCCATTCACCACCAACACGATCCCCACCCCGGGACTCCTCACCAACTGCCCAACCGTCATCCTCTCCACCTCCCTCTTCCCCTCCGTCCCCCTATCCAACGTCTCCTCCACCCAAACCCCTACCACCCCAGCACACCCCAACCCCATCCCCCCAATCACCAAACTAGACAACAAATACGGATACCGTTCCATCAACCCCCCCTCGAAAAACCCCGGCCACGTCCCCGCCGGCTCAGCCAACATCCCCCCCATCAACGGCCCAAGCGAAATCCCCATATTATTCGCAATGCTAAACCACCCAAACGCCTTGGCCTGGTGGTTCCCGCTCCTCTGCCCGCACTGCTCTGCAATCATGGTCCTGATCGTCACCACGTTCCCCGCAAAGACACCCGCCGCGCACCGATAAACAATCATTTCTGTGATTGTTTTGGCAGTGCCAAACAGCATCGTCGCGAGGGAAACCCCTACTATGGAGGCGACAAGGACGGGTTTTCGACCAAAGGAGTCGGAGGCCCGGCCCCAGAAGACCATGACAAACATTTGGGTGAGGGAGAAGAGGGATTCGATCAGGCCCGAGTAGAAGCCTACGTCTGTGTCGGGGAGGGCGCCGTTTTCTTGGGCCATTTTGTTGATGTAGGGGAAGATGGAGAAGAAGGCTATGGGTTCGAGGAGGCGGGCGAGGCAGAGGAGGAGGATTTGGGAGGCTGGGAAGGGGGGTTCGGATTCTTCTTCTGGGGGGTCATTGTTGATGGTTGGGGAGGGACCTGGGGGGAGGGCTGCGTCGCCTCCTGTTGTTGGGAGCGGGAGGAGGAGGGGGGTTTGCTCCGTTGGTGGTTTGAGGGGTGGTGGTGATGGTTGTTGTAGCGATGATGAGGAGGAGTAGGTGGAGGAGAGTAGGCTCCTCATTTTGGCGGTGAGCTTTAGCTGATTGTGAGGGTGGTAAGTGCTCAAGATGTTGTAAACGTAGGCGTGTTAAAGTAATGTAAGATCGAGTCGTGAGAAGAGCCGCACTAGGGGTATAAAACCTCGTCTTTCATAAACGGTTTTGTGTGTGTATATCGTTGCTGGCAAAGTTGCTCGACGTTCAGACGTCTTGTCTCATGTCGCAAAAGGCGTGATGTGTAAAGTTTTCGGTTTCATAAACAGCGCGTTTGCATTATATTACCCCGACCTCGGGCTTTTGGAATCCCTAAAACCAACCGATGAGCAAAAGGAAAAGGATGGGAAAATGGGAAACTGTCGTGAAATGCAGGTTCAACCATTGAAAGAGCGATAGCAAAAACCGCACTGGCCAATCCGGATGTTGTTGGTTCCCTTGCTCACATCGTCGATACGATTGGTCCGAATGGATATAAAAGCGGGTTTTGGTTTTGGCCTTGCCTCGACAAAAACGGACTTCTCACCGTTTGACCGTTCCAACTTCCATCGCAATGGCTGTACCTGCCCGAGTACATACATGACCACCACCTCATGCTTCCTGTATCACCGAAAGCCTCCTCCTCAAGGAGATAACTCGCATTCCATTGTCCAGCCAAGCAAGTCAGGTCCGTTCCTGCGCAAAAGGCCAAACCAGCAGCAGCCTGTGTTTTCCCAATACGGAAGGCAGTACAAGTACCAGAGAAACACAGTTCCAGAAAGGAAGGGTCCAACGTGACCTTGCAAGTTGAACACACACACACACACACACACACACACACACACACACACACACACACACCTGTGTGATGTGAAGTGTTGTTCTGGTTCGTTCCATCTGGCAGTTTTGGTTGGTAATTTCTCCGAGAGGGCTTTGTGTGACGAACGAGCGCCACTTTCCATGCCTCGGGAATATCTCAGGTTTGTACTGCCGTAAGTCAGGTCATTCTGAAACTGGTGGTGGTAGTGGTGGTAGTGGTGGTGGTGATGATGGTGGTGAAGAGTTGAGTTTTGAATCGAGATATGCCTATTTATTAATGACCTCAAAGGTAATCTGTAAACTAGTTCGCAACCAAAAAAAAAAAAAAAAAAAAAAAAAAAAAAAAGGCGAGGGTATAAAGGTATCTCTGTCGTAAACCCTTTGAAACCGTTCGTTAAACCCCCCCAAAAGCACCTATCTAAACGCCGTGCTGTCTGCTATTCTCCGGTCGTGTCTTGACCACCCGTCCGTTTTTGCTTCTCCCTCTTGATGTCGCAGAATATAGGACAGAAATGTAGAACAGAAACCGCTGCTCATGAACCCTATTATTATGAAGCCAGAATCCCTGCCATGCATGCAAACCCAAATCAAGAAGCATACCCCCCCCTTACCTGCACCCCCGAACTCAACCCAGCATACCCAGCATACCCCCCATTCCTCTGACTGGTATACCTCCACAACAGGCTCGCCCCCTTGAGCTTCAACTTCTTCGCCAAACCCCTCAGGTCATCCTCCGCCCCTCTCTTGGCCCCACTCTTCTCTGGCTTCTCCTCCTCAGGAGCGGTGCTCTTATCCATAGCCCACACGAACCTCTTCCTAAACCGCCTCCAGTCATCATTCGTCGGCCGTGGATCGCACCACTCCCCTTCCTCCCCAATCTCCCCGAGGTCCCAGTCGTCTTTCTCCTCGTCGATTGGCAGCGGGTAGTACGACAGCTCGTTATGGTGAGGCCGTCGGGGTTGGTGGTTGATGTTGGCTTCAATGTCGAACTTGAACCGGTAGGCTTGGTGTATCTGTTGGGGTCGGTATTGTGGTTCAGATGATGAGGAGGAAGCAGAGGTTGATGGAGGAGACGAAGACAATGGTGGCAGAGATGGAAGAGGTAATGACTGGGGCGGTGATGGCGAAGGGGCATTGCTGCTCATTGGAGTGGGCAAACGACTTGCTGATGGTGATAAACTTGGCATTGGAGTGCCAGTTCCACTGATCGCACTGCTCGGTGCTGGTGATGGATAACCGCCCATGCCCGTCGCTGCTGCCCCTTGTAGTTGTGCGTGTTGCTGATGGTTTGAAAGGGGCGCCATCCCGGATGGGTGCCCGAAATCAAACTCGAACTGGAACTCCTGATGAACGACAAACACCAATGTTTGTAGCTTGGGGAACTTGGCCAGACTGGTCATCAGCTTGTGCATGTTCGTCTTGGAGACCTTCCAGCTCAACACAGGGTGAAAGATTCCTGGGTAGATGCCGTACGAGGTGCCGAGGGCCAGTCTGTTGATGTTGTCCCGCACAAGAGGAATCTGGCTCATGAAATGCAGCGTCCGGTGTAGCCGTTTGACCAACAGATATGGTTCCAGGAGCAAGATGTCCCGGGAGAGGTCGACGTACTTCGTCGTCGGGCCTAGCGTCAACGGTTTGTAGTGGTGAAGCACAAAGCATCGGCTCTCTCGACAGACAGCTGCCAGCGGCGGAGGAGGCTCCGGGTGCACATTGGCAAACATCAACCCCTTCTGAGCCGGAGTCTTCTGTTTGGAGCTGGGAGCATCCATGACCTCGTACACCCGGGATTCTGGCAACGAGTACTCCCAAATCATATTCCGGATCTCTGCCGGTAATCGCTGAAAACTCCAAAACTCTGTCGGCGTCTGAGCGAACCCTCGCCTGTGGTAGTTCTGATCGCGATGCATCATGTCGGGCCTCGAATCGTAGTGGTCGATGCTAGATTTCTTCCCAACCGTCAGAATTTCGTGCTTCGTACGGCCCTGATATGTCGGGCAGCCTTCGTTTCGGCCAGATCCGGTCTCGCCAAGTAGAAAGGTCCTTTCTCCCGTGTCGTCGAGCCTCTGATGATAATAGCCGGCCCAGCCTCTCGGTCCCGCTGGCCACGTCAAATCAACCTCTCCACACCGACTCTTTGAGCCGCTCTCCAACGACACGTCGACTGGGGAAAAAATAATGGGCTGTGATATGAGAATGCCGGTAATTCACTGGAAATAAGACCGCCCACTATTAATGTCCCTTCCCTTTCCCTCGATCGACTGTTGCTACCGCTTGGTGGCGGGATTCTGCAGAATGTTGGACTTGCAGGTGGCAGGCCGGGCGGGAGGGTTGCTTATGAGAAGCTGAGTTATATGGAGGCTTTGGTGTGCGTGGAATACCTGGGGAGGTTGACCAGTGAGAGGGTGTTGATGGGATATGGGGGAAAGTTCTCAGCTGCAACAGACTATGTGCGGTATCACGTCATCCACTATGGAAGGGAGTCTCTTGAAAGGTCAGAAAGCAAAGGAGGAAGTTGGAAGAGAAATCGAGAAGGGGTACGAAGGCAGGACACCACCAAGTTTTGGGGCTGTTCTGTGGCTTCTCAGCTCCCGTCACTTGACAAAGCGAGCACGAGGGCGAACCGAGCTTGACCAGCCTGGCAATGGCAATACGGAACCCTGGACCAAAGCACCATGCTCGGGAGCACGTCGGGAGTAGCACATGTCGGAAACGAGGTCAGGGGGGTGGATACAAGGTGCACTTCTTCCCCCCTAGTGCTGCCAAAACCCAACCGTAGGTGGACTACCATCTGTGCTTGCTTGGACATGGGAGCCGAAGGAATCCTGGACGGCTTTCAAGATGGGACGAACAGGCCCCAAAACCTTCCACAAGAGGCAAACTCCCGCACGGTACTGCTCGCTGGCCGGCACAGCATGACCATGGCCCATCCGAGGCTACCGACTGTTGGGCAGTGGAGGGCTTGGTCATATTCATGTCATTTCTGCTTCCCACTGTGGCAGCCCGAAGACGAAGTGGCTTGAAGAGGCAGCTGGGAGCAAGCCCCAAGCGTGGTCCCAACAAAAAGTGTCAAAGGGAGCCAGCCGGCCATTGGGAAGTCCCCCGTCAGCTGGGGAAACCCACTGAGCATCAAGAACTGGCCGTCTTGGGAGTTGGGAGCGGGATGGCGAAAAGGCAGCAAGGACCCCCTCCTGGGTCCTTTGGCCGCGTATGTAGGTAGTACTCTCGTGGAATAATAAGCAAAGACGAGACATTAACTACCCAGGTCAGAGTAGTGTGAGGTCAGTGAGGTCAGAGAGACAAGGGAGCGCTGCAGAGCATAGCATGCAGCGTAGTAAACGGATGGTACGTGGCCAGGGAAAAGTAGTGAGCTATTCTTAGCATATAAGGGACCACGTTTTAATCCTGCAGTGATCCAATTCATTAGCTCTTCAGGCTTACCGATCTTGGGGCCCATGGTAACGTGCCGTCGAAGCAGAGTCGCAGTTGAGCGCCGGCTCTGGTGATCGAGCAAGTGGAGGTAGTGTTGTAGTGGGACGCCCAGAAAACTACCCAAGTAGCGGTAGGGAGGCTGGTCCTGGTCCTGGTCCTGGGAGGAGGGGGCACAACCTCTTCGCCAACTTGTCCCGAAGACGCCAGATCGCTTTTGCTGGTCAACGACAGAACCAAGATATCCAACGACCAAGTTGAGCCCCCTCCAAAGTTCCAGAAATATCCCTGTCCCCAGGATTGTGACGGCATGGGGCGCCAACAAGCTGAGAAGCCGCCTGTCATGCGTAACGATCAATAGCGCACAGAAATATTAATCAGATTCCGTACACAAACATTGCAGGCGAGGAGGAGCTGCGGAACGGCAACCAAGCGAGATGGGTAGCGTACATCTGCTACGGAGAAAACATACATGTACGTACCAGCCCATGAACGGTGACGGTGACTCGGGGCGGGATGGACGTGGGGATAGGGGACTCCAGAGTACCACATCGAGCATGGATGGCAAAACGCCCGGGCTGCGAGGTTGCGCACGAAGAGAGTGATGAGGGGGAAATGTGAGACCGAACGGACGGAAGGGCCCTTTTTGAAATCCGTGATGAATCCCTCGAAACTCGAAACCAAACGTCGATTGGGTGATCAAGGTCAGTGGACTGGCCCGACGCAGACGGGACGAAACACCAAGCAAGTTCCTTTTCTGTGACTTTGTTTGGTGGGAGGTGCGTGACATAGATGAAAAGACCTCCGTTTAATCAAGTCCTCGACGTTTCTGTTGGTCGAGGTGGTCACTCGCGCCGCGACGGGCGAGTCCGGCCATCGAATGCGGAAGGCCCTCGGACACTTAAGCCATGAGGGGTGTGTCACTGTCACTCGACATTGTGATCATGGAGAAAATGGAAGCGACTGAATGAAGCGGAAGCGACAAACTCCGGCGAGAAAGATACCCAGGAAGTGGGGGCTGTCGGTGAGGTCCGAGCCAGCCCTGCTCTTCTCGCGAGGTTCCCGAGCAGACAAGAAAAGCGGGGTCGGGATCGGTCTGGTCGGCCAAGGAATTGTTCCGGAACTTTGGACCTGACCTCCTCTGATTGGCTGCAGACCGACTGCCGAATGACTAAGCGGGGCGCTCCACCAGGATTTTGGAATATCAACAGCAAGCAGCGAAAATTTGTTTCGGTTTCCTTTTCTTCTTTTTTTTTCTTCGTGCGGCGCCACGACCATTTCAAAACATTACCCGTGTTGCTCGAGTCCGATTCCTTCGGGGATTTCTATGTGACTCGCAGCGTCAGTCGTGGCACAGATCAATGAATTGCACGCCGATCTCTTCTACCAGTCAGCCCACCGAGGAGAACCCCTCCAGGGCTCGGTGGTGGTGTTGAGGTTGGACATAACTATTTTCTGTGACCTTTTGCGTGTGTGCCAATGTCTTGGTACTCGTGTTCGATTTCCCAACGACTTTGGTTCTTCCATCGTTACCAGGCTCTGGATTGTGATGAGGGAAGCTTGTCGTCAATGCCGTCTTTGCGGCGGCTATTGTCAACGGGTTTTACCAGGCATTGTGTTGGATGCTCAAACCGTTTATCCCGTTCCCAATGCCTTTCCAAGCACAACCAGGAAGACCACCAGCCATGCGTTTTAACCCGTCGATCCTATGATTGTTTATTGCTGTGGTTCCAGGAATGAGGTTGGGCGGTACAAGCCATCCATCTTCGAAGTGGGTGCTGGGTTAATTTATCCATATCTCTTTCACTGCCAACGCGTTATGCACAAGTGAGCTGGATTAGTGTACACCATCGAGCTGCCACCTCCTACATTGGGACGAAAAGAGAATGGTATCATGAATTCCTCATCGGAAAACCAGCTACTAAGACTGTTCGGTTGGCGAGAGACATTCCGACCTTAACACCCCAGCCACGCTCATATATATCATAATCTGGAGTCGATATGATTTCTCTCTCTGTCTCTGGAAATGGAAGTCCTCCAACTCCCCAACCCTCAGTCCGGACTGGGTAGCCTTGATTCGTACGGACTCTATTCATCACCGATCTTCTCGAGTTTGCCCATCTCACGCTTCTCCCCAGCCTCGCCAACTAACCGGACACGGTCCAGTCTCACCTTCTCGCTGTCACCGTCCCCGTCCACCACAAACAACACCAGACTGTTGATGTTCTGAAACTTCACATATCGTAAACTGATGTTGGCTGTGCCATCCGGGTTCCAATCCTTCTCCGAGAGCTCGATGACCTGCGTGGCACTCATGTCCTCGGCCTCGTCAAACCCGAGGTTATGCGACTTGTTGGTAAACAGCTTGATGGTTTTGGGTCGCATGGGAGCTTCGTCATCGTCATCATCAGAGGGAGGCAATGAGGTGATCTGGAGATGGTCAGGTCAGTAGGATGCTCCTCTGTGCTGCGTTGGTTCCAGGGGAACGCACCTGAAGAGTGTGTAGCTTAATCATGGCCTGGAAAGGCAAAAAGAGCATCAGCTGCTCATCCGTGTCACTTTCCACCCAGTCCTTTGTGGCACTCTTTTGCCCTGACAGCGCACTTGGCCTGGACTTGTCAAGCAGGGTGCGCACACCCTCTGGGCCAGACTCAACGTTCAGAAGCTCGCAACGGTTGATCTCGATCTGATCTGTGATATCAGTGTAGCCGCGAGGCAGCTCCGCACCTCTCCAGGTCGCACCGCTACTGCTTGACCCTCCGGCGGCTCCTCCAGGGTTCTCGATAGCCTCTTGAAAATGCCCGCGGATGGTCTCAAGCATGCCCGAGAGCTTCTGCACATCTGCCCCTTTCACCCGGGAGGTAATCTGGCCATTTCGGAAATAGATAAAGGTTGGCAGAGAGGTGACGTTGTAGGCCTGGGCAATGTCCTTTTGGGTGTCGGTGTTGACCTTGATGAAGGCCAAGACGTTTTCGTGAGAGAGCTCCTCGGACGCCTTCTCGAAGATGGGCTTGATCGCCTTGCAAGGGCCACACCAGTCGGCATAGACTACAGAAACAAACGCCAGCTTCTTAGCAAGAGTTCGGGGTGCTAGATAGCATGAGGGTGGCCCATGTTGGGGCAGCGACGCGACAGAACACTTACAGTCTGCGACAACCAAGGCATTGGTTTGCAAGATGGTTTGGAACTGCGCTGAGGAGGTAACCTCTATCGGCTTGGAGTCGTGTGTTGACGACATGGCGGGCGACGAAAATTATTTCCCCGGCGCTTTCGCGAAGGTTTTCGATAGGGTGCGGCGAGATGGTGTCGGGCGAGTACCTATGTAATAAGTGTTGTCGATAGTTGATGGTCGATGGAAGAGTGCCCGGCGATGACAACAGAGCTCTGCCCCACGAAGAGACCCCTGCAAGGAACCAGCTGGTGGGGCCTAACCCTGAAGTGTCTTAGCGCGGGGTTCAGCTCTTGGCAGCTCTCTCGGAAACGCAGAGACCATCCGATGATGTTGAACAGAGAATTCTCTTTCTTGAACATTCCACATGTCTCATTCAGCTGAGCAATACACAAAAGCTTCCTAGACAACGCTACATAATACAGGAAAAACAGGTGTCGACATTGGTGTCTATCAGTCTGTGTGGCATCACGGGTAGCTAACCGTCGAACCAGGCTTGTCAACGGCTAACTGTTCAACGACGACAACAACTACATTGTCACCGGTGTGGATTTATGTCAATAAAGGCGTCGAATTTCAGCAAACAGTCTTCACCGTATCAATAGAAATATCTACATAATAGGACTCATCTCGCCTCTCTTTTTGGCAAAGTGCAGTTCGAATGAGACATGCGTCACAAGGGTTCGTTCCGGTTCCAAGCAGGGAAACCCATGGGTCACACAAACTACGTCATAAGACCACGCTCATGAGCACCTCCTCAAGATGCCCGACCCAGCACCCCGACAAGGTCTATGAAGGGGCAGATGATCCGCGAGATTCCATTATTAGTAGTAGTTTTCTCTTCCCGTTGCCATCTGGTCTTTTCATCTCAACACCAGACAATCTTCCCTCACACAAAACCTTGTGTGCTTCGGGTTCTTGACTAGGCGATTTAAGCAACAGTCTACGGCTCTAGTGCCGTTGCTGTGTCCTGCCATCGTTTCTAGGGACTGATCAGTATCAACATAACATTCCCCCTTCCAATCAACTCACCCTCGGAATCGACGTTACCTGGTAAACCGAATCCCATCTCCACCAGCCTCAGGTCTCTCTATCTAACACGATCTCCAGTCTCAATATCCATTACTATCTATCACCGCCACAACATCCACTCGCCCATCATGGCCCTCTACGAACGCGACAAATCCCGCCACAAGAAGTACCTCTACCTCGACCCCCCTCGCCCCGGCCTCCACGAGCGCCGCCGCAAAGTAACCACCATTGTCCCGGCCCGGGTACCCACCCCTCCCCC
>NW_001914859.1:3016381-3029168 GCF_000226545.1 Podospora anserina S mat+
TCCACCCCCAGCCCCAATAGAAGAAGACGACACAATGGACGTCATAGCCGTAGACGTCGACCCCTCCGAAACGTCCAAATCTTCCAAATCCCGCAAATCCCGCCGCAAAAGGCGTTCCCACTCCCCTCGCAGGGAAACTCGCGAAAGGGAGGTGATCATCGAGCGGGAACGGCTTGTCCCTTATGAGGTTCACGTGCCTTACCCTGTTGATAGGGAGCGGATTGTGGAGGTGGAGGTTCCGGTTCCTTACCCGGTGGAGAGGGAGAAGGTTGTTGAGGTGGAGGTGCCGATGCCGTATCCGGTTGAGAAGGAGAAGGTGGTGGAGGTGGAGGTGCCGGTGCCGTATGAGGTTCAGGTGCCGGTGCCGTATGAGGTCAAGGTGCCGGTTCCGATGCTGCCGGCGCCGAGGACGCCGAGCCCGCCGTTGAGGAAGAGGGAGACGTATAGGTATGTTGAGGGGTTGGAGAGTAAGATTCCGATGAGGGAGGTCAGGGGGGTGGAGGGGTTGGAGAGCAGGAGGCCGGAGAGTGGGATTAGGGGGGTGGAGGGGTTGGAGAGTAGGATTCCGATGAGGGAGGTGAGAGGGGTGGAAGGGTTGGATAGGAGGGGGCCGGAGAGTGGGATTAGGGGGGTGGAGGGACTTGAAAGTAAGAGGCCGGAGAGTGGTATTAGAGGTGTGGATGGATTAGAAAATCGGAGACCGGAGAGTGGAATCAGAGGCGTGGATGGGTTAGAAAATCGGAGGCCGGAGAGTGGAATCAGGGGCGTGGATGGCTTGGAAAGTCGGAGGCCGGAGAGTGGAATCAGAGGTGTCGAGGGGCTTGAAAGCAAGGTCCCTACTGGAGGTATCAGAGGAGTTGAAGGGCTGGAGAGTCATGTTCCTAAGGGAGGTATCAGAGGAGTAGAAGGAACCGAGAGCAGAGTCCCTAGGGAAAGCATTAGGGGTGTGGACGGATTGGAAAGCAGGGTTCCTACTGGTGGCATTCGGGGTGTGGAGGGCATGGAGAGCAGAGTGCCACGTGAAAGTATTAGGGGCGTTGAGGGTATGGAGAGCAGAGTACCGCGAGACAGTATTAGAGGTGTTGAAGGCATGGAAAGCAGGGTACCAAGAGATAGTATCAGGGGCGTCGAAGGCATGGAAAGTAGGGTTCCCCGGGACAGCATCAGGGGTGTCGAAGGAATGGAAAGCAGAGTCCCCAGAGATAGCATTCGCGGCGTCGAGGGTATGGATAGCAGAGTGCCTCGAAGCAGTGTGAGAGGGCTGAGCAGGATGAGGGATAGGAGCTGCGATAGTCAGAGCTCTGTGGATGAGAGGGACAGGGTGAGGATTACAGTTGCGGAGAGGGAGCGGGAGAGGATAAGAAGGGAGAGTTCGGTGTCGAGTGCGGGAGGCAGGGAGTACAGGCACGAACGTCGTGGCGGATGTGATTGTCACCACTACTATGGCCATGGTCGACACGGGCCTGATTGCGAGCATATCCATATTCACAGCAGAGAGAGGATTTATGAGAGAGACAGGAATAGCGACGTCAGTCTCATGAGGGAGGAGTCTCGAGGACGGTATGGGGATTTTAGGTGTTGAACAAGGATGGACGTGTTATGAGTTATGAGTGTTTTCCTTTGGGTTGGAATTTGGCTGTCTATGCGCAAGGGCCCGGAAATGCTTTTGTATATGAGATACGACATGACGTACTCTATGATGCTATCTTAATGACAGTAACGACCGCTTCCTAGGTACGGATATATTTAATATACCCAAAAGCTATTAGGCCCACATGATGCCGGACAAGGAAACTCTTCTCAAACTTAGTCGTCAATGTTCTTCGGGAATATGTCTCTGCTGTTGTTAAGATCAAGATTAGTGAACTGACCAGTTGGTGTAAGAGCTCATCAGAAAGGTTGATGAATCTGCCAAGCTCGCGGACGACTGAAATGAGAAGCATGTTTGGCAACCAGAGCTACAAATATCATGACTGGAAAGTTAATATCATACAGGCTTGGAGGGAACACTCGAAAAGCACAAGCCGCATCCATGTGATAGACTTGCCGACACTGGTCTTACCGGGCCCAATAGTTTGACGAGCTTGTGAGTGTAGATGCCTGTTGTTATGTTTTGCAGAATCATAATTGACCTTCTTCCTATGGGATGAGTTATGATCTCACGGTGATGAAGAGTGTAAATAATGAGCCAACGGAGTCAGGAAAAAACCAGTTCCTCTTGGAAGACATGCTTCAGTCGAAATCAAGGCTAAAACGGGCCGTCCTACAGAGTATGTTTGCTTGGTGGTGTTCTTATAGCGATAGGAGGTCCCACCCTGGACTGTTCTGAGCCTCACCCTAGAAAGGAGTTTGTGAATGCAAGGTAAATGAATACACAGGATGGTACAGGCATATTTGTCGCGCTCTACAAAATTGAAGCACGCGATCACGCGATGGAAGTGGGCTAGGTTGCGCAGTTGACGCGCTTGCACGTGATTAGAGCCCCTGCTCCGAACCCTTCCTGGCAATTTTTGGTGCCGATCAACCGCACAGGCCAGCATCCTGAAACGATGCCTGAGACTTGACACAACGACGCTTCCATCCATTCCTTGCATCTGGACCGCTGATGTTTCAGGCCTTTCTCTCCTCAGGACACGATATTATTTACGGCATTGATGCCACGGGAGAATCTAGTGCTTGACTCGGTCTCGTGCTCGCAGCCGCGGACTTGCGAGCTTGCCAGGTCTTGACTGGCTGACGGACAGATAAACGCAGACGGCGACATCCAGACAATTTAAGGCCATCTTGCCGCCTCTCGCAACCAGATGCGAGTCAGATCGGGTTCGGAGATAGTAGATGCCTTTACCAAATGAAAAGCCGACTTCAGCCCGGTTCAGTCATCAAACATAGATCTTCAGTTGGGCTCTGTATCAGTGGCCGTCTGATTCCTCAGAATCGGATCATTCTCCATGAATTACCCAAAGCCAGATCGACCAATCGACATCCCGAATGCATTTCCCCAGCCTGGGCAACAACCTCTTGGGATGCAAGATTCGGACGATGAACGCATCGGCAAGCTTTGGGCCGGCCACCGGGTCAGCAAGTTGGAACATCAAGGCCTTGATCTACGGCCACGAACGGCTTCCAGAAGGCCTCCAGAATATAAAAAGCAACACCGGCGATTGTTTGAAACCTCGATACGATGAACCCTGAAGATCATTGCAGACTCTGAAGCTGTTTGTTCGCAGGTGGCTGATCGTTCGTGTCACTGACCAGAGATCTCTTGCAGCCATGTCGGCCCAAGAAACAAAAACCAGAAACCCGACGCGGCCTGATCTCTCAGCCTCGAGTGTTTCTTTTGGATGTGTCAATCCAAGCTTGGGAGTTGTGAGGCTGGCTGGACTTTGATGTTGTATTTCAGGGGGCTCTAGCCGCGAGAGGCAACCCAATCAGAGCTCATCACGGGCTTCCAAGTCCATGTGAGAAAACAACCACGGCATGCGAAACTTGCACCGAATGAAGAATGACTTGCAGAAACAAATCGATTCCATCGGGGCATCCAATTGCGGTTCGAAACCGTTACGCCAGCTGAGAAAGTTGTTGATTGCGACATGTTGACGAGGACAAAGATGCCCCAGCCAATTCCGCGATGCCACATCACGCACGTAACCCAACCTGCCATCGCAAGGTCAATCCTTGCCCGGCCTTCCTGTTCTCTCGACGGCCGTTGGCCGATTGAGACGGGCACGAAGCTCCGAAAAGGGGGGATAATCTGCGAGCTTTCCCGTCCTCCAGCATCGACAAAAGTTGGAACTTGCTCACCGCCATTCACAAGATGACAGACACCTGCCATCCCAAGTGGTTGACCAAGATTCGTCAAATTGCGATGGAAAATGCAGGTGCTGTGGGGGATCTTATTGGATGCCGTTTGCGTGTGTGAAATCCGGGTTTTGTGGAGCCTTTGACCGGAGGATAACCGTGGCTGCCCGTGCAGCCGTGGGGGAAACGGAGCACCAGCCGGGCCAAATAAACCTCCACCGTGCCGAACTCCGGATGCCGTCATCATGAGCCCGGAAAGCTATGGAGAGTTCTGACGACTTACTTTACAAATATATGTGAAGGTTTTGTTGAAGAAAGTTGAGCTGTATGCTTTGATTCGAGGCCTCACTGGCGAATCATATCCACGGAGCAGGTTCCGATGACCATCGAAGAGCCTACCTACCCAAGAGATCCGGCATTCATGTTCATAGGGTGTCATTAGAAAACAGGATCCTGGATGTTCTCTCACAACAACCCCAAAACATCAGGTCATGTTGATGGTCAAGTCTCCATTCCCATTTCCCACTTATGGATCTGATCATGCCCAGCAGCATAGCAAGGAGTTGTAAATGCCAACCAACACTATCAACCCATGTGGCCAGGTGATCAGGATAACCAGGTTGTACAGCTTGCGCGCTCCCTGTGTGTGACAGACGCCTCTGCCAGCAGGCGCCAAAGTGACAACTTTGTTTCCATAATTGGTGGTGTGGTATCTAAATGTTGACGGGTCCTACGGCTAGAAAGACTGCCGATGACATTTTGACGATGATATGCAGTTGGGACGCAGGCTTTCAATACTTTCAAACCCCGTCTTTGCCGCAAGCGTGCCGCCTTGTCAAAGTTCTTGTCAAGGGCTGGCAGAAGGACTTGTTAAACTTCTGGCTTGTGATGTACCTGCAGAAGCCGCAAGGGATTACAATTGGACTCCTGCATGATACATTTGTCGCTAAAAACTAGCGCTGTTGAGAGTGAATGTGGGGTTGCCGTTAGAGGGGCATCACGACGACAGTCCGCATTGATGGGGCATGGCGGATTGGTAGGACGGAGATTGGTCCCTTTTGAGATGCTGGTTTATTACCACCTCGCTCTCACATGCGATGTTGAAGTCAGCGGGCAGCAGGAAGATGAGTGAGACGGTGATATACCTAAACAAAACAGACTTAAACGTCATTCGGAGTTGAGTTTACAAAAAGGCTTAACTGAGCCTCGGTAACACTTGCGGGTGTTGAGGCGGCGGCGAGTGGAACGGCCAAAACTGCAACCTTGTTCCTTGAATCAAATATTGGCCGGGGTTCTGGGCGGGAGGGTTGAGATGTTGCGGGGAGGCGAGGGTCGATTGCAACCCCTACCAAGAAAACATTCAACGGTCATCACGCAAATCCCGTCTTTTGAGTCGAGCATCATCAAGACCTGAGATGTCTGGATGACACTCTGGATGACACTCTGGGGCCCGGTTTCGGAGGCAGAAATCATGATATAAAAACCACAAAACTTTAAGCCAGCCAGAGTCTGCGGCCCGGCTAATATCATGTTTCAGAGACACAAATACCAGACCTTGAGGTGTAAGTTGTAGGAGGGTTGAATAGCGAGGTCCTTCATTGCGGACGCTGCCATCCACCATATCAAGAGCAGCGTTGTCCATGGCGTGTACACACCAGATATCCGATCTATAGAGGCATTCAAAAGAGGCGCCGGTTGAGCTGGAGCCAAGGACCCAAGGTAAGCGGTTCCTCTGGCCGGAGATTAGGACAAGCACTCGTGATCTTATCAAGGACCCCAGCCCAGAGCGTGGTGGAGGGGTCGGGAAGTCTGGGGTTCGGGATTTAGGGGCAGGAGTGGAGCGCCAGCAGCCGCAGGTGCCACGGCAAGCGCCAGAATGAGGCCAGAGCTCTGCGGGTTGCAGCACTCGCCGTCCTGCCGTGCGATCCAGTTTTGAATTCTGACAAAGCCCGCCTGTCGTCCGCGGGGGGCACACACACACACACACACACACACACACCTGAAGTGGCTGTCTGGACCCTTTCTCGTCTCGGTTCCGGTTCCAGTTTCTAGTTCCAGTTCCAGTTCCAGTTCCAGGAGCTCTCTTTTAGACGCAAAGCCTCAGATTCACGACTCGTACGCCGCAGGTTGGGGTGAGCAAGAGCCTTCTGTCCCTGCTGCCAGTGTCACCACTCACCACCACCAAGCGACGCCCAGCGGACTGGACACCCGAGCCTCTAGCGCGTGCCGGCCGGGATCTTGCCAGGTGCATTTCCTGCAAGAGCACGAGCACCAGGGGGGGGGAAGGGGATCCCTTTTCTCTCTCTCCAGGACTGCCTACTGCATATCCCTTCATCTTTTCTTCATGGTCGTCCGTTGACCACCAGCCGACTCCCATTGCACGGCGTCGACCCGTGCTACCATCGCCGTCACTTGCAGTTGCTGCGCGCGCTTCCCCTCGATTCCCGGCAGCGGCAACACAGGCGACAGTCCTGGCTACTGAATCGAATTTAATCTATGCGACGTTGATCAGGGTCTCCCAGGCAGCTCGAAACCACGGCGAGTTGTCCTGCGTCTTGTTGACGGGACCCCCCTTTCACTTCTCCGACCAATTGGCCAAGGCCTCGACCTGTCTGTCGCTGAGCGGACCATGTCACAGCTCAACCACGACCAACATCACCACCACCCCGACGGCCGCTCTTCTGTGGCCTCAACTCCACCCCGATCTATGGACTCTTCTTTCCAGGACAGCCCTACTATTGGGAGAACACAAGTACTGACCCACGGCTACTCGTCCAATAGCCCATCTTCCTCGCCCTTGTCGGCGGCGAACCCTAGGTACGACAGTGCCCTCGTTGTCTATTGCTTCCTTTTTTTCGAATCACTCGCCTGCGTTTTGAGTTTGTTTGGTTGTTGCGTTGTCTCTTTCACATCGTTTCTTTCTTCTTGTGCCCATTGGCTCTCCTTGATGCCTAGATTGGGTTGGGGACCGGCTTGTTTTTGGTCTTCTCTGCATTTTCTTTTGTTCGGGCATCTTCCTCTCCACAGACTGGGTCTGCAGCTTGCATGTAGCCAGTCGACGTTGACAAAGGGCGAATCAATCCTCGTGGTTGGAGGAGCTTGACATTGGCATTGCCGGCTCCAGAGACACAGCTTGACGCCAACCGCGGGCTAGTCTGGCGTTTATGCTGCTGTGGTGCAACTATTCGTGCCAGGTCCTACAGTGTCCACAAAATACTGATCCAATCTCTTTGATCGATACAGGTCCAGGCCGAAACCCGCACCGAGCCCGTTGCACTCGAGCAGCGTTGTTTCTCCGCCCACGAGTCCCGGCCCAACGAGAGCCGAGTTCCCATCTGCAGCCTCCGTCCCACGGATTGTAACGACGGCCCCCGAGGACCGCCAGGCGCAGGCATCCGAGAAAACATACTTTAACAGTGACTCCTCGGGTAGCACCACCCCAGAGGAGAGAAGTCCAGGGTTCGTGACAATGGAGACCTCCCATGCCCGCACCCCGCGCTCCTGGCGCCAAAGACTGTTGCCACACATGATTCCAGGCCAGCGTGCTAACCATCCACCCACCAGACCGGCTCCCTCTTCCTCTCAGCAATTCCCGAATGAGGCGCGCAGTGCCTCCGACCCCGTCGTAGCCGCCAAGGGCCCCTCAGGAGGACTTACTCAAAGCCAGTCTACACCCTCGATCATGGCCGGTCCGTCGAGCGTGCGGGCAGAGCCCGCCAAGGGTCCAGCGAGAAACTCTTCCCTGGATTCCGCCATTTCTCAAATTTCATCGAGGTCGACTCCGAATAAGACGCCGCAGGACGCTGCTGGGTCGACGGATATTGCACACCTAATCAAGACGGCCGGCAGTGCCGAAGCGGTCATTCAGTACTTGTTGAAGGAAAAACAGTCCCAATCGCAACAAAATTCGCAGTTATGGCGGCTTGTCGACAAGCAAAGGGCCATGATTCTGGGCCTTAATAAGGATCTGGAGCGGGCGTTGAAGGACAAAGAAAAGTACAGGAAAAAGCTGAAGGAAGTTCTAGGTGACGCAGAAGCACCGTTTGTCCCGGCCGTTCCAGCGACGAGCTCCATGCAAGGGCCAGCCAGACACGAAACCGGCGAAGCGAGTGCCATTCCAAAGGAGCGGGTGTTGGAAGTTCCTGCGTCACCAGGCTTGGACGCCCCAAAGCATTCGCCGATTGATGTTTCGATGGCCCCGTACCCAATCACTCCGCCGGCCGATCAAATGACTTTGCTTCTGCCGCCATCAACCGTTGGCGATTTGCTTGACCCGTCTCATTCGATGCCAAAGGCAAGCGAGCACGCCCTCGACCAATACGACCACGAGGCCCAAGAAAGAGAAGCCGAAGAGGCTGCTAAGGAGACAACCGACGATCAAGTTGACTTGCGCATCAACCTCGATTTACCGCCCTCTCGTCAGACACCCCGAGAACCCCCCAAGATGCCCCCGCCAAAATTGCCTGTCGGATTGCCAGATCGGTCGCCCAAGCCGGAAGACGGCGTCTCGAAGTTCCCGTTACCCCCTGCCCCACCGCCACGGAAACCACCTCCGGCACCGCTCCAATTGAATAATATGAATCCAAGGCCGGCGATAGTTGCGCCGGAGGAGGCTGAGACCGATACAGATTACGACGATATACTAGAAGTAGATGAGATTCCGCATCATGAACGGAGAGGACGCCGAAGGACACGAGAAGAGGACGAGCGAGACCGTGAGATCATGGCCCAAAAGGAGGCCGAGATGCGCAGCTTGTCCAAGAAGAGCAAAAAGAGCAGCAGTCGGAAGAACACACCAGAAGAGGAGCCACCACTTCCCGCGGAGATGCCCGAGATGCCCGCGAGCCCTAGGTTGGTTCAGACTACCAAGGTGCTCCCACCTCGGGAACCAGCGTCTCTGGCTGGTGTTCTCAGTGGGAACTCGGATTCTCTGGCACCGCCCATGGCATTGATGAGCCCAGGTCTTCCCGCGAGCCCAAGGCCGATGCCTCTGAAGTCACCAGTTACTTCGCCACCGCTCTCACCCTTGGGGATTTCAACATTTGCCGGAGCACCTTTATCTCCTCGACCACCACGTGCGCCCATCCCACTCCCTCCCAATACCCCTCTATACTCACCAGGACCTGTAGGAGAACCATTAGCGCTCAAATCACCAAGGCCGCTCCTCATCGTCAAGCAAGAGGCCCAAATCAGTGGTGAAGCTAGCCCAACCAGTTCTACCATGGATAGCCCTCTAGAAAGAACCAAGATTTTCAAGGGCTTTGTGACGGAGGAGTACCCAGACCTCCTGCTTCCACCCAACGCCCTTCCTCACATCACTCTCAAGGTTGCATCTTCGCGGATGAAACCTTCGAGGGCCAGTCTGCTTTCTTTGACGCAGCTCGAAGAGGACCCCGTTTTCACACTGGCGGTTTCGTCAAGGGCTGATGGTGGTGAGCTGTGGCGGGTTGAGAAAGACACTGCGTCACTTGCGAAGCTGGACTCGAGGCTTAAGCAATGTCCCGCATTTACTGCCAAGACTCCAGACAGATCTCTTTTCAGCGGTCATGCCCCTGCCAAACTTGATGCTCGGCGTGTGGCCCTGAATCAATATCTGGAGGAATTGCTCAACACGCCCCTGGATACCGCCACAGCACTCGAGTTGTGCAAGTATCTCTCTTCCAACACTTTGCCACCCAACGCAGATGAGACTGGAAGCTCGAGAAGTGACGCCAATCCCGAATTGCAACGCACTGGGCCAGGCGGCAGACCTTTCCGGACTGGGTATTTAACCAAGCGAGGCAAGAACTTTGGCGGTTGGAAAGCCCGGTATTTTATCCTTGACGGGCCACTACTCAAGTACTATGAGACACCAGGCGGTGCACACTTGGGTACAGTAAAACTCCAAAAGGCTCAGATTGGAAAGCAATCTCATCACAACAACGACGGCTCCCCCGCTCGTCCCAAAGACGATGAGGCTGAGAACCAGTACCGCCATGCTTTTCTGATTTTGGAACGGAAAAAGAAAGACCCCAACAGCACCACGAGGCATGTTTTGTGTGCTGAGAGTGATCTGGAGCGTGATCAATGGGTCGATGCTTTGCTTCGCTGGGTGGATTATGAGGATCCAGAGGACGAGGATAACGCGAAGAAGGAACACCCTCACGATCGACACTCGGCACACGCCGACCGTGCCAACGCCTCGAAGAAGAAGGGTCAAGGCAAGCAGAATTCGATTGCTGACGATAAGCTCATCGGAGTCAGCTATGAGGCCACGAGGCAAGGCGATTCTCCCCAAGGCGTGCCTATCAAGGGTGCGCCATCCGGGCAAGATCACGAATCGACTCACAGCCAGTCAACGGCATCTTCGTACACGATCTCTGGACCTCGGGATCCCCAGATGATGACATCTTCTGAATCGTGGGGCAACAAGCTTGCCATGGCCACTCAACAGCTTAGCCAGGAGGAGAAGAAGGCGAGGAAACGCAGCTTTTTCGGATTCGGTCCCAAGGCCAGAAACTCCGGTGATGGACAAGATTCAATCTTTGGTAGTGACGGTGGCAGCATTGCCAACGGACAGACTGGCAACGGGTACAACGGCCCTGTGCGCCAGGTATTTGGTGCCAGTCTTGCCGAGGCCGTGCGCTACTGTGCCCCAGCTGACGTTCGGGTACCGCTCCCTGCTGTCGTCTACAGATGCATCCAATATTTGGAGCACAAGAATGCCACCTCTGAGGAGGGCATCTTCCGTCTTAGCGGGTCCAGCGTCGTCATCAAGCAGCTCAAGGAACGTTTCAATACCGAGGGCGACATTAATCTGGTGACCGATCCGCAGTATTACGATATTCATGCGGTTGCGTCTCTGCTCAAGCTCTACCTCCGCGAGCTTCCGATTACGATCCTGACAAACGATCTGCGTCTGGAGTTCATCGCCACCATAGAAATCACGAACCAGAAGCAGAAGCATGCTCTTTTGGCCGAGCTTGTGGATCGTCTCCCTCAAGCCAACGCTGCTCTTTTGAAGTATTTAATTTCGTTCTTGATCAAGATCATCAACAATGCCAGCGTCAACAAGATGACAGTGCGAAACGTCGGCATTGTTTTCTCCCCGACCTTGAACATCCCCGCTCCTATCTTTGCAGCTTTCTTGCAGAACTTTGAGCCCATCTTTGGCGTCGACCCTACTGAATATGAGCTGCCTACCACTGAGCCCGACAATCTTCAGCCACAACCGCGCCGCCCATCACTCCCATCCTCCTTCACCTCGGATGCGCCACGGCGTCCTTCGGATCCAAGGCCGTCAACCTCGCACAGTGATTCCCCTCACAGACACCGTTTAATGGAGTCGTTGGATAGTCTGCCAAACAGGAGCACGCCCACGCCACCTCCCCTGTCGATGCAGCAAATGGCACAGATGAATGCTGCGACAATGCACTCGAGGAGCACGCCCACCCCTCCACCTCAGCGCCCGGGTGTGGTGTACGAGCCCCAGCTCATGGCGCCACCCCAGCAACAGCAGCAAGGGGGTCACTTTTCCATGAGGCCAGCGTACGAAGGCAGTTTCAATGCGCCCCCTCCCAACTTTGACCCTACGCAGATGCAGCATCCAGGGGCGTTGAGGCCATCACCGGGTTATGACAGGCCGGTGTATGAGAGCGGATTGTCGCCAGCGCCGTACGATCACTCTTATAAGAATAGGAGGGAGAGCTCGATGTTTATGGGGAGTTTGAATCAGCAGCCGAGTAAGAGTCGGTTGAGAGAGTGATTTTTGGAGGTTTCAAAACAGTTAATATTTTTTTGCGATGCTGGGTTTATATTTGGGGTCAGATGTATAAGGGGGGGGGGCTGTTTGGATTGTTTTTGTTGTTGCTGTTTTTTTTCTTTTTTTTCTTTCTTTTTTTGGAAAGATTTCGCTTGCAAGATACCAATTTTTTATTTTTTTGTCAAGTTGTTGGAGATTCTGTTTTTTTGGAATCAAGTTGGTTTGGGTTGTATTTGAGAGAGGTACGCTGGCAGTAAATATCCCCACGGCATCCTTTGCGGTCGTCATTCTTCTCTCCCTTCTTTTCGGCCAACTAACTCAGTTGGTCGAACTAACTCAGTTGGCCGAAAAGAAGGGAGAGATGACCACTGCAAAGGATGCCGTGGCGATATTTGCTGTCCGCGTACCTCTCTCAGATATCTACTGCCAACGTACTTTTATTTATTATATATTATGAAGCGAACATTGAATGGGGGAATAGCGGGGCGGGAGGGGTATGTATACAGTAATGTTGATGTTATTAAAAGTTTTACAAAAGTTGAGGACTTGAACTGAGGTACCTAGGGGAGAGTTTGGTTTGTGATTTTGAGTATTCCGATTTGTGGTTTTGTATACCTAGGGGAATGAATTAGTTGCCTTGGTGGTATGTATGTATGGTTGGAAAAGGTGTGGCGGAGATACCCAAGGGTTTGCTCGTTCTCTGGTGGTGTGGATAGTTGCTGTGTTTGTGTCGTCTTTTAACAATGGAAGAACGATGATAGTATCTACTTGGTTGCTGCTATAAACCGTTCTCGATCAGAAAATGAAGAGAAAAAAGTTTGATATCAAAAGCATGTAGGTTTTCCATTAATTGTATGACCTTTGAACTCACCCCCATTCAGCTTCCC
The DNA here is from genome assembly GCF_000226545.1 of Podospora anserina S mat+. Lineage (NCBI taxonomy): Eukaryota > Fungi > Ascomycota > Sordariomycetes > Sordariales > Podosporaceae > Podospora > Podospora anserina. Next base: position 3,028,808 of record NW_001914859.1, read on the forward strand.
GGTTTTGTTTAAGCTGTTATTATCTATCCCCTCCGCTTTACATCCTCTACTGAATAGCATTTTGAACATACCACATGAAGGCATAAATCACAACTCCCTACCATATCCCACCCCACCCCCATAAACAACAAATGAACTGACATATACACACACACACTTCATCTTACCTTCTCTTCCACCTCCTCAAAAGCCATACCCCCCTGGGGGGGGGGGGGCGGGGGGGGGGGGGAGCAACTTTCCCGCCGCCTCCCCCCCCCCCCCCCCTCCCCCCCCCCCCTCTCCCCCCCCCCCTCCCCTCCCCCTCCCCCCCCCCCCTCCCCCCCCCCCCCCCCCCCCCCCCCCCCCCCCCCCCCCCCCCCCC
>NW_001914859.1:3029318-3103080 GCF_000226545.1 Podospora anserina S mat+
AACAGCACCAATCATCAAATCCCCCCCTCCATACCACTGTTGTTGCTGCCCCCCGGTCCCCGGCTGCTCATACCTCAAAACCCCATCCTCCGCCGTGGTCAACGTCCCGTCCATAAAACCACCAAGCGTCATATCCATCGCCTGCGCGAACCCATCCCCCAACCCAGGGAAATCAAACGTGTCCCCAGGAAAAAAGGTATTGTTCAGCATCCAGGCCGGGTTGCCCATCCCGGGAATGTCAAATGCATTGGAAGTATCAGGCTGTTGTTGTTGTTGAGGTGGGGGGTAATTACCCCAGTTTTGTTGCATTGCCCCCGATGATGATGAAGAAGAAGGAGGGAGGATACCCTGATCATTGTTGGGGCGGGAGGAGGCACCGTTTGCAGAGGCGGCCGCCATTTCTGATAAGAGTTGAAGGGGGGTGCTAGCGACGGGTGGGTAGGTTGGTTGGGGGGTTTGGGAGGGCACTGGAGTGGGGACGTTGGGGTGTTTACTGTCAGTCCCTGACGGGCCTGGGTAAGAGGGTGTTTGGAGAGAGGATTGGGGGGTGTCGCTTGCGGTGTTGGAGCCGTTGGAGCCAGTGCCGCTTTGGTTCTGTTTCTGCTTTTGGAACCAAGACCGGAGCATAACCAGGACGAGGAGGAATTTCGCGGCGGGTCGACTTCTGTCTTCTGCTGCGGTGGCGCGGAATTTCTCGAGGAGTTTGTCGAGGTGCTGCTCCACTTTCATGTGGTCCTTGTTGATCACCTTGCCGAGCTCACTTTTTGTGGAGGAGGCGGCGAAGTAGAGCTTGATGAGCACGACGACGGCATAGGCCACGCGGACAAAATTGAAAACTGGGAGGCACCGTGTCGTGTGGACGTCAAGTGAGAGAAATGTGTCAAAGATGCCGTCGATGGCGGTAAGACAGGCGGAGAGGGCGTTGATATGTGCCTGCGTGAGAGGGGCATCCGAGGCCAGTGGCGTGTCTGGGTTGGGTCCCAGCCTACAGTCATCAGGACAATCGCTATGGGTTGCGATCTCGTGCATGTAGAGGCTGATAACGTGGAAGCTCATCTTTAAAGACGCTATGAAGCTGTTAGATGTAGACCAGAAGACGTCTTTCAGATCATACGGTCGACTTACGCTGCTGTAACTCCCTTGGAATATTCTCACTGTATCTCTCCAGCTCCCTTTCAAACCCCTTAAGCGCATATTGGGTCCTGGAATCAGCAATATTCGGCGTAGACGAAGGATCGTCCATGGAAAACTGAATCCCGACCTCCTCGGCAAGCTTGTGCGTCCAAACCAAATGACAGAAATACTTGTCAGTCGGCACAGCCTCCGGGGAAGACTCCAGCACGTCGATACACTCTGCCATGAACGGCGTCCACCTAATCAGATTCGCCCGATGAAGTGCCATTGCCGTGTTGGTGGCCAAAAAATAACACGTCAACCACGCTCTTCTCGCCTCCAGTGTTGTCGGATCAAGCGGTGTCCCGCGCATGGGGTGGTCTCTCCAAGCCTGAGAGACGTGTCGTTTAAACCCACCTCTCGACATCTTCTTGGTTCCCAGTCCAATCTCAATAGCCATCACAGCAGCTACATGAACAAGTTGATAAAACTTGAGCTCCTCGAACCGATCTGGCGGCCAGTACCAAATAACAGCCACCTGTAGGGCTTGTACAAGCTCCAAGCTCTTGTGGCCGTCCACAATGATTTTCTCGGCAAAGACTTGCATTAGCTCCTTTGTCAGTGTTTTTTGCAAAGACGGAATCTCAGCCGAAGCAGCCGCCATCAGTGACAAAAACAAGATGGGCTTGTTTGCCCGAACCTCCCCCACCGTGACCCCAGCCGGAAACACAACACCAGGGAGATGATAGCACATCTGCTGTGTGTACCTCATGAAAAACTCTTCAGCCATATTCATGGTCAAGATGCCCCGATCAACCACATCTGCCACCTTGGCAGCACCGTCCTCACTTTTGAAGTTTGCTCCAGCCAGTGCAACAGCAGCTCTCTCTTCCTCGCCGGTAACCTGTGTCATCTTCCTCTTCTGGCCAGCTACAGCGGGAGTTGAAGACGATATCGTCGACGACAGCGGAGGCAGAGATGTCGACATTGACTGCTGCTGCCCATACCGTTCACCACCACCCGCATACCTCCCATAATCCGTACCAGGTCGGCCGCCGCTTTGATCATGGCTAGTTCCTCTCCAATCCGCTGAAGATACCAGAGCCTGAGCAGCTTGGTGAGCCTGGGGATCTGAACCTGGCCCGTGAAGCCCTCCTGTCGATGTGCCAGAAGTTTGCGGTCTGGTGGCCTGCAAACTAGCAGTCAACATATCAATCTTCTTCTCCAGCTCCGCCACCCGTGAGTCCGTTTTTTTAGCCCGTTTCCTCGTGGGCTGGGTGATAACGCACTCGCGTTTGGCTTTGGCACATCTCTTGCAAGGGCCATCTGGGTCAGCCGGGTCTGGGTCACAACGAACTTTGAGACCTCTGCATGATTCACAAGCACGGGGCTTTTTGGGATCTAGCCCACCGCCAGCGCCGCCTGGAGAGTGGTGCTCATCACCGGGACTGTTGTGGTGGTGATATGAATTGTTAGGGGTGTTGACAGCAATGGAGCTGGGGGCCGTGGTATTGGCTGGAGTGGACGAGGTGTTGACGGTTGCGGTTGATGCAGGTGTTTGTGGGGAGAATGCCGATGTTGGATGGTTAGTGTGGGGAATTTGGGGTTGGTGATGATGCGGTGGTTGCCATTGCTGTTGCTGCGGGCGCAATTGATGCTGCTGCTGGGGATGATGGGCTTGGAGTTGGGGCAGCCTATCATGGTGGCGTTGTGCATTCAGCGAGCTAGCTGGCGGCTGGGCGCTCGGCGCCCCATGAACGGGGGCTGGTGTATTGCCTGGGCCGTTGCTGGAAGTGCTGGTGCTGCCGTTGCCGCTTCCACTGCCGCCGTTACTGCTGCGGAGCATGGGGTCAAGCGCCGAGATGTCCATGCCGGTGGTTGTCTGTTGGGCCTGCCGACGGTCTTGCTGATGCTGACGGCTTTTCTGAGGCCGATCACCGATGCTGAGCGGTCGAATGTCAGGGCGAAGAAAGTCGGCGCTCCAACCGAGAGTCCCGAGTTCAGAAGTGGCGCCGCGCCGAGAATGGAATCCTCCCATTAAATTGCGTACTACACCCGCTGTTACACACCCGCAAAGATTTAATTTCATGTGATGTACAAGCCTTGGATGACGACAACAACCTCGGTAAGCAAAGACTCCGACGTGGTACGTGCGCCACCTCCAACAAACAACCCTACTGCGTACAAACCATTGCGATGTGAGGCAAACCCAGAACACAGCTCATTGCCTACAGTATATGCTATATCTCAGCGGCGAGGTATCTCGGGTTAGTTGGTGAACTGTATCTTGAGGGTTGACGAAGACCTAGCTCAAGACCTTGGGGCTCCTTCTTGAATCATGATCAAGTTGCGTGATTGCATCGACATGTGCTTGCCGATGATGAAAGTTCGAGCACTCCCATGCTGTCTGCGCATTTCAGGTCAGCGCGAGACGGCCCAGAGGGCAAGAGGTACGAGGCAGGAAGTATGAAGGAAGGCAAGAAGAATGGTTGCTGCTACCAGCTATCAGACTTTGACACCAAGATGACGGAGACTGGGCTGCGGCCCAAATGATTATTTCAAGGGAGACTCAACTTCCTGGTCCAGTGAAGTCGAAAAGTATCACTCCCGCATACATTCTTATTTCTTGAGAGAAGAGTCGACCAGCATCAAGCCCTCATCAACAGCTCCTTGTTCATCCCAATCGCTTCACTGTTAGGCCCACACGTCGGCCACCGTCAGCAACATGTTCATTAAGCTTGCCTCCTTTCTGGCTCTCGCAGCAACTGTGGTATGCTGTCTGCCAACTCCTCGGTTGTCATCCTTCTAATCCCTCTACCCTAGACCGCCACCACCCCGTTTCATACCACCAACGCCACCTCCCTGTATCAAGACAACGGCCACGGCATCAAATGGACAGGCGTAATCACCCCCGGTCAGCCCAAAACCACCCTCTTCGGCACCGTTGACGAGATCTACAACTATATCCTCGCAATTAACCCCAACTACGTCGCCCAGCCTCTTGACAAGTCCGATCTTGCCCTCCTCGCCTCCCCCTGGAACGAACCCGGGACCACCAAGCTAGTCGCCCGACAAAGGTCAAAATACCTCGACAAGTTCCCCAGCCCCGTGTGCCGCGTCATGGCCACGGGCAACAGCAGATCCCTCGATCCCATAATAAACGAACTGGATATCCTTGGTGGAATATGTGAGGCTCCCAAGGATGCCTGCCGCCGTGTTGGGTGCAAGTCGACTACGGCTGGGTATCTTTGTGGTGTAAGTCTCTTTATCCTGTCACATAAGCGGCTTCAATACTGATGAAACGGTTAAAGGAATACGGCAACGCAGCTGTGGTTGCATGCACCGATGTGTCACGTCGTCTGGAGGTGATCAAGAGGGACTGCTGTTCGGTGATAGCTGATTTTGGCGGAAAACCAGTGTCGGGACACTCCAAACGTTACGACTACGGTGTGTATGCTGGGTATGGGAACTGTAATCATGGGGAGGATAGCTCGCCGGCTGATTATCCTTATCCTGGGGGTGGGATTAATGGGAAGTGCTAGGGGTTGGCGGGTATTGCAATGGTAATTGGGGGGGGGGGGGGGTGGTGATGTCTGCGAAGGGTTGCGAGTGTCTTTCGTCGAGGTTAGTTGATGGGGTGCTGCCTAACGATGATGTGGCCTGACGCGTCTCTAAGGGACAGGTCTGTCATTGGTCATGAATTGCTTACTTTGCACTAATAAATAAATATTATCTTCATCGATTCGGATGGAAACGCGTGTGCCTGTGAGACCCCTAAGTTGTTGCCTGGCCAACCACCAAGTCGAAAAGGGGTAGTAAGTAGGGCGCTCTCGAAAGTCTGGCTTGGACTGCCACGAACATCAACCATACCAGCTATGAAATGTTTTCGGTTGATTTAATGTGAAAGGACAGCTGTTTCAAATGAGTTTGACTGGGGGTAGTATCAATTACAGTCTTGCTGTCACCTTATACTGCAAAACGCGAAAGCGCATTCTGGACAATTTAGGGCTAGGGTTATACACGGGCGTTTCTGGTGCCAGCCTTGATGAGTCCGAGAGATCGGATCTAAACAGAATCCACCCCGCTTTTACAGTCTCCCTGCAGGCACCCATATAGACATCACGTTCTCAAGGCAGATATTTAATTTCTGACGGATTTATGATCGTTCTCGAAGTCTTTATTTTTCGATCTCGATATTCCGTCTTTTGACAACAGGTGAGTAAGGGGGACCCGAAAAGGCGTGTTGAGGAATCGTTGCGCTGACTTGTCGTTAGAAATAATTGCACGACCACAGCAAGAGAGTGGTGCTTTTCTGTCAGATAACACGTCTCGCCAAAACCGGACTTTGTTGTTCGAGGCTTTGCGCACAACGGCAAAATGGATCAGAACCGCCCAACGCTTTCCACGCTGCCCAATGAGCTTCTCGCCATGATCATCGAGGAGCTGGTGGACGAGAGCAGCAAGCACAGCGGTGGACCTTCCATCAAAGCCTGCCGTTTGGTCAGCCGCCAGTTTTGCGACGTCAGCTCTCGCTGGCTTATTCCCTCGGTCAAAGTCGGGCACAGTAATGATTCTCTGGCGCGACTGGATGCGATATCACGACACCCGGCGATTAGTCGTGGTGTTAGGACGATAGAGGTGGTGCTGTCTTCGTATTCTACTTTCTGGAATCCTCTTGGGGGGAAAAGGGAGTTTATCGACTTTCAGCGGAAGGTCTTGGCGAACCGGGCAAAGATTTTTGAGGTTGGCAAGATTATTACTATGACTGAGAAGGATAATGCAATATTGAGAAAGGTGCATGAGGTGTTGAGGTGTTGGCTGTATTTCCAAGAACCGAAACGACAGCCGGAGCCGGGGGCTGATTTGGCGCTTCACCGGGAGTGTATGGACAGGTATTTTGGGGAGTTTCAGAGGCTGGCTTATGAGGAGAAAGTGCTGGTGGATCAAAGGGCGATGGGGACGGCGGTTGCTGAGGCGTTGAGCCGGATGCCGTGGGTGGCTGGGCTGAGGTTTGATGATACTTGTCATTACGGCAGACGGAGGCGGGGGCTTTCGTGGGAAACGCCCGAGACGGTGGTTGAGGGGATTTATGAGAATACGCTGTTGCCGTTGACGAGGAGGGATCTCGAGGCGAGAGGGTCTGTTATTGTTGATGAGATTCCTTTTTATCATCATGCCTCGGGGCTGGTGGCCTCGCCTCGTCCGCTCTCGGAGACTATTCCTCGTGTTTTGGCTGCTGTGGGGGGTGTTGATCAGGTAGAGCTCAAGAGGCTCGTGGTGAACGTGGACTTGATTGATTTGAGGGGGGTTTTCAGGGAGGTTTCTGATTTGCGAGAGAAGCTTACAGCTGCCACGAGGAGGTTGACAGACATTTCGATCCAGCAGAAGGCTGGGTATGACGATAGGTCTTTTTGGGGACTCTGTTGTACATCGCCAAACCTTAAACACTACTCGGTGGTACTGGAGCTGGGATCACATGCGTTGGACCCGTTGCTGGAAGGGCCTGGTTCGAATGAGGAACGGAAAAACTTGACGGTTATCCAGGTGAAGGGTGCTAGAATGACCGTCAGCACCCTGAAGCGGTTTCTTGACATTATCCCAGATGTCCTGGACCGCGTGGAGTTGGTGGGTGTCGAGGTGGTTGGGGGAGGTTGGCGGGAGGTTTTGGATATGCTCCGAGCGAAGACTTACCGGCAGACGGGGGACTGGCCGTACCCTGTGAGAATCTCTCAGGCTGTTAGCCCCCATCCGAACCATGAGTTGCACCCAACGTTTGAGTGGGTTTTCCAGAGCGATGCGACGTGGGAGCCGAGCGATGCCGACGTGTATGTCATGAGACAGTCGGGGGTCAACCCGTTTGCTCCGGAGGCAGGGAAGTTTCCTTTGGGAGGTATTGTCAAGTGGTAGCTAAGGTGTGCTGTTATGGCGGCGAGACTTTTCAGTTCTAGGTTCGTCTTTACTTGCCATGCCATAGAAAGTGTACATCATTAGATACTATCACGACTTTCGAATAGCTGCCTACTTACTACCTACTTCATAGATGGAGGATGGAGTCTGTGAAACAGCACGAGAGTCAACCGAGAATGCCAAAAGATGGAACTTTGGCCTTTCAAGATATCCTAACGGCCTACCAGCCATCGTTTTGGATCTACCAACTATATTCTCCGGCTTTACAGAGCAACTGTTTATCCTCAACATAACTGCACCCCACGGCACCAAATCTTCCAAATAAACACCACTTCTACACCCACTATACCCCCCTCCCATCCTTTTGTTTGTCCAATCCCTATCCCAACCCAGACTTCAATCAATCTCACCCACCCTTCCAGAAGCGAACCAACCCGCGCGCCCCAACTTCCTCATCTTTCACCATCAGTAACGAGCCACCTACCAAACGGGGCCCGCTCCGTTCCTCCTATTTCTCCTTTTTAACATACCGAGCTTCGGCTCAAGTTTCTCAACCCCGAAGCTTCCTGCACCAAATTCCTTGAATGAAAAGAGGGCCAATAAAACGGCACAATTCCACCAAAGGGACCCAAAAATTCCCATGGGAATGGTATGACAAGGATTACGTTGATGGAAGGAGCGGGAGTCCAATGGCTCGTGGCTCGGGTTGCGGGTTTTGAGCTCCGGGGCCGGCGGGGGTGCATTTCTTCCCTTCCCTTCCCTTCCCTTCTCTTCCCTTCCCTTCCCTTCCCTTCCCTTCTCTTCCCTTCCCGTACCTACATACATACGTGCTCTCTGTTCTGTGGGGGTTAGGTCTTGGAGTCTCAAACCAGAGCTAGAAGCAAAAAGCTTCCAAGCCCTACCCACTGATGAGTCGATCATAAAACACCTACCTACCTAACCTAACCTATAACCCCCAGGTAAGTCATCAAAGAAAAAAGACCGAAAATGCAGCCAGAATCTGCATGCTGCTTGGCTCCCTCCTGCCCCGTGTCTGACTTTCTAGCCAGGCTCTAGCATCCTTTCTTTGACCTCTCCATTCAAGAAAACTTCCTAGCTCTCTTCTCCCGCCCCCGATCGAAATATTTCATAGGTAGTCAAGCAAGAAAGTCATTGCGGTGACCTTCAGATAAGACAAGCTATCAAGGTCCTCAACCCTCCTCCCCAATCCTTTGACCCAACAGCTCAAGCCCATCCCATCTCTTCTTTGTTCCCTCACCACCAGTCCCCCACCTTCAAGCGCCAAGTGAACGGGTTGGCTGGTTTAACCCGTCTTCACCTTGATCTCCATCTCCCTTCCTATCCTAGATGGAACAACTTCGGCGTGTTGCTCGCCAACACCTTCCCACCCAACAAACAACACCTCATCAAAGCAAAGCATCAAAGAAACACCTTATCTGATCATCAACCACACTGCACCACATCAAATCGCCATCACCCGGTTGAAATATCATTTCCTCACATTTGTAACTATGAGAAGGCATTCTAGTCGACCTAAAATAATGATACTTGTTCCCATGTCTGATCCGTTTCCATGTCCTTCCCATAATCCCATCTGTCTGCCCTATTCCCATACCAGGGCAATCCAGTTCAGTTTCAGCCATGTGATAAAAACCCGGAACCCTATTCATACACTCTGGTGTGATGACATGAAAAAACAACCCATAAGAACCCCATGTCAAAAAATATTGCAGTCTGATTCCATGATCTGCTGCTGCTCTTTCTCATTCCATCCATCTCCCACGTTGTTCGCTCGCTCGCTAGTCATTTCACAACATAAAAACAACCGACTCCCCAACCTCGTAACCTCTCCCAATGTAGTAGAAGGTACTACCCCACTGTAGCTGCTTGTTTTGCCTTTTTGACCCGGCCTTTTGGGGGAAAGAATTGGACTCATTTCAGAGTCCCAATCCAGCTGAAAGTTGACCCCGAACACCTTGACGAACTCCAGACAAAAAATGTTGACAGGCCGACCCGAACTCCGTTCCCAAGCCAAATAAAGCCATGTATCATGTAGGCAAAGCCCGTCCAACCCAATCTAGCCGGACCCATAAATTGGAAAAGCCTGTCTCAAACCAAATGACGTGGGTGGATGCATGCGTAGGGTAAAAGCCTTTTGAGCTCAAAAATTTTACACACATTTCTCTCTCGGTGTCTTGTTATGGAGTTCAGTCCATGTAAAAGTCACCCTTCAAGATGCGCTCTTGGAAGTGATCCGGCTTCTGCGGGGCACGGGGCCTCGGCTGAGCAGGCGGCGCTGGCATATCAGACACCGACCTGGCTCGGTCGTGACGAGGATTGATTGACGAAGCCGAGACGGCGGGAGGTCCACCACGAGGAGGAGAGGCGCTGAGGCCAGAGGCAAAGGAGAATGAGGACCGGGCACCTTGGGCGACGGTGCTTTCGGCACGGGATCTAAGCTGATCGGACCAGTTGAAGCCTTGGTCTGATCGAGCGGTAGGAGAGCACAAGTCAGAACCTGTTCGAGCTTGGTTTGTGGTGCTTGCCTGAGGAGGGACTGTTCTGCCCCATGTGTAATTCCCAACACCTGCCGAAGCAAGAGGGGGTGTGGGTGGATTACTGCGGGCAGTACTGCCTCGTCGGGCCGGTTGGGAAGGCATACCATTTGCACCAGGACTGTTACCTCCACGCATGCCACGCATGGCTTGAGCGGCACCCAGGCTCATCCGGCGAGAGAAGGGAGTGGTGGGGGCGGTGTGGGACATGTCATCTCCGTCCTCGATGGCACTCTCGTTGATGGAATCGGAATTGGTGGAGACGCTGGCCCGGCGCATAAAGGCAGCAGAGGTGTTTGTGGGAGAGGTTCCCGGAAGACCAAAGGTGGCAACAGAGACTCTTCGGCGCTGGTTGTCCAGCATGGACGTGGCCAAGGGGGTGGGGAAGCCCGTGACTGAGGGTTGCGAGATGGAATTGCTCCGGAAGAGGCTGGTGAGAGTGTTGGAGGTCACAGACCCGCGTCTCTGTTGTCGTGCCATATCGTTGTTGGAGTTGTTGGAGGATGAGTTGTCTGAAGACATGATGAAGGAGGGAGAGGCTTCAAGAGCCAGAGGACGCCAGGACTTATATCGAAAGGGACGAAAGTGTGCGTTTAACGTCCTCGTGTGAGGCGGCAAGGATGGCCTGTCAGGAGGGCGGGAGTGGCTTCGGGAAAATCGGTAGTAGGGTGGAAGTGTAGCAGCGTGTGCCGACTCGTATGTTTTGTAGATTGCAATGGTTCGAGTCCTGTGCACACCGGCGCCTTCGAAGTAGTGGAGGTGAAACGCTTAAATGGCAAACTGTTGTGGGGGGTGGGATGACGAGAATGACGAGGGGTGGTGCAACGCCAGGGCACTCGGGTCTGAATGGCTCGCGCGCTGTCGACTTTTCTTTGTTGACGGACAGCCAGGTGTTCAGGTAATGGGCGGGATGATCGGCAGGCCTCGTTCGATGGGAGAAGCACGGTCACGTTTTGGGTGGGTGGGAAAGACGACAGGTACAAGGCCGTTGCGATATTGCGGTCCTTTCCTTTCCTTTGTCTACAATGGCAGCAGCGGTCCGTCTCTGCCTATCTGGCTGTCGAGACGGGGCCAGGCTGCGGGCGGGGTGCTTCCTCAGACGCTGCAGAATTGGGGGGGTCTGACTCGATTGGCACTGACAGCGGACGATCGCGGGGAATGTGTTGGGGAAAGTGGTGTTTGAGAGTGAGATGGAAAGTTCAAGCAGCTGCGGATCAGTTTGAGGTGTGAAGAGGAAGGAAAAGAAGGGGGTCGTTCTGTCCTCTTGCTCTTGCCTCTTGACTTTGCCAGTTCCATCACCACCGACAAGCGGCGGTGGTAGTACTAACTACTATGGGAAGCGGCGTCGATCACTGGTTCGGCCAGCACAGACGCCGCTATCAGCGTGTCCATCACACATTGGGCGATGTGATTGGCTACCGCTCCAACGAGTGGACCAAACACTGCTGCTATGACCAATGGCGTCTGCAGAAAGGCTGCCGGTCTGGGGGATAGCGTCCCCATCCTCCAGGGGAACGACCCCGGGACTAGCAGTTTAAAGTGAAGCCAAGATCCCAGCTTTCGACGTCACGGCCCCACATTAAACTTCACCCAATCGAACGATATGCGGGGTAGTCGAACAACTGCCTGTCTCTCTCGCAACTCCCTGACATCCCCTAGCACGAGACATGTGCAGTGCTGCCTCTTGGGCGCTGAAAGCGGTCAGCACGATGGGATTGAAGGATGCGCATTGCATGATGTCGCATCTTTGGCAGCCTTCCACAGAAACCGTGAAAACAAAGATACCCTCTTGGCGAAGAGATGCATCACTGCGGCGGGCGAGCATGTGGCTTTGAGCTTAGCCAAATTAGGCATGTTGTAGTCTACTATAAAACGGCCTGGACTGGAATTTACCGTCCGACCATCCATACGTCCCTCGTCCTTGCCATTGCCTCTCACGAGATGCACATCACTTTTGCCACAGAACTGTCTTGTTTGCTGATGAGATCTGCCCCTAATCAACAATGACTGCAGCGAGATCCAATATTGGCATATGATAAGGGCGACGCAGGACCCCTTCTTTCCTCTCCCCCAGTCAACGGACCGTCAAACACAACCGCTTCCCCTCTTTTCACCGGTCAACAGCTGCAATGGTGCCGGGCTGCAAACTGATGCAACCACCAAATGCATCATATTCGTAAGCCGCCTTCTGGACTCTCAAAATGTCATGCGAAGACAGCTGTGTAGGGAAAAGGAGCAATCCATCGATTGACGGACAGTTGCTCCGGCTGCTTTCCCCCCACCCGATCACTCTCAGGAAGGGTCTGAAACCTTTTGTCTTGGAGACCACGACACCATCAATGAGATCAACAGAGCTTTCCTGTCTATCTTGTGGGGGCCTTCCCTGCACCACCACAACCACCACGTCTCAGCTACATGAAAGGATCCCATCCACCAATTCCAGGTGACCATGCCCGCAGTAGTCGCGCCAACTATCCTCTGACTTGGCTCCTTGTTAGTCCCCAGTCTGGCACACCTGGCCAATTCGGTGCCGGGGAGATAAAGCATACTGCAGCAACCCAAGCCAGCCCAGCAACTCCAAAGCAACCCTCCGGAAGAGAGCAATGCCAATGAAGCCGTCTTTCCGCACCTGAAGGGATCTGGTTGACTCCAGTTTTCCAGCCTGCCTGCATGACGGTTGAGTTGTAGATTGGCGAATCCTTTTACACTTGCATACTACCCCCTGCTCCATCGCCTCTCGCTTCCAACCGTTCTGTCAGTCTTGAGTGCTGTACAGTACTTTGCTCGAGATTGGATTGACAAGAAGCTTAATGGGCCGAACACCACCATTCCCCCATTCTCATCGAGCCCCTCAATGAGCGACGTGGCAAATGTCATCACCTCCCATCTCGCCAAAGTGTTCCGGAGATAACACCGCCCAAACTGACCACTGAGAAGGTGGCGTACACCATGATGATGGCAGTCGATCGGGCATTTTGAAATGTCGTAGGTTGTCAAACGCCAGATTGCTCATTCGCCATGTGCGTAAGGAGGTTTCATATTCTCAGCAAGCCACACCATCAGACAACAGTGTGACATATGTCCCATAGCACCATAAGGCATACACTGGGGAAGCACAAACCCCAGCAAATGTGTGAGACACAACTTGGAAGGCAGCGGGGGTAATATATGCCTCTCGAGTTCAACGAGACACGCGGGCGTCATTGTTTTCACTTGAAGGCTTCAAACTTCGCCGAGTTCCGTTTCACGAACATGAAGCTGAACCTCGTGTGTAGCTACAACTTTCTCTTTTCAATGGGTCATCGAACTGGCACTTCTATACGGTGTTCCAGGCCTGTCCTATCGGAACCCAGCATCGTATTCTCAACTACCTAACTTTTTTCTGGTCCCATCCCATCTTATTACCATCTGCAAATTCCCCGCATTTGTCATCATGAGGGGCCAAAAGTCAACCCAAGTATGACAACCTGCTGGCTCTTTCCCCCATCCCTACCTACCTACCTACTTCACCCAATCTTTACGGATCACCTGGTAACACACCGTTGAAACTTTAAATCTCCCACAGACGTCTGGGGGAGGGGGTTCGTCTCCCCAGAGAACAGACAATTTGACTTTGACAACTCCCATGGATCTGGGAACATGGGTCGCAGGGGAGGTAGCTAACCTCCAGGAAAAGGGGTTTTAGCTCCAAGGGAGTTTTCTACTGGATTTGATCAATGGGGAAATATTCTCCTGCTTTGGGGGCCCAAAAGTTGCCCGTAGAGCGAGAGAGAGCAAACCGGTTTCCACAATCAAAATGACAGGTCTGTTTGTCCCCGTAGAAGAGTGTGCGCGACCAGAGTCCATGCATGCTCTTTGGCCTTTCAACAACACAGTGGACAAACCTTGGTGGTGTTAAGACGGACATGTGGAGGGTGGAAGCCCGAGCCAATAACCCACACACAGACACCCACACACACACAAACACACTCACACACTTACTTTTGTTTCTTGTCAAGGTGGGTTGGGAGAGATGGGGGAGAAAGGCAAGTCTGTGTGACAGGTCCCTCACCTCTCACCTCTCTCACTGCATCTCTCCTTCGTGTCTGTAGACATTCGTTCTTCCTCCATTTTTAGACCCAAGCCTCCCGTTCTATTCATACATTCTGTTTATCAAGGTATCACAACAACGGGTAACTGCACTGCTCAATCCCGCCCCTCGCTGCCTTGTCATTCTCGCCTTCATGTCTTGTCTTGTGCCCCCTCTCACCCATCACCCAAGCACCACCCCCACTAGCGACCCAAAAGGGGGGTTGCCGACGGGGATACAACGGGTTTGTCCACATCTCCAACCTTCCCTGGTAGACTAAACAAAAGCAAGTCCATTTCCAGGAGGCCTTCCAACCCGGGGCTGGGCTCGTGTGATCACTCCCTATCGGTAATCCCCCCAACCAACACCACAAACCATCCAGATAGATGGGTATCTATACTCGTAGTTTGTCCCTATCTATCTATTTCCCCTACCGGTGGGGCTTGATAACAACACAACGATTGACATCGTTGATATTCACCATCAGCCGTTTCTATCTGCACAAGAGCACTCACTCCATCCACCTGCAAAAGGTAGTAAAACAGTCTTCATAAAAAAGGGGGCTGATGAGACAGAAAGCATGCTCAAGTCAAGATCTCCTGTCCTTGCATACCACTCGAACCAGCTCCCGTTCCACATGGCCCAATTCCTACATAACGTCAACAATCAAACCCCCAGACCTCCGTGCAATAAACCCCCATCTGTATCACTTCACATGCACCGTCACCTCACATTCGCAAACCCCGCCCATTCATAACAAAGGCAAAGACAATTATGGGGTATCTCATCCACCGCCTACACCACCTCATGTAAAACAACAAAGCAAAGCTAGCTCACTAAATGGTATATACACTCTCTCGCTCGCTTGCTTGCTTGCTTGCTCGCTCGCTTCAATATGTTTATCTCATGTTATGTTGTTATCTTTCCCCCACAAAAATTAATAGAAAGGAAAATTTCAAATACAAATAGAATACATACATCACCCATTGTTCTTCGTTCAACATTGCCAAAAGACCTCCCTTCCCCCTTTTCCTAGTCCCCCCCCTCCCCCACGTGAATTATCTCTTTTTTTTTCTCCCCCCGTTGCACAAAAAAAACTAAAAAAAAAAAAAAAACTTAACAAGCCCAGAAAAATGCCAACCCAAATTTCCCTTACTACTCCGTTTTTTGATGCAAGATGCAAATGTTTGTTGTGTTGCTTGATGGGGCCGCCATATACTCGTTACAGTAAGTTTTCCGCTCGAAAAAAAACAAAAAATCAAGCCATAAAAAATAGTTTTTGTTGTTGTCCACCCACCCTCCCCTCATCAAATCAATCCGCTGACCCCTCCCCCATCGCTAGCCCAATCAACAAGCGCAAGGAGAAGAATCACCATCGTGATGACAACTCAATCCTAGTGAATCGCACTGGGCGTAGGCGTGAGATCCCCCCCATCTTGCCCCCCCTCCTTGGAAGCAATCGCAGTCACCAAGTCATTACCCGTCCTTTCCTCACCACCCGCCTCGTCCGCATCGTCCTCAAAAACCACCGGAATCATCGTCGACCCGCTCATAACGTCGTCTCCTGCCATGGAAGTAACCGGGGTAAAAGCCGTAATCGTCGAACGTTCGTCGTCATCATCATCGGGGCCGCTCTCTTCCGAGCCTCCCGCCTTTCGTTGCTCCTTCGTGGCAGGCCGCCAGGTGTCCTCATCCCAGGGGTTGACCAAATCATCCGAAACACTGTGAGGCCTTTCCCTTCGTTCTTCCTCCAGGTCCTCGTGCGGCTTTTCCGATTGTTCTCGCTGGTCGGGCTGGCTCACTTGCTCCGGCTGCTCCGGTTGCTTCTGTGGAGCCGGTGTAGGCCCCGGGTTCCCGATGATCCACAGGGTACCATCTTCGTCCTCCACCTCCTCCGGCTGGTGGTATTCCTCCGGCTCGTCCCTCTTCCTCCAGTCCCGGTTCCATGGGCAACGCCAGTCATTATCCGCGCGCGCTCTTGAACACCCTCGTGGGTAGAAGTACTTAGATCCTCCCATTCGGCCGTCTCTGGCACACCTAGCTCCGCCGAATTCCCAGTCCCTTCCCCTTCTTCCTGGCCCAATACCATTGACATGAGTCCTGTCTATCCGCTCCCAAATATCGTTGCCCCAAACACCATCATTAGGCAGCCGGCTCGCCGGTGCCGATGCGGGTTGGGATATTGGTGCCGGGGTTTCGACTGGCGGCTGTACACTCTCCTGCTTCTGAGGAAGCTGAGCCTTGAGTCTGGCTTGTGACTGATCCCAACTTGCCTTCCATAATACGTTGGTATTCCTTGCTGTTTCGGCGGTATGTTGGGCTTCGGGTTGGTGTTGCTCTTGGTGTTGCTCTTTGTGTTGCTCTTGGTGTTGCTCTTGGTGTTGCTCTTGGTGTTGGCCTTGTATTGGGATCTGGCCCTGTTGCTGGTGCTGACTTTCTTGTAGATGCTGGCTTTGCTGTTGAGCAGCGATCATGCCGCTTTCTTTCAGAGGTTCCATCGCCCCGACACTTCCGAAGAAGATGGCGTCATTTACCAAGTTCGGGTAGAGGAATCCAACCCAGCTCATGCTAAAAACCTGCTTGAATCCGCGATCCAGGATGAGGTACAGCATCGAGACATCGATGAGTTTGGCCATGGCTAACCGTAGATTTCTCATCAACACATTTGTGCCCTGCTCATACATCATGCTAAGAGCCCATCCGAGTGGGTTGTATAGGTTGAAAAGCTCTGGGTTGGGCTCTTGAAGACTGTTGGGAGAGCGCTCTTGGAGGATGGGAAGGTATTCTCCGATGATTGCCGTAGCCTCGTTAAGACGAGCCACGGCGAAATCCATCATGGCGGTGTATTCGATGGAAGCACCGGCGATGTAGAGAAAGGTGTTGAATCGGAGCGGCTCGCCATAAAGTGGAGCGTTTCTGTCGTAGTAGGCATCTGGGTAGCTCTTGAGATACATGAATTGCAGCGCATAGCCTAGTTGCATGGCATCATGGCCGTCAAGCTCAAAGCGAATGTATCCAGCCTAGCACATATGTCAGGGCACTAGATCACGTTGAGGGGATCTGGAATACCTACTGGATCTTTGGGAGGGAGGCGCTCTCTCATGAACTCGGATTCTCGAGACAAGATGTCATGATGTACCTGCCAAGACTTGTCTTTACATACCACTAATACGTCCCATTCATATTGAGTATCCCAGAGTCTATTAAACCATTAGATAACATGTTCTTGTTCACAAAAACCTACCAACTTACGAATATTCTCCCTTATCGTGAGCGGCAATCACCGTGGCAGTGCGCTCTGCCCTTTGCTTGATAAAGTCAAGTTGTGCGGCATCAACCGCTGGCGCTTCGCTGGTCACATTCTCAGGCTCTTCTCTGATGGGTGAAGGTATGTCGGGGGCCGAGAAGCGACGGGCTCTCTGACGAGCAATTACCATGTCTGATTCAGAGGTGCTGGGCTTCTTAGTGGGTGAATCACAGACTCCAGCGCTGTTGTGGCGTTTCCTATCCGCTGGTTTCGTTGCTGAAGTCGAAGACAAATTCCTCTTGTGGTGGCCCTTATGCCTAGATTTCGATTTGGGAGTCGTCTTGGCTGTCACCGGCAAAGCTGGCGGCGGCGGTTGTGAGCTCAGGGAACCCTGGTGCAAGGTTTTCTCCCTGGAACCTGGTTGAGACCCGGGTGTTTTCGCCTTTGCGTCGCTCGAGTTTCTCCAGTTGCTCGACTGCGAAGATTTTGAGGGCATTTTTGCAGTGGGCTCATGGGCAATCGAGGGATATTCCGTGTCTGCTGGCTTGGTTGTGCTGGTTTTGGGTGCCTTGGTGAGAACTTGGACTTTCTTGCCAGAGGCGACTTGGGCATAACTTTGAGTTCTGGTGACAGTGGGGGCGCTTTTTGCTTTATGTTTTTCGGGTGACTGAGGTTTTGGCTGAGGTGGATTCCGTGGCGGTTCGCGAGCCGGCTTTTTCAACTGAGGAAACTCGGCGGAGGAGTTGTCTTTGGTATCCTTGACCTGGCGGTTCGGGCCGGGCCCTAATGCAGTGTTCCTGTCTCGACCTGGCTTGTGGTTTTGTTTGTGTTTTTGAAGCTGGTCTTGAGCACGCATCGCACCCTCAGGGCACTCCTTTTCTCCTTCTTTGGTGGTCGTTGGGGGCTCCTTGGTATCCTTGGTGGCTGGCTTAGACTTTGAAGCGAGGACTTTGCGATTCTTAATCGTGTCTCCTTTTAAAATTCTAGCATAGGAGAGCGAGGGTTGCCTCGCTGGAGGGTCTCGGGAATTCATGGCAAGTGCCGGCGGCTATGCTGTATCCGGTGCCAATGCGGCTCAAGGTGGATGTGATGAGCGGGTGGTGATGTCAAGGTCGCATGCGAAGCATCAACATGGTCGGGGCAGATCGCTGCAGGAAGGAAACAAAATAAAACCTGCCCAAAAACTTGATCCAAATTGGACGATTGTTCGCTTTTGAGGCAGATGGGTGTGAAATATGAAATGTGTGTGTGCTGTGCGGGCTGTTAGCAAGTTGACGAGCTTGAGGAAGTCAATCGCAGTTGTGCAGAAAAAGGTAACTTGGTTGGACTTTGTCTGAGAGATCAAGTGATCAAGAAAGAATCGTGGATGTCACGCCGTGGTTTTGTGGTGTGCGGTCGTCGCAAACATCGGCCTCTTGTTGAAATTTTGGTGTTGTTTGTTGACGGCGATGCTCCACGGCCAGCTTCCCTCTCCAGACTTTTTGCACTTTTTGCGCAATTTTTCCGTTTTTCGCGGCTTTGAGCAACCCGGTCGGTCGCCAAAATAGAGACAAAATGCTCAGAACACGCAAATTGGCCGCTCAATGGTAGAACTGGAGCTCAATCAAAAAAAAGGTTGTTGCGCTGGTCGGTTTTCGTAGGTTAATATGTGTTGCTCTCGTGGCTTTGGAGTGCATGATGGGTGCATCGGCCCTCAATTCACCTTCACTGTTGGGATTCACACAAGCATCATTTCATCTTATCTCGGCTGGCTGCTTGCTCCGTGCAGCAGCGGGCAGCGGGCCGTTCCTGCTTTGTATTTCACTAGATCACTGACAGAGGGGGAAGGCACGATCAAGCCCGGGCTAAGGCAGGCAGGCTATTTTGGGGCAGACATCCCATCCCTTTTGATTAAAGTACCTTGATTCTTGGGACACCTAATGGAACCTGATAAACACCCTTGACTCCATTCCTAACCTGGCGCAATGCAATGCTCGCTCAAAGCCACTTGTATAACCGTCCTGTTCTGCAACACAGTCATGACACCACGACTCGTCTCATTCACCGTGGACATGTGCCCCTCTCTGAACGAGGTGCCAGATGCTAGTTCCAAATGCCAATGTCAGCCTTCTCCTGACTAATATATGCCACAACCCCTCCTACTTGGCGCCATTGCTTTCGGTTTGCCGTACGTCGAGGATGGATATTCTTTCGCATGCTGTGTCATTCAGATCCTAGGACTTGATCATGAAGATCTGGGGGATGTCAGCACTGGAAGAAACGATAGAATCCCAACGGTAGCTTACCTGATTGAGCGCCGCACTATCTGCAAAGGCCATCTTCTTCTGGGCAATAAACCGTGACCTTGCCAGGTAGCGGGTATTCGTAGTCACAGGCGTCGAGTAACCGCTCCCAGTTGGCGTTGACGCATCGCTTTCAACTGCCGGGGTGACACTCTCCTCTTTTTTGCGCTTCTTCTCCTTGGAACTGCTTGCGCCAGCCTCTGAACCTGATTCTGACACTGGCTTGTCCTTCTTGTTCTTGTCTTTCTTGTCCTTCTTCTCTTTCTTTTCTTTCTTCTCCTTCCTTTCCTTCTTCTTCTCCTTCTTCGCCTTCTTAGCATCCTCAGCCGATGTGTCTACCTCCTCTTCTGGAGACTCGCTCTTCTGCTTCTCCCGCTTGCTCGACTTCTCCGACTTGGTTGGCTCTGTGTCGCTTTCCGCCGAGTCCACCTTGCGTTTCTTCGACTTTTTGTCCTTCTTCTTCTCCTTCGAGCCGGCACTGTCTGTTTCAACATCAGATTCAGTTTTCCTCTTCTTGAACTTCTTCTCCTTCTTGCGCGCCTTCTCGTCGTCCTTTTCTGTGTTCTCGTCGGCCTTGCGCTTTTTTGATGGGAGATCTGAAGGCTCCGAGGCTTCTGTCTCGGCGCTCTCTTCTGTGGACTCCTCGGAACTCTCCTGAGCACCATTGACCTCGCCCTTGTCGGCACCCTCTTGTGGCTCCTCCTTCAACACATCTCCCACCAACCAACCGCCCCTAACGAAGCGAATCGTCCCTAATCTCCGCTCAAGGTATGAGTTCATCTTTAGATCCTCGCGCTTCTTCAGCTCACTCTCCAGCGCCTCCTCGCTCTTGCCGTTGAGTCTCCCGAGCAAGTGTTGGAAGTCGAACAGTCCTGTGCACTCGTCTCCATTGTTTCGTTTGGCTCCAAGACCGAGGGTGTCGTCCTTCAAGGTGACCTGGATATGCGATGCGCTGGCAGCTCCATAGTTTTCGGCATGCGCCGCGTCCTTGGCTCCGAGGTACTGGCCCGGCTCCCACCCCTGCGACCGCAGCATCTTCTGGCCAAAAGATTCGGTGTTGCGCATCCATCTGTTGTTATTCGGATCGTTGCCGAGTCTCCGTTTGCTGTTCGCGGGCTTTGTCAGTTTCTGTTGGTTCCAGGACTCAATTACACACAAAACGCGTCTTACTTCTTTGCACCGGCGAGACCCATTTTGCCCAGAAGTTGCCCGGCGCAGCCGAGCGTGAGATATTGAGGGGGCGGGGGTTAGGGAAAGCTGACGATCACAAAGTCTTCGAGGTACCTGGTGTTTCTTGGAGTTGCTTGTGTGGAACTTTTTTTTGGCGGGGAACTGGTGCAAAATGATTCTGACGCCCCACACCGCCCAGATTCGATGGATGCCAAGGCTGCCATCTTGGATGAGTGGGTCCGGTCTGCAGGGTTCCTGCCTCAACGGTCAGGGGTTGCAACATCACGGTTCTCGATGTCATCGTGCCTTCCTCGGGCAACTTCTTTGTTTTAAATGACTACCTACGATACAAGTACGAATTTAGCCCATATTATGAGAGAGTCATCATGGCTTGTGGACTATCATCGTCCGCTCTTGATACCTGTTCTCTTGATATAGGCTTCCTCATGCTTGTCCACGATGTGGCATGTAGCTAGAACCTTGGATGGTCTACACAGAACTCTATGAGACCCCTTATCTAGGTAGCTAGGTAGGCTTCTTTGGCTGATGTGAGATACACCTTACCAAACCTTCCCTCAACCATCTTCAATCAGGTAGTGGGCGCGCCACCAAACCCAAAGGGCCTGGCTTTGCTGGCAGGGGAGGTCTTTCAAATTTCTTCAACTTTTCCCAGACAAGTCAAACATACCACACACAACCCGTCACCGTATAAAGGTCATGGCGATAATGGCGAAGGAGAGAAGAACTCGAAATCTCAGAGTGAAAGAACCCCGGCCGTCCTGCAACCGCCGTCGCCAGTCCACCAAGATCGACAAGGGCTTGTCCAAGAGGTAAGTCGCCGCTTCTGTTACCACCTGTACACTCAAGACCAACCAACTCCAGGGACGCCAAATTCAAACGCCGCACCAAATCCCTCAAGAAAGCCATCAAAAAGAACCGCCGCCTAACCGAGCATCTCAACGAGCAGCTGACCCGTCTGACCACAACAATCGAACAAGCCAACACCCACCTGCCTGACACCAGCCAAATCAACAGCGAGATGAGAAATCTCAGCAATGGCATGGGAGTCCTCCTCGGTGGCATGGCAGAATACAAAGAAGGCATGCAACAACTCGGTGACGAGATGCAAATCGCGGAGCACAATCTGGAACTGTTCAGCGAGACTATAAGAAGGCTCTTTGACAATGGCACGGAAGCACTCATGGACGATTTTCAGCCGTCCAAGAGAGATTTTGGGGTGATCTACCGACTCACCGAAGCCATCCGTCAGCGGACGCAGAAGAGTGATGTCGGGCGGGGAATCAGCAGACCTGTCGACCGCCTGTTTGGGTGTATGTCGATCCTCCGCAGGTGTTTGGATGACAGTATGGAAACCCGCCTGAAGAACTTTGAGGGGAGGAAGACAAACCAGTTGTCAAACAAATTGTCTTCATTTGTTACTCGTGAGGAAGGGGCATGCAAGGTTGGAGGAGGTAATGGAAGGCAGAGACCAGGCAGAGAACGGTACAGTTAGCCAATCCATATGCATCTTTTGTTCATACCCATCACACAACCCACTCCCAAGACCACACACCCAAATCAGCACAAAAAAAATCACTTTCTCTATTCCCCATCTTTAAACCTCAATTAAAACGCCCCTGGTATTATTCATTCCCCCAGTCCATCCATTTCAATCCCATATCGTAACCATATTATACACTTCCCCATCCTCTCCCTTCCTCCTGCTCCTAAACCTTGAATCCAAACCCAGCCATACAACTCCTATACTGATCAATGGTCGACAAGCAGTCCTTTTGTGGGTCGGCAGCCTTGGAGAAGAGCATGCACTCGTCGCGCTTGGCCTTTTCGTCTTTGCACACGCAGCAGGGCTATTATTTCTTTTTGTTAACCCCCCCCCCCCCCCTAGCTCAATCGTTCAACAGTTAAACGTGTGACGGACCTTGGGCTTGTCAGCAGCAGCAGCAGCAGCTGACTGGGTGATCACCGGCGCAACCGGGGCGCTGGAGGCTATGAGGGGTGTTAATCACGCCATCCATGAGACAACGAGAGGGGACGGGGAACATACCGATTGAGCTGGCGGTAGCTTGGGCGGAGGACATTTTGACTTTTTTCTTGACGACAAGTGCTTTGTTTGAGTTGGGGGAAAGGAAAAAAGGTGAAAGAAGTCGGGAGCTATCAGTAAACTGAATGAGCAAGTTGATTTGTCAATTGGCGATTTCTAGAACGGTTTTCCCCCAAGCATTGCCGCTGAGCCGCCGCGAAAACGCATGCCAAGACGGAATGGCGTCAGATCTCTCAGCATTTTTTGTGGGGAGCTGGGGGGCAGGGGTGGAGGAGGGGCCACGTGATACCCCTTGGGGTCAACATCTGAGGTACAGCAACATGACTTGGCTAACTTCAATTTCCACTAGTTGACCGAGACATATATATCCCAGTAAACAGCTATGGTTTCCAGAGTTACAGATTCCCTCCCACTTTACTAACACCACCACCATCCCCCTTTCACAAGTAAACTCCCCGACAATCCCAATCCATACTTTCCAACCACCTGTTTCACCCTCCTACACTCACCTGATCAATGTCATCCCCCAGAAAAATCCTCCCATCGCATCACCGCCCTAAAACCCAATCATATCCCCCACCAAAACCAACCTCCACCTCTCCACCGCCTCCCCCAACCTAACCAGCACCCCCGCAGCCAACATCCTCACCCTCTCCTCCTCCCCCCCTTCATCCCCCCCCCTCAAACCCGCAAACACCCCCCCAACCCAATCCTGCGCCTCCACCACCTCCCTCCCCATCTCCCTGCACACCTCCCTCATCCGATCCTCATTCACATCCAGCAACGCCATAAACCCAAACAGCACCGCCCCCGTCAACTGCAAATCCCCCACCGCCTGTGCCCTCACACTCGTATTCAACAACAACCTCCAAAACTCCCCCGTCATCTGCGGCAACGACAGCGTACTAGGTCCAGAAGCGTGGATAATCAACGCCAACGTCTTGAGGTAGAGCGACAAAAGGTAAGGGTTGAATAATATCCCCCTTGTTCGTGACGAGGACGAGTGTAAAGCCGCTTGGAAGCGGGAGATGAGAGGGGAAAAGAAGTATGTTGATAACACACCGGCGGTAAGGTTGGGGATGCTTCGGATTCGGGGCTTGGTTTTGGTTATGTAACGGACTTTCTCGGGGTTGTTCAAGCGCTCTGTAAAAGTGGACAACTTCAGGGCGTTGGGACCGGTGGCATTGTCGGCTGCTTCTGCGGCCATTGGTGCGAGGAAGGCGTCGGCTATGGAAGTGGCTATGCCATCTAGGGCGTTTGGGGGGAGGGGTTCAAGAGTGGATGACGAAGAGGGTTGATAAATAGAGGTGGATTGGGGTAGGTAAAGCTTCTCGACTTTTTCGGGTAGGGTCTTGGACGGGAAGGCGGAGGCGGCCGAGTAAGTAGATGTTTCGAAGCCGGTCAGTTCTCTCGAGGTTAAACCCAAGACGATCAGAACAGAGGCTCGTTGGGAGATGGAGTAATCGCCATCAAAGAATGTTTTGGCGAACCAAGGGGCCATGACCTTTGGCTGGGCGATGACCAGAGCGATCATTCCCTGGAGTCGGAGGTCGTCGAAGTCTTCCATCTCGAACTTGTCGCTTAGGCCGATCAAGAGACCAGCGAGCTCGTCAGAGTGCTCTTTGACCTCTGTTCCGTACTCGGCTTTTCGGCGGATGAGTGTTGGAGCTGTTGTAAGGGCTAACCGCTGAAGGTCGTAGCTTTCTGTGTCACGGAGGTACCGTATCAAGTCCCTGATGTACACTGGGGCCTTTGGCTTGTCCCTTCTGATCAACGTCGGGTCATCATCCGAATCCTCTTCGTCAGACTCAGGCTTTGCGTATGGCACAAGGTCATCCTCCTCCGGCCCTTCTTCATCGCTAAGCTCTTCGATGATGAAGCCGGCCTGTGGATGCTGGCCAGGGGGTCTTGGTGCTGTTTTTGCTGCTTTTGATGGGGATGTTTTCCTCTTTGGACGAATTGTCGGCGGCGACTCAAACAGAGATTCCATGCTCCCAATCTCATCCGAGACCTGTGTCAACCCCTTGTACCATGTGGCCATCTCCTCGAACTCTCCTTCCGTGTTGAAGTTGAGCCGCTTGTCGCCCTTATCGACCAGGTTAGAGAGAGCCTCGCCTATCCACATGCCCAACA
This sequence comes from Podospora anserina S mat+, assembly GCF_000226545.1. NCBI lineage: Eukaryota > Fungi > Ascomycota > Sordariomycetes > Sordariales > Podosporaceae > Podospora > Podospora anserina. Next base: position 3,053,857 of record NW_001914859.1, read on the forward strand.
AGCGGGCTTTCTGGTGAGGTGCTGTCAGTCTGTTGGAGATGGCGTTCAACCAAACACTGGTGCGCATCATCAAAGTGAGCTTGATAGGTGACAATCGATGTACATAACCGGCGCTCAGCAATAGAACTTCGGCATGGGCTGCATGTAGAGTTAGCGACCAGCCTCCCAGCTGTGACCACTGTGCTGGTACTGACCTTCCTGTTGTAGCATTGGTGAATGCTTGATGTAGAGCTGATCTCCAAACTGACTCAAGCTCTTTTCCAGTACAGCAACAATATCATCCCGGTTTTGAGAGACGACGGCTAGTACTGTTCTCCTGATGCCCACCCCTTCGCCAAGACCGGCCCCTGATGAGCTGGTGAGCCATTCCACCAAGTAATTCTTGAGACTCGTGCTTTCGCCGATGATCGATTTGATTGCGCCAGCAACCGCAGATACTATTGGCTTGCTTTCTTCAGAGTCGCAGTGCCCGAGTCGATCGAGATATTTTGAGGAGAACAACTTCAGTATGGAAAACAACACCTTCCGTTGCTCTGTAGGCGGCAGATTGCTCAGCAGCATGCCGAACTTGGACGGGTCTGCTCCTTTCTTCAGCACCAGTTCTCCCAGGACATGCTTGGTCAAGATTTCTGCTTGTAGTTAGTATATGATAGAATGCTTCGTTACCAAGCAGGAGTCACGTACCACCATGACCCAATTTCAGTCCCTTCGAAAAGAGATCCGAACCGAACTTTGGACTCTCAGTGGCCCCATTTGATAACTGCCAGGTAACAATATTTCTCCCCAACCATGCGGTGTACTGCTGTGCATCTGCCACCCAGATCTCATAGTCCCCATCTTTCGCGGCCTTGTTCGCCTTGACAATACTCTCAGCCTCAGCAGCAAGCGAGACAATCCTGCCACCACCAAATAGGGTCAGGATCTCTTGTGCTCTTGGCCTCATTCGCACCGCTGAAGTGGCAGCATCAGGGCCAGATGACCCTTTGGCAGTCTGCCAAGCCTCGAGAATCCACCCGTCTCCTTTCAGCAAGCCCCCCAACAGGTCCAAGAGAGTTTCAAGGTTGAGATGAATGTCTGGTCTTTTGAGCTTCCCAGGTCCTTCACTTTCGGCTTTGTATTCTTGTATCAAAGCCCGCAGACGGACTAGAATCGCGTTGATGCCTGTGATACTGGAAAGACAATAAAGCAGGAGCTTGACCCCGGAATTCTTGCTGTCTCCAGCATCTTCTTGGAGTAGAATCCAGTGGTTTGTGACGATTTCCGAGACCAATACCTGGACAAGTTGTGCACTGATGGGACTGGGACGCTTGATGCTGGGAATATCATTTTCTGACTGATGCTTGGAGAGAAATCGTAGAGAGGCGATGAGCTCGTCATAGCTAGGTTGTTGTTTCAAGAGTTCGAGAGCATCTTCTGGTGAAGCAGGGGCGGGTTTGCCTGATGTTGCTGTTGAAGATTTGGGTTGAGAGCTGGCGAGGCCTTGTGGTGTTTCTGATTCTTTCTTGTCTGTGATTCGAATGGTACTCACTGGTGTCAAGAAGTCATCCATGTTGAGCGAATGAGAGAGGCAAAGCGTAAACTGGAATTCAATTTTCTAGCGTACAAGTCAGTTATGGACTATACAAGTAGATGAGAGTTCTTAATTACTTTGAAAGTCAACCAACTAGGCCGCCTACCTTTGACCTAGGTAATTTCCAGTTGTGAAGTTGAGCTCCTCCTGAGCTTTCGTTGGTACCTAATCAAGTAGATTGTCAGTGTGTTGATGTAGCAGGATGTAATGCCGAGTCTGAAAGAGCAGCTAAAGCTCAGAATCGAAAGTGAGGTTCAAACCCAAATTCATGTCGGCAGGTCATTCGCAATGAGGCTTGAAACAAGAGCTTACAGCGACTTGCATGGTACAAATGAAGTAAATAGCGGGCCGCTCTCGCTAAAAGGACGCGGAAACGCCATATCGATAAGCCCCAGGGAACAGCTCCAGGCAGTTTCGGCGCATTGGAGCTCGAACCCCAGCTTCCCCTCCAACCTCCAACCCCACCTGAGACCAAACATCACCACCCAAAGTCAACATCACCAGCCTCTGCCCTCCCGACCTTACCATCTTCACATTACCGCAATCACCATGTCTGCCGGGCCGGTCCACCCCTCCTCTGAACCGGCAAGATGGAAGTATCTCGACAGAATACGCACCCGGCCAGGGCCCTTCACCACCCCCGAGATGTTCAGCGGTGAAACGAGCGCAGAAGCCATGGACAAGATGAAGATCCTCGTTATCGGCGCCGGCGGTCTAGGCTGCGAGCTCCTCAAGAATCTCGCCCTCTCGGGCTTCAAAAACATCCACGTCATCGACATGGACACCATCGACATCTCCAACCTCAACCGCCAGTTCCTCTTCCGCCAGTCAGACGTCGGCAAGTTCAAAGCCGAAGTCGCCGCCGCCTTCGTCGAGAAGCGCGTCAAAGGCGTCAAAATCACCCCACACAACTGCAAAATCCAAGACTTTGACGAGGATTTCTACATGCAATTCCAAATCGTCGTCTGCGGCCTCGACAGCATCGAAGCCCGCCGCTGGATCAACGCCACCCTCGTCAACATGGTCGACGAGACGGTAGAAGACAGCTACAAACCCCTCATCGACGGCGGCACCGAAGGCTTCAAAGGCCAAGCCCGCGTCATCCTCCCAACCATCACCTCCTGCCTCGAATGCCAGCTCGACATGCATGCCCCCCGCGCCGCCGTCCCCCTCTGCACCCTCGCGAGCATCCCCCGTCAGCCAGAACACTGCATCGAATGGGCCCACGTCATCGCCTGGGACAAAGAGAAACCCTTCCCCCAGCTCGACAAGGACGACCCCGAGCACATCACTTGGCTCTACCAAAAAGCCCTCCTCCGCGCAAAGGAATTCAACATCTCGGGCGTGACATACTCCCTCACCCAGGGCGTGGTAAAGAATATCATCCCGGCCATCGCGGCAACAAACTCGGTCATCGCCGCGGCCTGTTGCAACGAAGCCCTCAAAATCGCTACCAACTGCGCCCCTTATTTGGGCTACCCGGAGAATAACTACATGATGTACTCGGGCAACGACAGCATATACACGTACACGTTCAAGCACGAGAAAAAGGACGACTGTCCTGTTTGTGGTGTTTCGGCGAGGGAGTTGGCGGTTGACCCAAAGTGGACGCTGCAGGAGCTGGTGGACTCGTTTGCGGCGAGGCCGGAGGCTCAGCTGAAGAAGCCGAGTGTGAGGGCGGAGGGCAAGACGCTTTATATGCAGAGTCCGCCTAGTTTGGAGGAGCAGACGAGACCGAACTTGGAAAAGACGCTTGCGGAGGGGCTGGGGTTGATGGATGGGCAGGAGATTGGTGTTACGGACCCTGCTTTTGCTACGGTTTCGTTCAAGTTTAGGTTGAAGTTTACTTGAGTCTGGGACGGAGATTATCTGCGGTCATTTTTCACATTGGGTTTTGCATGGCGTTGGGGAGTTTTTGGCTTAAAACATGGTGAACATGGTGGAAAGGAAAGGGGCGGGTGGGTAGGATGATACCATTTCAAAGTCAGGAGAGAAGAAGCAGGACCTGGGTACATACACATTTTGCAATGGGACAACGGAACCCCAAAAGTAGAATCTAGAAGTAGACAAATTAGACACTTCTTTTCTTCTGACACCGATTCTCTAATCTTGGCTTTATAAACATCAAAAATAACTACAGTAAAAAAAAGCAAAAAACAACCCAAGCCCCCCCCCCCCCCCCAAAAGAATCTTTTTTGGTAAAACCCCGCCTCCTTGACGCCGTTGCACCCAAGTATGAATGTCTGAATAGTCTAAGATACCGCGCCCCTCCCCTTTTCGACACCTGCGTGTGATCCCTCCTTTGTAGACAAGAAAAAAAAGGGGGTTATCCATCTATTTTTCTGTGCCATCTTCACTCTTTCGCAACAACAACCAACAGGCCTACCTGACCATGTTGACAAGCTGCTTCTCCAGCGCCTTCGCCTTGGCCTTCAAATGCGACACCGACTCCAGGAAAATCGCATCGCTCTTCCACTGCCCGGTGCTTTCCACGAGATAGATGAAATGATCCCGTCTCCTGCCAAGCTTAACCTTGTCCTTGAACTCCTCGTGGCGAAGCGCCTCTCTACTGACGGTGTCGCTCTTTGGGTCGACCACAACAGCCTTCAGCTCTCCCTCGTGGCCCTCATACCCTGATCCCTTCTGGGCAGCCTCCTCTGCGGTCACCTTCTCAAGCCCGATGACGCCCTTGGGGAAGCATCTCTGAAACTTTTCGGCATCCCGGCCGAGGATAGGTTGAGTGATGGTGATGGTAGGCATGATACGGTACGAAGCGGTAGCAACAGGTGAGAACTTGGCATGATCCGATCCCACACCCTTGTGCATGTGCATCTGAACATTGATCTCCTGCCCAGGACGAAGCTTGGCAATTAGTATATCTGGGTTCACCGGCCGAATGATGTCCTCGCCCGAGAAATAATCCACCTGGCGACCAATAGGCTTGAACACAATATCCTTTGCATACACATGCGCATGATGATACAGCTTGGTGGGGTCCGTCTCGTTCGGGTCAGCGTTCTCGTTGTGCTCGCACTTGACGTTCAGCTCGAGCGCGACGGTGTTGAAGTCCTTGCATTCAGCCGGGTCGCCGTTGGCGGGCTTCCGATACCACTTAAGGAAGTCGGTGAGCCCTTCGCGGCCGCCGGTGAAGGGGATGAGGCCCAGGCGGTGGGCGAGAACCTCATCTTGAATGACCGAGGTGTTGTTCCAGACGAAGACGTTTTCGATGGCGAGGGTGGGCACGTCGGCGATCATGATGCGGCGGAAGGCGTTGGCGATGGAGGCGTCGATGCCGATGAGGGAGAAGGAGGCTTCGTGGGGGTCGTTTTGGTGGAATTCGACCGAGAAGCCGCGCTTGAAGCGCTCAATATCCCAGGCGTGGTCTTCGCCGGGGTAGTGGCCGGGGAAATCGGTCGAAGAGACATCGGTTACGGTCTCGAGGTTGACGCCGACGATCTGTTTGGTGAGTGTCAGTTTGGGGTCTTGGAGGTGTTTGATCTAGGCAGAGATGGATGAAGGCAACAGACCTTGCGCTTCTCGAGCTCCTCCTGGGTTGGCGGTTTGTGAGGCATTGTGACTGTTTGGGATGGTTGTGGTGGGGTGTGTGTTGCTGGCTGTCGCAAAGCCGCTGGGAATTTCTTGAGCTCTGGTCGGCTCGCCGCGGCAGAATTTTTGGAATCTCAAATGTTTGGCGGGGACTTTTTGACCGCCTTTGACCGACCCACTGATAAGCTTGTAATAGGAGTGGTCTGTGCTTCTCGAATTAATATTCTGGCCCAATGTTGACATCAGAAGCTCTTTCTGCTATATTTGCAATGAGAAATCAACGATATGAAAACACCGGTACGACTCCGTCGTACTTGCTTTTTTCCCGAGCCGTACTTTCCCAGGTCTCAACATTCAAGGACATTATTATGCCTGACCAATTCTAAACCCTCATTGGCTTCTCACACAGTCCATAGGGTAGTTCACTTGAAGATGTAAGTGAGCATGAAATGAGGCTATAAACAACCAGATACGAACTTTAAATCATCAACACCTCATACCTTTATGTCATGCAACTGTGGGTAGCACAAATACCTGTGACGTCGTGAGGCTCTCGATGAGGTGAGGTTGAAAGTGACATAATTGTCCAATGAGACGCCCCTCAATTGACCCCTGCGCGGATTAACACCCTGCCGGCTCTCGAGCTCCCGTCCAATCAGCAAGCTTGGGCTGGTGCCACTTGCTTTGATGCCAGTGACGGCTTCGACTGTGAAAGAGCCTCCCCACCCATATCCCAAGCTCGCCTCAGTGCTAGCCATTGACGCCGGAGAAGAGGCCGCATCTGCGCGAGTACGCAATCCGGCCCCCCTAACCGACGACACCACTTCAATACCCCCCCCCCGAATCCCCTCAGAGAAATGGCGTCGCTGTACAGGCTCGCCGGCCGCAGCGCCAAGCGCCTCTGTCAAAGGCCATCGTCGCCCTTCCTCACCACCCCGGCCTTCCCTGCTTCCCGCGCCTTCTCCGCCTCGGCCCTCCGAAGAGCTGGCGAGATCACCTGGGAGGGCACCCGCCTGACCCCTACCAACCCCGACTTCGAAGCCGTCGCCGACCCCTACAAGCACATCATCGGCGCCCGGGAGGAAGCCCCCTCAAAAGTCCCTCTCGACACCGAGAACTCGGTCGACGACCGCAAGGTCCGCCACTACACAGTCAACTTTGGTCCCCAGCATCCTGCCGCCCACGGCGTGTTGCGTTTGATTCTGGAGCTGTCTGGTGAGGAGATCGTCCGTGCCGATCCTCACGTTGGTCTTTTGCACCGTGGTACCGAGAAGCTGTGCGAGTACAAGACATATCTCCAGGCCCTGCCTTACTTCGACCGTCTCGACTATGTTTCCATGATGACCAACGAGCAGTGCTTCTCGCTCGCTGTTGAGAAGCTATTGAACGTCGAGATTCCCGAGCGCGCCAAGTTCATCCGCACCCTGTTTGGCGAGATCACCCGTATCTTGAACCACTTGATGTCCGTCTTGTCGCACGCCATGGATGTTGGCGCTCTTACACCTTTCTTGTGGGGTTTCGAGGAGAGAGAAAAGCTCATGGTGAGTTCACTTCTTGACGTTGGCACTGGCATATCACTAGAGAGGGAACATGGTGAAACACAATGCTGTTGTTCGATTCAAATTCCACCGCAATAACTCCTTAACTCCCAGAATGCTAATATACAACCTCTCCTCGTAGGAATTCTATGAGCGCGTCTCTGGCGCCCGTCTCCACGCTGCCTATGTCCGCCCCGGCGGTGTCCACCAAGACATCCCCATGGGTCTCCTCGACGACATCTACCAATGGGCGACGCAGTTCGGCGACCGCATCGATGAAACTGAAGAAATGCTGACGGACAACCGCATCTGGATCAACCGTCTCAAGGGCGTCGGCGTCGTCTCGGCCGCCGAGGCCATCAACCTCTCCTTCACGGGCGTCATGCTCCGCGGCTCCGGCGTCCCCTTTGACATCCGCAAGTCCCAGCCCTACGACGCCTACGACCAAGTCGAGTTCGACGTCCCTGTCGGTGTCAACGGCGACTGCTATGACCGCTACCTCTGCCGCATGGAGGAGTTCCGCCAGTCGCTGAGAATCATCCACCAGTGCCTCAACAAGATGCCTGCTGGTCCTGTGAGGGTGGAGGATTACAAGATCTCGCCTCCCCCCAGGAGCGCCATGAAGGAGAACATGGAGGCCTTGATTCACCACTTTTTGCTGTACACCAAGGGGTATGCGGTGCCGCCGGGGGATACCTACTCTGCGATTGAGGCGCCGAAGGGTGAGATGGGTGTTTATGTTGTGAGTGACGGGAGCGAGAGGCCCTACCGGGTGCACATTCGGGCGCCTGGGTTTGCGCACTTGGGTGGGTTTGATCACATTTCCAAGGGGCATTTGCTGGCTGATGCTGTGGCGGTGATTGGTACGATGGATTTGGTGTTTGGTGAGTTATTTCCCCCTCTTCCCATCTTCTGCTGAGAATTGTGCTAATGAATTGTGCAGGTGAGGTTGATCGGTAAATAGCTGGTAGAGTTGTTGAAAATTCAGTGTTGTTGCATCATCAAAATTTGACCAGTTCCGTTTTTGGGGTGGTAGATCTTGGGTGATGCTGAGTAGGGGTTAGATGGGGAACCTGCATGTTTGTCTTTTCTTCTTGTTGCTGAAAAGGGAATAGATAGACGAGAAAAGGGGAGGGGGGGTTGTGTATATTGCTGTTTCGAGAAGTCAGTCGTCGTTGTCGTAAACGAGTCGCCTTTTTCTCTTTTTTAGGCCGAGAAAGAACGAAAGAAAGAAATACCATGGTCGTGATGAAAATGAACTCAGCGCTGGGGAGGTTTTTGGTGATGATGACGAACTGTAGGGGGCTCTGCTACACTGCTGGGTGTTATTGGTACCCGTTAAAGGGGGGAGTGACGGCTCGAGTAGGTGGTCTGATGCCTTGTGGTGACGGCTGTAGGCGTTTCGGGAGAGAGAAGAAGGCTTGCAAATGGATCTCATAGGCATCAAACCCATGTTGGGAGGCGTGCTGATATGTTGACTAGGCCTGTCTGTAATAATTCGAGGTCTGTTGATGTTGGTTGTGTGCCTCGAAAAGATAATTCGAGGCGTGAAATAAATCGCAATCGGCCTGGTGAGATAACTCAAAGGCGTTGAATTGGATGTTGGAGGCGTTGATCTTTTGTGTAATGAGGCCGGTTTGTTTTGTTTGAGGCGTCCAAAAAGATGATCGAGGCGTGGTAATTTGATTGGGGGGTATGAGTTGCAAGGAGGAAGGGCATTGAGATCTTGGAGGAGGGGAGGGTTGATGGGTGTATCCTGCCGTGTCGTATGGAGAAGGGAGAAAACGGTGAGAGATGTGGAAACGGTGGATGGGTTGGTTCCGCTTCCAGAAGGGGTGCCCTTCGTGTTTTGGGGTTTCTGGTGTAATAGGTTAGGATTATGGGGGACTAGGTTGGGAAGGGGGTTTGGTAAGGTACTTACGATAGATACCTATGCTCCTAGTTACTGTATGCAATGAATCTCTTGTTCCCAAACTAAAAAAATATATATATATATAAAAAAAAGATCATGTGGAATGTGAGAGGGAGTTGTCAGAGAACAGCTCCGGCAGAGTGTCTCCGCTGGGGGACACGGGGGACTTCGACCTCGAGGAGGTTTCTGTCGTCGTTGTCGTCGACGGCGCTCCCGTCTGCGGCTCCGTAGGCCATGTCGGATTTGGAGTCGAGGGTTTGGTCATAGTCGTACTCGATGGTGCCGACTGGGTTGGCTTCGACCACGGTGATCACAATGGTGGGCAGCTCGCGAGGAGGAGCCGGGCGAGGCTGCCTCTGGACACAGTCCTTCCAGGGGGGCATGTGGGCACCGCCGCCGATGGGGATGCCGCAGATTGGTGTTCCGACGTGTTCGACGTGGGAAGGGTCGTCGAAGCTGGAGTAGTCCATGCCTACGACGTGGTAGGGCCCGCCGGCTTTGGATCTAGTCCGAGACTGGCTGTGAGGCTGTAGCCAGGGATAGGCTCCCTCGGGGATCGTGTTGGTGTAGGTTGCGATTGTTGCGAAGGCTGGGTTGGCAACCTGGGGCAGCTGTTGTAGCTGAGGCGGGTAGGAGGCTTGGTATGAGGCTTGGTAGCCTTGAGGCTGTTGGTAACTGCTACTGGAAGCAGTGGGATAGTAGCTTGTCGACTGGGGAGCTACATTGCCGGTCTGAACGTATTGATTGGAATATGGGTCATAGGCCCAACCTTGCTGCGTAGCTGGAGTCGAACTAGGCGCCATGGAGGCGTACTGGGCAATGGTATATTGCGTTTGGTCTTGAGAGAAGCCAGGCTCGCGAAGCAAGAGGCTTTTTTGGCTTCTATCCCTTCCAAGATCTTCTCCTTGGGAGTTCCGTCGATTGAAAAAAGACTGGCTCTTGTGCTGCCCGCGCCTTCTCCCCATCCGCCGATATCCCTGCTCGCTGGACTCGGCAAAGGTCGTGGTAGGTTGGGGTATGGCGACAGAGCCATGGGAGGGCTTCACAGCGCGCTTGTTAAGATAGGACATACCCTCCTCTTTAGGCTTGACTTCGAAGCTGCCAAACACCTTCTCAATCTCCTTGATACGCTGGGCGATGACCTCGGCTTCGGACGTAGAACTACCCAGGCGAGGTCTAGCCACCGTCTTCTGACCCTCGACAGCATCCTCCTGATCTCTCCACCACTGGATCAACTTCCAGTCTTCAGCAGTCAACTCCTCGTCCGAAATCTGAGGATTGAAGGGCCCGAAAACAATCCGGCAGTTGCATTTGCCCGTCTCGTGAAGGATGCGGTGATCAGCTCGCCATTCACCGGCATACAGACTCTTCAGCCGAAGCTGAACATGAGCTGCCCCGTCCTCGGTGATACTCTCACGATAGAGAGGGGGAGCAGAACTGCCTTGGGGAGTGTCAGCGCCAGTACTGATCACCTCTCTCTCCTTACCCTTCGACTTCTTTGATATAGCCGGCTTGACGGCGTCAACACCGGGATCAGAGGACCGGCTTCCAACTGAGCCATCTGTGATAGCCAGCGGAGCACCATCCTTCTCATCATTTTCTTCGGACTCGACGCCATCGGCCCCGATAGCCCGGGGAGTGTTCAAGAGGCCCTGGAATACCACTTCACAGCCACAAGCCCCATGCTCATGAAGCCAACGGTGCTCATTCTCTCTGATGATAACCCAGCGAGAATGGACGCAACGCTCACAGGCCGTGCAGCAGGTCTCGGCGTAGTATGCCCTATCCGGGCGCTTGTCACAGACAGGGTTGACATGCCCTTCTGTCGTCAACGGGCAGGTGACCAACACCGGGGGCGAGCGGTGGGCACACTGGTAGACGATGTACTCTCGGATACACATCGTGAAGGCTTCGCTAGAGCTGGTCAGTGAAGGGCTTTCAAGTTAGGATAGGTTCTGAACACTTTACCTGGTTTTCTGACCGTTGATCGGTCTTTTTCTTCCGCTCGTTGCGGTGTGTAGGCCTGCTTCGTGGCCGGCTTCTTCCGAGAGGCTTCGAATGGGAGATATTAGAGACTACTGACTTCCGAACTGTTGGCAGACTGGCTATTAAGATCAACTGGCTATGATTCCGAAGCAGGACGTGGCCGTGATCGTTTGTTAGGGTAGGTTTCGCAGGAAAAGGGGTCCACTTACTTGGACCACGTCGGTCCCTGTCGGTATCTGTGGGACTGTTGTTGTTCTAGGACGAGAAGAAAAGATTAGCTGACTGAATAGTGAGAGAGGGAGGCCACCGAGGGTCTTCAGTTAGCCACGAGAGGCGTGGCAATGGCCGACCGAGGCTTCTAGACCCATGGGGGGGTCGAGAGAAGTCGACTGGGGAGCTTCCGATGGAGATATCGGTCTAGGTAGTTCAAAGAGGCTTACAATACGTGATCAGAGTGTAGATGAAGTGAAGGGTAATTGAGGATTGTAGAGGGATACTTACAGAAAGGTGGTGGATTGCGAGAGGGAAGAAAAAGCCCCCACTTTCTGGTGGTTGGTGTTGTGTTGTAGAAGGAAAGTCGGGGAATCCTGGACACCTAGGTCAAATACTAGGTCAGTTCCGATCTAGGAACAGAGTAATAGAACGGCAAGAACGTTCCTACCGAAGGAGCCCTTCTATGGAGCACAATAGCTAGGTCAATGGACCGAGAGGCCCAACACGGCATATGCCTAGAAGATTAACTCTGCGGTCCTTGACATGAAATTAGACCTGACAGGGAGGAATAGGAGAGAAAAGGGTAGTTAGTTATGTTTGACCTATCTTCATCCAAGCATTATACTATGCCAGCGTTCGTGAACGAGGCATATCCGTTCTTGAAAGCTATGTTGGCGTTAGAACACGCTGTGCTTTCGTTAAAGAACGCTATGCTTGAGTTCGAAGGCGATTTGCCCTCGCCTGAGCACGCTAAACCATCATCCAAGCACGAGATATATTCGCTCCAGCGCGATATTTGGCCATCGTCCAAGCACGAGACACATACGCTCCAGCGCGACACTTGGGCGTTTTGGAACGATAAGTAACCTCAGCCTCCTCTCTCATATGTTTCTTCTTCATGTTGTAGAAACCAAGAATCCCCAGGGAATCCCTTTAAAGGGCCTTGGTTGATTACACGACAACTGTTACCGTATCCCTTGCTTCGAATGCCGGCGTTGTAAAAATCATTGACTTGCCAGAGCCAACGCTGGCCCAGTGGGCTTAAGGGTAAAATGCATCTTACATTATACTCCAGTTATAACGGACGAGGTAGATGGGTAGCGAAGATAGGGCCGAGACCGCGGTTACTTAGATAGCAAGCTTCTATTTATGAACTTTCTGGTCAACAAAACGCACAAGGTAGCCGGTTCTTCATCTAGAAATACAAACCGAAATAACGAATCAGGAAGGAGAAAAGTCAACACAGTCGACCCAGTGATCAGACCAGCCAGACCAGGTTTTTAAAGAGTAATACCCGGTCAACCACTCCCGTGTCATGGTTGGGTTTAAAACTGCGCTTCAAATCGACATTTTACTCCTCCTGACTATCGACAATTAGCGAGGGCGTTGGAAGCTATGCGAAAGCACCCGGTGTAGAAGGTGTGGGATCAACAAACATAGCCCCATCCTCGACCTACCTACTATAAGGAACCTGGCTCCAAATTCCGTCTTGTCTACTCCGTCAGGTTTGAATATGACTCCTTGATATCGAGCCCGTTAAACAATTGTGCTTTGGAGGGGGGGGCGGGGGGAAGGATTCATAGCTTGAATTGTTGAAATTCAGTCTGTAAGGGTTCGAGAGCGATGTGTTTGGGTTTGCAAATAATTTCGAGTCTGCGTGTGAGGACGATGTATCCATTGCCCGAGCATGCCAAATCTGCATTCGGGAATGTTCTATATAGGTGACCTTGCAATCGTCAGATAGTATGTGATTCTTTAGCAAATTGGCGGCAAAATTAGCGTTTATGGGCGAAAAAATTGTTCTTGCTCACCGGTCTATAGTTAGCACTTGGCCACGCTGCTCTGGGGAAGTGCCCTGTTTGTGATTGATAAAAACCTCCTAAAGAAGCGCTAGGCTGCTGGATGTCTTCTTCAAGATGATATGGGCAAGCACTAGAATTGTTGAACTCAATTCTCGAAACAGTGTAGAGAAACGCTGCAAGAAAAGAGACAATAGTTTCGAGACCGCAAAGAAAATGCTACCTAGGCATACCCCACGCTATTCGGCACCCATCGAGGATATCAAAATTTGAAACTTGAACAAGCCACCTTCAAAAGGGCAGGAGCGATCACAAGGGGCAGGCACGTAATCGTCCGGTCTCCGGCATCTCACTGAAATCGGGCACTTGGACTCGGTATCAACACTCAGCAATATGACTTCCACGTCAAGGGCATTCATCCCATCCCAGATCTGACTCACCACATGACATTCCAGGCAGGGGAGACAGAATGAGGTATTATAATACATATTCAACATAATTGTACAACAGAACTAGGACCAAATGTTGAGAAGCGGGGTATCATAGATCGCCTCTCAAAAGACCTTCATCCCATTCCCGGCCGCCTGGTTCATGACAAAGGTTTTCAGGGGTCCGAGAGCGTTGACGGCGGACAGCCCCAACGATCTCAATGGCACCAGAGGTCCGCTGCCAAAGGAGTACAGCTTGTGGAGCTTATCGCAGACTCCGAGGAGGACGTGATTGGCGGCATATCGTTCAGAAACATATGACTCCAACGACATGCCCACACCGATATCTTGCCCATGTGTAACAGCGTACTCGATGGTCTTTGCGAGACTTTGTACGTCGCCCTGACCTTGGTTCAAACCTTGACCGGCAAGCGGGTGAATGGTGTGAGCGGCGTCACCGACTAGGGCCACTCGTTCGGCAACATAGGTGTCCGCGTGTCGTAGCTTCAGAGGAAAGGAAGCAACTGTGCCTTCCTGGACGCCCGTGACAACCTGAGGAACTGCGCGGTGGTCCACAGGAGTGTGTTCCATTCTCCATGAATATTCTTCCTCTTGTCCAGATTTCTGAGTGTGCATGTATTGCAGGTCAACTGTACTTAACGTGAAGGCAGCATTGACCATGGCGGTGAAATCCTTCGGCGAGAGGCTCTTGAGAAGGGCCGCGTTGCTCGGCGTGGTGGACCAGACCAGTGTAGAGTATTTTCCAGGCATTGGCAGCATGGCAACTGGGCCAGTCGGTAGGAACCTTTGGTAAGCAATCTTGGTGAACTCACCACCCCAGCCCTCACCTTCCAATTCCACAGTCGCTACCACGCCATGGCGGTTGTAATCCCATCCCTTGGCCTCGATATTCGCAAAGGACCTCACAGGGCTGTTGGCTCCATCCGCCCCAACCAGAAGCCTGGCAGAGAGTTGCTTCCCCCCAGACAGCTGTACTACCGGCCATTCCCGCAGATCCAGTTCCTCTGTTTCCTCGCCGTGTGTGATATTTTCCACCCTTGCGTTGTCAAAGGTAGACACTCCACCAAGCTCCTCCAGCCGCTTCAGCAGACCAGACGTCAGATTCAAGTTCTCTGTCATGTAGGCAATTGTTGTTCCGGTATTTGGGGCAGCACCCGCCCAGTCGAATTCGATCCTAGCGCCAGATACTCCATCCCAGACTTGCATCTCCTGATATGGCTGTACCCGGTCTCGGGCCATGTGCTCCCATGCCCCAATCTGCTCGAGAAACTTGACCGAGGAGGGCGTAAGGGAGCTGCATCGATTCGAGAACTTGGTTGGTGGAAGGCTCCATGATCTGATTTTGGAGAGATCTTGGGCTTCGACAAGGGCAACTCGGAGGTGGGAGGTGATGGGGTTTGCGCCTGGAGAGGCTACGGTTAGAAACACCGTTCGGATGGTCAGGAATGTACAGTACGGAAAGACTCACGTAAAGCAGTCAAGAGACTGAGACCAGCAGGCCCTCCACCCACACATACCACATCGTAGATATCCGGTCGAGGGGGAGCACTGGAGTAGTTGCGCCAGAGCGGTTGCCGAGCGCTCCGAACGCAGCTTTGGCACACATATACCGCTCGTCTTCTGAGGAGAGCTTCCATGTTGTCTTTAGAAGCCCAGGTGCTTTCTTGCACCAAACTGGGCCTCAATTGCTGTCAATGCTTCAACAAAAGAAGGTGGGATGAGGTTGCGAACAAGGGTCTAAGCTCCACTTTATGACATTGAGTAGAGTTTGGTAGCCAACCCTAACCCTGGTTCCGCTCGTACTTGGAAGCCATCTCGCGATTCAAACATGGCGATGGCTTTGTGAAGCTGCCAATTCAAGCTCCTTTGGTGGGACTCGCGCCGAGATAAATGATGAGATCCAGTTCAGTGGTAACCCGAGGCCAAGCTAGTGACTGCCGATGCGGCGCGACTGGTGCGTTTCACATCATCACCCGTCCGCAGCTTTCCTTGGTTCTCTTTTCCTGATCCTCGCGTTATAAGCCCGCCAACTCTCATGCGCAGTGCCTCCGGTTACTAGATCTCACAATCCCATCGTCACATCAAATTCATACCAAGCCTCTGTATTGACCTAGTTTTGACTTCGCACTCGGAAACTGCAACAGACGGCCATTTACGACTCCTCAACCACCTATCCAGCTCGCACAACTCACCAACATGTCTTGTACGTTCCTCCTCTCTTCCTTTTACAGACAACGGACAACGGTCTAACAATCCCCAGTCCTAACCACAACCACCAACCTATCCCACTCCTCCACCCTCCCAGAAGGAACCACCCACTCCCTCGCCCTCTCCATGCTCTCAGACTACGAATTCTTCCTCTCCTGCGACCCCGTCCTCGATTCCTTCAAACCCCTCCCACCAAATCCCTCTCCTGACCTTCCCTCAAGTATCACGTCCCAAATCCGAACTGATACCCACCAACAACGGGGTATCTCCTACACCGTCATCGACATTGTACACACCACAATCTGGGACTCCAAAGTCGTCAGCACGTACGAGTTCACCGACATTACCAATGGGGTCTTTGTTCGAATCAAGTCACCGATGGGGATAGTCATGGATACAGTATGGCAAGTTAGGGAGAAGCAAGATAAGAAAGGGGAGTGGGAGCTGGTGGAGGACTTGGAGATAAGGTGTAACCGGCTGTTGGTGGGTGTGGTGAAGGGGCAGTGTGAGGAGGGGTGGGGGAAGATTCATGGGAAGATGATTAAGAGGTTGGAAGAGGATATCAACAAGGCAGGTGGGAAGTGAGTTGTTGAGAGAGGTACGGTAAGGTACCCAGGTAGGTAGGTTGGATTAGGTTGATTGTAACAGAAACTGTTGACGGTCGGAGTTTGGTTTAGCGCCAGAGCAAGTCTAGAAATACAGTCATAGAACCGACTCTACAACCACACTCTATAACTACACTCCATACAAAACTGTACCACTACAACTACCACTCCCCACGAGCCAATAAGCGGCCCCAGAATACCATAGCGTCAATCATCATGAAGCCCAGCAAAGAGGTCGCTCTAGAAAACACACTCAAGCTGCTCCCAAGGAAAGAACGATGTGACACGTGCACGTGAACCTACAAACGGGATTTCCCCGACCCACAACTTTGAAGCTGGCTCAAACTCCGTTTCACAACCGGACGCCCCGTTTTTCCCAAACGGATTGAGGACGCTAGGCCTGTTTCAGATAAACGCCCAATCTGATCATGTCGGTGAGGCACACCTTCTAAGCTGGGAGTTTGGTTCAACAACATTGAAGTGTGGTTGTGTTGTTTTTTTGTTTTGGTGATTTAGGTAAGTAATTGTTTCTGTTTTTCTTTGTGATGAGGGTTGGAAATGGGATTTGGGAGTAGGAGAAAGGGGCGCGCGGATGGAGGGACGGGATGAAAAGAGTTGGGGGATCCGAGCTGAGAATTGAGCCGTGATGGAAAGAAGGGCTGGCTTACAGCCCTGATAGCCTCACGCATCAGGACATCATCGGCAGAGCCCCTCAACTCAACGTTGACGTCATTTGGGGATTATTTGCAATTGATTCATGGCTGACAAATCGACAGAAATCTGTTTGGCGCTCTCACTCTTCTCTTGCCAAAGATTGGGCTTCACAGGGGACGGTCACAACCGCCCTCTTCTCAGAACGCCAAGGCTGGCTACTCTTGCCTCTCTGACAACATCCCAAAGGAGTAGTACACAAGCCTCTGGCTGTTCATGAGGTGGCGATTCTGAAGCTCCCCTCGGTAGGTAAACACTGGGCTCTCGTTGTTCCATCCCAAAGTCGAGAGTCACCTGTGATGTCGACACACCCCGGCCACTAACCACAAGCAGACCAACAACGGCAGTCTTTTATCAACAAACCTGCCATTTTCCACCACAACAGCCAAGATGTCGAACCTCCAAGTACGCAACTCAGACTACTTCTCTTCTGCCACCCGGCAGAAGGCCATGGAGGACGCAAAGAAGATGCAAGCATCCGTCCAAGATGAATGCGTCAAGGCCGGAAAAGAAGCACCGCCATACCTCCTTCAGGAGCTGATCGGGAAGGGAAGCTTTGGTCGGGTGTACAAGGCGACTGATTTGAACACGAAAGCCCTGGTGGCCGTCAAAATCATCGACATTGAAGAGAGCGACACCCTCAACCCGAAATTGGCTGATACCTACAGCGAGTTCATGAAGGAAATCAGCGCCCTCAAAATCCTCAGCGACAGTGGGGCGAGAAACATCAACCTCATTCTCGATGCGCTGCCAGTCGGTCAGGCCATGTGGATGGTGACAGAGTACTGCGCTGGAGGCAGTGTGGCGACCCTGATGAAGCCGACAGCTCCGGGAGGCTTGCAAGAGAAGTGGATTATTCCGATTTTGAGAGAGGTGGCGGAGGCTGTGTATTGGGTGCACAAAGAAGGCATCATTCACCGCGACATCAAGTGCGCCAATGTGCTGGTCACAGAGAGCGGAGCGGTTCAACTATGCGATTTCGGCGTTGCTGGCATTGTTGAAACGAAGCTTGATAAGCGGTCGACCTTTATCGGCACGCCTCACTGGATGGCCCCCGAGCTGTTCGACCCTGTGCCTTCTTACAGCACACCAGTCGACATCTGGGCCTTTGGTTCTCTGGTGTATGAGATTGCGTCTGGTCTGCCTCCCAACGTCATGCAAGGGTTTAACATACCCCAGCTTGGCAATTACATCAAACATAACGCCCCACGGCTGGAAGGTGATCAGTACTCGGACCAGATCAAGGATCTTGTTGCTTTCTGCTTGGTCGAAGACCCAGCAAAGCGACCGACTATTGAGCAGGTTCAACGGCATCCATATATTGCTAATACCGAGGGCACACATCCTACCTCGAACCTTGCCAACCTGGTAAAGGCCTACAAGCTCTGGGAAGGACAGGGAGGCATCAGAAAGTCGCTCTTTGCTCCTGTTGGCGCGCAGGGCCCGTCCGACTACACGTCCACTGCTTTGGCCAACGATGAGTGGAACTTCAGCACGACAGTCGACTTTGACCAGCAGCTCATGAACACTGATGCCCAAGCAGTGTATGATGTCTACGGCACAAACGTGGAGTTTGACTTTAATGAGCAGTTTGCACCCCCTCCCAAGCAGAAAGCGCGGCGTCGCCTACCTCCCCAATTGCAACCAGCCGTCAAGGCTCCCCTCGAGAAGCTCTTTGATCCCAACACAATCTCGGGCTACGAAGAGAACTCTCGTGCGTATTACGGCAGACCCCCACCTCCCCCAACCTCAACATCTGATCTTCCGTTGAGGGACGATTCTCTTCATTCCACCTTGCGAGAGTCCCTCATCGATCTCGACATGTCTTTCGATGGCGATGATCTCTCTCAGTTTGTCGACATCGAAACCAACATGGAAACCATCCGTGCCGGCATGCGAGCTCCCAGCGAGTCAGATTTTGAGGAGAACACCCTCACCGCGGCCGACAGCAACAACAGCAACGACCTGAACAAGCCTCCCCGAAGTGACCCTGCAGACTTCAACCCCAACCGCCGCACCCAAGACTGGAAATTCCCCTCCATGGCAGCCCCCGCATCAGCTACATCAGAAATGTTCCGCTTCCCAGCCATCAGCGAAAACAGACCTGC
Source organism: Podospora anserina S mat+ (assembly GCF_000226545.1). Lineage (NCBI taxonomy): Eukaryota > Fungi > Ascomycota > Sordariomycetes > Sordariales > Podosporaceae > Podospora > Podospora anserina. Next base: position 3,072,502 of record NW_001914859.1, read on the forward strand.
CCCCCTCGCCCCAGCACCCACCAACGACCGCCCCCCTCTCATTCACCACCAAACCGATCCCTTGGGTATGCACTCAGAGCCCTACGTCGAGCTCATGACCCCCAACCAATTCCAAGACAACCGCGCCTCTGTCGGGAGTCTGATCGACCTTGACGAAAGTCTCGCCATGCCGGAGTACACAAGACCGTCAACCGCCAACAGCGACGTCGCCTCTATGGCGGGATCTGACATCGGCGGCGCCAACCCCTTTGACCTCGAACGCCACGCCTCGCTGTATCAACCCTTCCAAACCAACAGCACCAACGGCAGCTTCGGCGGGGGTGTTGGACCACCGAGCGGCATCAGGGAACCGTCCATTTACATATCTGACGACACGGATTTCTCTCGTCTTAGTCTGGCGAGCGCACCCAGAGGATCAGATTGTGATTCCGGGACTTTAGCACAGCCGCCGCCGAGCAGTGATTAATGGTGGGGGTGGGGGCTCGAGGGCGCAGTCGAGGGCGCATTCGAGGGCGGATAGTTATGATGAGGATGGATAATTCGGCTAATGAGTATGGCGGTGATTCGGAGTATCTGACTATGATGGGTGGTGGTGGGCCGACGGGGGGGAGTGGGAGGAGGTCGAGGGCGCAGAGTAATGCTAGTGTGCAGTTGCAGTTGCCGAGGATGTTGGGGATGAGCGGTAATGGGGGGGAGTATAGTGATAGGAGGGGGGAGAGGATGGTGAATGGGGGTGGGATGAACATGAATGGTGGTGGGATGGGGATGGGTGGCGAGATGCCTGCGCTGCCGGGGCCGCCGAATGCGAGGGTGATGCAGGGGATGGCGAGTAGGGAGGAGACGAGGGAGGATGTGATGAGGTTGTTGTCGAGCTTTTCGGAGCATTTGAGCTTTGCAAATGTGCATGTTTCTGCGTTGCCGGTGAGGGCAGGGCGGAGAGGAAGTGAGACTTATGCTCCTTCTTGAATTGCAGGCATTATTCTGGATGACGAAATAATGTTCACATTGGTATTAAGGTCTATTGTAATCAATGATAATAAACTTGGAAGTTTTGGCAATGTTAAAATGGCTGGTCGTGTGTGAGGATTGAGGGACTCGAAAGATAAAGGTTGGGAAGTGGCAGCCAAGTTTTGAACGCGAGAGGATCATATCAAGAGAAAAATTTCTGAATGACTCAACTTCAGCACTTACACCACAACAACGCGCCTACAACACGTCCTCAAAACACGACTCAAAACGTCTCATTTTATTGAAACAACGTCAGTCAATCGATCCAAATCGACAAATTGGCTCCCTTTCCCCGCCCCAGTCTTTCCTCGCGGTGGTCCGCAGCAACACCCTTCAGGTTCTCACTCCAACATTTTCACCCCACCTTTCACCATCATCACCACCACCACCACCTCACTTCCAAAATGTCAACCACCAACCCACCACCACCACCCCGCAAACTCAAAACCCGCATCCTCACCATCCCCCCCTCCTCCCCTTTAGGATCCTGGTCCTCTCCCAACTCCCTCCAAACCTGGACCCTCCCCCCAACCCCCCTCATCCCCCCCTCCCTCACCCTCGCAGCAACAGCCCTCACAACCTCCACCGCCTCCTCCTTCAGCACACCCGTAGCCTTCCCAACCGAAACCGTCTACGGCCTCGGCGCCGACGCAACCTCGTCAACAGCCGTGAAAGGGATTTACACGGCAAAAGGCCGACCAAGCGACAACCCTCTCATCGTCCACGTCTCCGACCTCTCCATGCTCAGCACCCTTTCCACCATTCCAGAGATTTACCACGAGTTAATCTCCAAGTTCTGGCCTGGACCACTGACTATCTTACTCCCTGTCCCGACCTCCGGTCAGCTGCTAGCCCCAGAGGTAACGGCTGGACTGACCACCTTTGGCGCGAGGATGCCTGACTCCCCGTTGGCAAGAGCGTTGATTCAACTGGTGGGCAAGCCGCTCGCTGCTCCGTCCGCAAACGCCAGTACGCGCCCTAGCCCGACAAAGGCTGTGCATGTGCTGGAGGATTTGGAGGGGAAGATTGAGCTGATTCTGGATGGAGGGGATTGTGCAGTGGGGGTTGAGTCGACTGTTGTTGACGGGTTATGCAACCCACCGGTGGTTCTGAGGCCAGGAGGGGTAGGCATCGAGGAGATAAGACAAGTCAAGGGGTGGGAGGGGGTGGTGAAGGGGTATAAAGACAGGAGCGAGGTCGGGGAGGGGCATAAGCCGAGGGCGCCGGGGATGAAGTACAAGCATTACAGCCCCCGGGCGAGGGTGGTGCTTTTTGAGGGGCATAAACCCGTCAATGTGGGAAAGGAGCTGGAGGGGGGCGGACAAAAAAAGGTGGGGGTTATCAGGACGGGGGAATGGGAGGGGTTGGCTGGGGAGACAGAGGGGAGGATAGAGAGTGAGGAGGGTGGTTTTGCTGTTCGGCAGGGGAGTTTGAGGGATGAGGAAGGGAAGGAGTTGGCCACGGTGTTGGATGTTGATCTGGGACGGGATGTTAAAGGGGTGGCTCATGGGTTGTTTGCTGCTTTGAGGGAGCTGGATAGGCTGGGGGCTGATATCATTTTTGTGGAAGGGGTTAGTGATGGGGATGATATTGCTGCTGCGGTTATGAACCGTCTTCGCAAGGCAGCATCCGAGATTAGGCCTTAACTCAGAGTCAAAAGGCGAACAGACATCGATAGACACGATCTCCCAAGAGAATACACCTCATCAAAATTCTGCCCACACTATACTCACTACTTCATACGGTAATTTTTTAAAAAGGACCCCGAATTCATAATTCTAAATATCAGAGACGCCTGCTTAACCCTCCCTTATTCATTCTCCCCCACCCAACAACATTACATGACCACAATAATGGCCTCCAATCTACCGCATCCACTCCAAAATCTTGGACTTGCCTATTTGCGCCAAGTTGTTCATGCCCTGCTCGGTGAAGGGGTCGATACGCCCCAGGTTGGTGTCTTGATTTGGCGCCTTGGAGCACCGCTGCACGATGATAGTCGGGTCCGTCTCCAAGACCACACCATCATCAACAATCTCGTCGATGGCGAGGGAGACGAGGTCGTAGTTCTCGATGATGGTGCGCTTGTCGACCGACTGCTTGAAGAGGAGGTGGAGGGCGTCGCGGAGGGCGAGGAGGACGTTGTAGAGGAGGATTTCGTTTTCTTCGACGCCGCCGACGACGTAGATTGCCACGTCTTTTGATTATCTGTCAGCATAGCTGCTGAGAAGGGAGGGGAGGGATTTAGAGACAGGACATACCAGCCTCCATCTTATAAAGCACGATCCGGTTGTCGAATAGAAGGATGTCTCCTGTTTGCTTGGCCGTCTTTTGGAGGAGGGCCTTCTCGAAGCGGACTTGGGCCGTCTTGTCGGCGAAGGGGTTCTGGGCGGAGGCGGGGGCGGCGGTGCTGGAGGGCTGCTGGTTGGCGGCTTGGTGGGGAGGGTTGTACCATTTGGAGAAGATGCGGGAGCCGTCTTCGCTGGAGAGGATTACTATCGTCGGGGGCATGGCAAGTCAGCTTCAGGAGTAGGTGTGCTGGAGCTTTGGGAAAGCTTTACGGATAGCGTTGACGCTGTACAGCGACATTCCTGGGGCCATTTTGGCTGTGTATTAGTGGGTATCTTATGGTTCGCGGTGTAGGGTGAGGGTGGTGGAAAAGGGGTATCTCGTTCGGGGGCGGTGGTATCGTCGTCGTGGATGTTGTTGCTTGTGGCTGATGATGTGAAGCTGTCCACACAATGGAAATTGTGGGGTCCAACTTTTAAAAGGGAGCGGCTCGCTGATGTGGCTTGAGCTGGGTGTCCCCACATTTTAAACGGCACGTACCTGGGCCAGGGGTTTAATGGATTGGGAGGCCCCGCCCCCCCCCCACTTCCCCTTTGACAGGCTGAGACGCGTAAAGTGGTTTTTTTTTGCTGGACGCGTTTTCGCGTTGCTCCTTTTCTCATTCCAACACCCTGAAGTTCTTCAGAGTCCCACTCTGGGTTTCCTAGGAAACACCTTCATCCCACCGCTGCCAACACCCCCTTCAACCACCATATCGAATCCTCGTCTGTTGTAAATCATTGGTCTTATTTTTTGTGCCCCCAAATTCAGTCAAAACAGACGACAGAGTACAACTTCAAAAATGTCTTCACCATCGAAGCGGTCAACGCGCAGCACCAGGAGTTCCCAGGCTGCTCAGAGCAGCCCCGCTGCCGAGAACTCGAGAACTCCCCGCCAGACTCGGACCTCAGCATTGGCCTCAAGTCCTATGGTATACGATTCCTCCTCTCCCAACAATGCGCCCTCGTCGCCTCTCCGCCAGATGAGCAACACTCAGAGCACCGCCGGAAACAATGCCGCCAGCTCGCCCTTGCGCCAGCAGACCGAGACGCAAAGCACTGGTGATCGCACACCTCGCGCAAGCGGTCGTGGTCTCTTGGTTGGAGGTAAACCGCTGAAAACAATGGCTTTTCTTTACATTCAAAGCTAACATACCCCTGACAGACTCGTCCCCTATCCGCTATGATGAATCCAGCCCAGGGCCCAACCTCACCCAGCAGTCGGACCTTCGCAGTGAAAGCAGTGCGCTTTTCGTAAACGAGCGCACAAGACCTTCCCGGTCTCACCGTGGGGATATCAACCCAGATGTCATTCGCACACCACGCATGCCACGCCGAATTATCTTGGATGACGCAGGCCGAGTCGTTCGTGATGGCTCTCAAGTCGGGTCCGACGCCGCTTCCTTCTCCAACAACAACCCCAACACATCTGAGGCAAACGCCCTTGGTGGCATGAGCCAGGGTCTCGTATGGGGTACCACCGTCTCACTTGAAGACTCCTTCGCGGCCTTCAAGGACTTTCTCCGAAACTTCACCAAAAAGTATCGCATGTGGGCGGATGGCGCAACCGAGGCTGACACCATGGGGAACCCCGAGGCGGATTCCAAACCATATTGGGAGGCTTTGGAGAACATGTTGTTGCTGGGCAGCAACAGGTTGTACCTTGATCTTCGTGATCTCAAGGCGTACCCGCGAACGCTGAAGCTATGGCATCAAGCCCAGGCCTACCCCACCGAAATTGTTCCAGTCATGGATCAATGCGTGCACGACTTCATGATTGATCTTGCGCGCGCTGAGATGGCTAGTCAAAGACAGGCCTCTCTTGCTGGTGGAAATATGCCCAACTCTTCCCAGAGCTCTGATCTGAACTTCCCCAGTTCTGATCGTGGGGAGGAGCCATCAACTCCCAGGCCTACCCAGGGACAGCAGATGACCCTTGAAGACCAGGTCTCCGCGGAGACGTATGTTGTGCGCCCATTCGGTATCGAGAAGAATACCAACCTGAGAGATCTCAACCCTTCAGATATGGACAAGCTTGTCTGCATCAAGGGTCTAGTGATCCGTACCACGCCTGTGATTCCCGACATGAAGGACGCTTTCTTCAAGTGCAGTGTTTGCGGACACTCCGTCACCGTTGAGTTGGACCGTGGCAAGATTCGGGAGCCGACTGAGTGCCCTCGCAATCGTTGCAAGTCCAAGAACTCGATGCAGATTATCCACAATCGCTGCACATTCACGGATAAGCAAGTAATCAAGCTGCAGGAGACTCCTGATGACACGCCTGCTGGCCAGACGCCTCATTCCGTTTCCATCTGCGCTTACAACGAGCTGGTTGACTTTTGCAAGGCCGGTGACCGTGTAGAGATTACGGGTATATACAAGGTTACTCCTGTGCGTGTCAACCCTCGCATGCGGACGGTCAAGAGTGTGCACAAGACGTATGTGGACATTGTCCATGTCCAGAAGGTCGACAAGAAGAGAATGGGCAATGACCCTTCTGTTCTTGACTTGGCTGAGGAGGAAGAGGCCCATATCAGCGGCCAGAGTCTTGATGAGATCAAAAAGATCTCGCCAGAGGATGAGGCCAAGATCAGGGAGACTGCTGCTCGTGCCGACATCTACGAGCTTTTGTCCCGGTCTCTCGCTCCATCAATCTACGAAATGGAGGATGTCAAGAAGGGTATCCTCCTCCAGCTGTTTGGTGGTACCAACAAAACCTTTGAAAAGGGCGCCAGTCCCCGCTACCGTGGCGATATCAACGTCCTGTTGTGTGGTGACCCTTCAACGTCCAAGTCTCAGCTTTTGGGTTACGTCCACCGCATCGCCCCCCGCGGTGTGTACACCAGCGGCAAGGGTTCCTCTGCGGTCGGTCTTACAGCCTATGTCACCCGCGACCCAGAGACCAGACAGCTGGTTCTCGAGTCCGGCGCCTTGGTCTTGTCCGACGGTGGTGTGTGCTGCATTGACGAGTTTGACAAGATGAACGAGTCCACTCGCTCTGTTCTCCACGAAGTGATGGAACAGCAGACCGTCTCTGTCGCCAAGGCAGGCATCATCACCACCCTCAACGCCAGGACTTCCATCCTAGCCTCTGCCAACCCGATCGGCAGTCGTTACAACCCTGACCTCTCCGTCCCGCAAAACATTGATCTTCCCCCTACCCTACTCTCCCGTTTCGATCTGGTCTATCTCATCCTCGATCGAGCCGACGAGAAGCAAGATCAGCGCTTGGCTAAGCATTTGCTGTCCATGTATCTCGAGGACAAGCCTGACTCGGCCCACTCCAACAATGATATCCTGGTATGTTCATCCCTCTTTCTCCATCTACTTCCTCCCGACTAACAGTCTCCAGCCAATCGAATTCCTCACCTCTTACATCTCCTACGCCCGCCAAAAAGTCAACCCCCAGATCTCCAACGAAGCCGCCAAGGAGCTCGTCGACTCGTACGTCGAGATGCGCAAGCTCGGCCAGGACGTCCGCGCCGCAGAGAAGCGCATCACGGCCACCACCCGTCAGCTCGAGAGCATGATTCGTCTCTCTGAGGCTCACGCTCGCATGCGTCTCTCCGAGACGGTCACTCAAAATGACGTAAAGGAGGCCGTGAGGCTGATCAAATCCGCCCTCAAGACGGCGGCGACGGATGCGCAGGGCAGAATCGACATGAGTCTCCTCACTGAAGGCACGTCGGCGGCGGACAGAAGGAAGAAGGCCGAGATCAAGGACGCCATTGTCAGACTGTTGGACGAGCTGACTGCCGGCGGGCAATCAGTCAAGTTCGCCGAAGTAGCCAGGAAGTTATCAGATGGTGCCAGCGTGCCGGTGGAGTCGGCCGATTTTGCCGAGGCGATGAGGACGCTAGAGATGGAGGGTGCCATCATGGTCAGTGGAGAGGGTGCGAGAAAGAGTGTAAGAAGGGTCACGGCTCAAGTGTAACGCCTTTCTGACGGGGATAATTTCCAACTTGTTATTTTTCAAATGAGAAAAAAAAAACAGCTATCAACAACGCCCCCCCCCGCCTTTCAAACAGAAACGCAAAACTAGGTATAATGACGAAATCAGAAATCTTTTCTCCTCCTCATGATCAATTCGCCGCCGCCGTCCCATTACCCACATTGACCACCGTCTCCGTCATGCTCCCCCTATCCACCTCCTTTCCCTTGTCAACCTGAGGTACTGCCGCCCCAGAGCCGGACACCTTACTGTCCTCCTCCTCCCCCAGCAGCCCACTAGGCCTCCAATCCCTGAGATCATCCTCGGCATCATTCAATATCTGCCTCGCCTGCCCAGCATGAGGATACGCCGGTTTGACATCCCCCGGCACGACAGGTGTATCATCCAACAATTCCAACAACCTCAACCCATGCCTCGCAAGAATAATCTGCTTATCCGCCCGTTCAATCGTAGCCAAAAACTCGGCCTGGTACGCCTCCTTCAACTTTTGCCTTGTCTACCACAATATCAGCACACTATCATCATCAGTGCTTATCAGGGGAAATACATACAACATTACTCAACTGCGCCTCAGCAACCAACCCCTCAGCCTCAGCCCTGACAAGCTCCTGCTCCAACACCACCAATTTTGTCGACTGCGGCTCCCTACTCTTCAACTTTGCAATCTCATCCCCGATCTTCTTCTTTCCCTCTCTTGTTGGTTGGACGCTTCGTTCGGTGTTTCTGATCACCTTGAGCGCTGCGCGCGCGTCGTCGAGGGCGTGGGCGTAGTTGTCTTCTTGCTCGCCTATTTCTGAGAGGAGGACGCCGATTTTGTCCGAGATGTCGGAGATGGAGTCGTCTTGGGTTGCCTCACCCCATTCAGAGAGCTGGGTTGCGATGGAGAGGCGCTCTTTGGCTGCGGATTCGTGGTGGGAGGTGAGGGAGGAGGAAGATTTGAGGAGGCGGGTGAGGCGTTTGGAGAGGTCGGGTTGGGTGAAGGTTGGGGAGCGGAGGGAGGGGAAGGAGAAGGGTTTTCGGTGGTGTTGGGATGGGGTGGAGGTGGTGGTACCCGTGGAGGAGCGGTATTGGGAGCGGATTGAGAGGGCGCGGTTCCTGGAGGAATTGAGCGTGTTAGCAATCGTGGGACTGGTTTTGTGGTGGCGGCGTGGGTACCACTGGGCAAAGGGGTAGAAGCGGTTTGTTTCGTTGCTTTTGCGGGACATGATTTCCGCAGATGAATAGTAAACGGTTTGTGAAAAAGGGATATGTGACTTACAACATGATGCTGGGCTTAGGCTCTGTGGTGTGGAACTGAACGTATTCGGGACTTGGGTCGCAAGAAGAGGTCAGACTTGCTCTTTCCTCAGTAAACACGAGGATATGTCGGCAACCCAGCAGGATACACAGGTAAAGAATAACACAGGGGGGTATCAGTATGCACAACGAACTGCTAAATCATCAATCGTTTGCTTGCTTTCAGAGCGTGAGGGTAAATGGGTAATCAGGTTGTGGTGTACGGGATAAAGACAATGGTGGTTCGTGATGACCGCCCGCGCAGCGTAGTGGTATATAGATAGCAGCAGTAGGCCATAAACGGTCGCTCATCACGTCACTTTACATGTCTGGCTCAGGCTAGTAGAGCAGTCAGTTTCCCCAAGCCTTCTTCTGAACTCTCACGGAAACCCTTGGTGCAGATGTCGTCAGAGCTTTGGGATGAACAGGAGTTTGTAATTTCAGTACCTACACAACAACCCTTTTTTTTCTAACCCCATTCATGTATGTTCCTGTATGAATGGCTTCTCATACCATCGAAAGTCATCTCCCTCATGGAAAATATCTGTAAAGCTGTCTTAAACAAAGCATGTAGTGTAGAGTTCCATGTGACGTCATCCCACCCAACCACATCCCAGCCCCACCAAAGCTCTGCTCAGATCGAAGATCATTCATTCACCCCAACCACAGAACCACCTCCTCGGTTCTTGGCATCTATCCCCATCACCAGACCAGATCGATCACAAGATGAGACGAAGACAGATTACCTTCTCATGTGGCTTGTAGGGTAAACAACCCTCATTATTATCCCGCCTATTACGGAGTAGCTAGCCAACCAGTCTATCTCAAACGAAGCCCATCCAAGCCAGACATGTACCCAAACATTTATTCATAACATCGTGATATCATCCTCCGCATAACCCATACATCCCCGTCCCATTATCACAAATGGATCAATACCTCCTAGTAGTCTCAACCCGACTACTACTCCTCTCAATCTCCACCACCCTCTCCCCGTGACTCCGCCCTCTGCTCTCCCCCCTATAGCTCGTCATGCTCGCCCTCGGACTTGGAACAATAACTGTCGTTCTTGTTGTTGGCGGACACAGATAGGTCCCGCTCGTTCGAGGCGAGACATGATGGTGGTGGTGGTGGTGAGAAGAAGAAGAAGGGTGGTGGTGGTGGTGGTGGTGGGGGTGTCGGCTGCTGCTCCTGCTGTTGTGGTGATGGTGGTGAGAGGATGGCCGGCGGGTGGGGACGATTTCCTCGTGGTAGTAGTATTTTTCTGAGGAGGGGGTTCCGAAGCACATGTTTTCTTCTTGAGGGCCGAGACTGAGTGATGGAATGTTTGTGGCGAAGACGTATGGTCTGTGTATGTGTGTTTTGTTTGATGATTATACCCGCAGACAAGGTAAGATGTGGAAGCTGAGATGGAAGAATAAAAATAATGAACAGACAAATAAACTGGAAGGTCAGGTTTATAAACACTTTTCTCCCTCGCCCGAAATACCCCAAGACCCTTAATAAATCAACTGACCAGATCCACCATCCCAGACAGAGAGACACTGGGCAACATCCGAAAAGAAAAAGAAAACAAGCCAGCATGCAGGGACCTCGAGGGACCCTGACGCACCACCCGTCTTGCTGCATGCTCACATGCCTTGCTTTCCTTCCCCACCAGGCCCCGGGGCTCAGCATGCAAGATACAAGGCCTCACACTCATATGTAGCCTTACCAAACACCCTTCAAAAGTAACACTGCATGAATTATACGAAGGTTGATCTTCCAACACGTTGCAAGTCGGCCTTTGACACGAGCGGACAAGGCGACGTGGTAAGATAGTGGATCATCTTCTAGACAACCGACTCACCATCTATTCAAAAGCAAAAATAGAAACACATGCTCAATTCAATAGAGCATCTCGAGAATGTTCCCTTCTACAAATCTCACCCGGGTGGTCGGCTCAACGATGCCCCCCACCACGACCCAAGATCCACCATTCCAACGCTCCAGAGATCACCCCACCAAAAGATCTCCACCACCACCCAAAAATAAAAAATGAACTTTGTAAGTTGAAAAAGAAAATGCCGCCAAAAGATATAATTCTTTGATTTCGTCCAGGCTCGAACTGGAGACCTTCAGTGTGTTAGACTGACGTGATAACCAACTACACCACGAAACCATTGCTTATTATTGAATGCCTCTTCCACTTTTACTAATATCAAAATACCACGGTCAAGCACCACTCACAACATCCCCATTACATCCCTTTTCAACCCTTTTTTTTCCTCTTAATAAACCAACACTCAATACAAATACACATTTATTCGCCTTATAATCAACCTCAATACCAAACAAACAAAAGCTTTCAAAATATCAACCCCCTCCCATTTTTATTATCCCCCCTTTTCCCTCTCCATCTATTTCTTAGCAGCAACATGGCCACTCGACGCAAACTTCAACTCAATATTCCCCACCAACCACACAGCCACAAAAAAGGCAATAGCACTACTAAAGACAATAACCGGCTTGCGCAGGCTGGCCGAGAGAGGGTAGTCGTACGACACGACCAGCTCCCGATCCCTAAAGTCATCCACCAGGTTCCTCGCCTTGATCACCAGCGCCGTCCGCCCAATCGTGTCCAAAAAGGTCTTGTGGATCTCGACGTCGGCCGAGGTGATGGATTGGGTTGGGATCGAGGTGACGTACTTGACGTTTCTGCAAAACATACAACAGTCAGTATTTGAAGTCAACAGAGGGGGGTGACAAAGGGGAAACGTACTCAGCACCCTCAGGCAAAATAACCCTGACCTCGACCTGCTCATACTCCACACCCTCATTCTGCTTGGGCCCCTCAAGAAAAGGCACGTTCAGCACGAACCCTCCGGCTGCCGTCTTCCTCAAAAAGTTCTTCGCATCCGAGTTCCACCCAATGGTAAAGGGGTACTTCCAGCCGCCAAAGACAGGGTAACGAGGCTTGATCTCAAGCGACGCCTCCCGCTTGTTGCTTCTGAATCTCGAGGTCGACACATTGCCAATGACGTCAGTGTAGTAAGGGTCAACACTCCCAACACGAAGAGGGAACTTGAGCTCCTTCAGCGCATGGGTATTGCCCTGCTGGTAGTACTGCGACTGCTGCCACTTGACCCTGTTGAACAGCGATGAAAGGTTGGCCCCGCGGTGGTAGAGAGTATAGCGCTCCTCAAAAGCAACATTTCCACCCCAGTGGCTGACCTCAATGTCCCGCTCCAGACGGGCAACGTGAGTGACTGGCCTGTTGAACTCGAAACGGACGCGGATGGGCTCGTACGCGCCGGCGGGCTTCTCGTCAAAGGGCCCGTAGGTGAGCTTGGTGCCCTGCTTTTGGGGGAACTCCTTGATGTCGCCGCTGCCTGGGAGCTTGGTGTAGTCGGGGATGTTGGCGGAGGGGAACTTGACTTCCGTCTTTTGCTTCGAGGTGGTGTACACCGAGGGAACGTAGGCGGAGAAGGTGTAGGTGAGGAATTGGGCCTCCTCCTGCTTGATGGCGGCGGGAAGGGGCGAGTACGCCTTGAGGATGTAGTAGCTGATGCCGAGTGTCTGCTGTGCGCCGGGGGCGAGGGGCTTGGGAAGTCGGATGCGGAGGTACTGGGTGTCACTTTCGGGGTCGAACTCGACGTTCTCGGCGACGAATGGCCCGGCGCTGGTGTCCTTGCGATCCTTTACCTCGACGCCACCGAGGCGCGAGATCTGATCGGCCGTGAAGGGGAGGTAGTATTCATTCTGTGGCTTCTTGTCGATATTTTCTACGACGACATTGATGTTCTCCTTGACGTAGTTCTTCTCGACGGAAACAACGTGGACGAGGTTGGCGTTCTTGAAGACCTGTGGGGGCTTGAAGGTAGACGGGAGTGTTGATTTGGAGCTGCCCTTGTCGGAGCTGGCGGCCGAAGCTAGCGACAGCAGCGAGAGAAAGGCAGAGAAGACGGCTGATGTCTTCATGTTGTAAGAGAAAATGACATGTGCCCGCCCAATTGAAGAAATTCCACTGTCGACTTACTTGTTGGACCCTCAAGAGACCCTCCTGAGCATCACCGTGGCCTTCTGCCAAACAGCTGTCTCCGAAAAGCTTACGTTGCTGAAACACCCCTGTCCGTTTTGCCGGCTGGGACCCACAGCTTCCCGGACTGCCAAGAGAATCCGACATAGCTTACATAAACCACATCTGGTGTAAGTTGCGGTTCACTTCACTTGAACTTTTCCAGTTTCACCATCGACCTTCCTTCCCATGCGAGGCAACCGCGACTTGCATCATGACGAAGCTTCCTCGAGCGGAAGGGACTTCCCACGGATTCATCATGAACCTATGGGAATCCATTGTGGCTTCTTCCGCTCTTCTGCTCCATGACCTCTCCCGTTCACACATCAGCATCAGGCCCGGATGTCACTATCATCACTCCTCGTACCTTCATTCGTCCAGGATCAACACCAACATCAAACCATGTCTCCGCCTGCGAGATCGCACCTCAGGCGGAGGAGACACATACTCCCAGCGATCCCGTTAGCACTAGATTTCAACATCTGGGCGGATCATCAGAGGTCCTCGACGAGACCCCCACCAGAGGAGATCCAATACCCAGACCTGCAACAGAGGGTTCAGACACAGCATGAAAAAGTTCTGCAAACTCGGGGCATTCATTACCTCAAGTCAAAGAGTCCCGTGTTATTCAAAGACTTCCATTCTCAACTCGCGGATGCAGCACGAGAGGAGATTCTTGACGACGTGTTTGGTGATCGGTATTGGACTCATGGCGAGGGGGACACATCATCGCTTATCAGAAACTAGAGGTTGTTCGGCGTGAGATCCGGGAATAGAGTCCCTTCAGAGGACTCCCCCTCAGCGAACGCCTCGTCAGAAGACTCGGAGAAAGCCACCTCACAAGACTCACAGAAACCCCCCTCAGAGAAACCCATCTCGGAGGAAACCCCTTCAGAAGACTCGGAGAAACCCACCTTGGAGGAAACCCTTTCACAAGACTCAGAGAAACCCACCTCAGAGGAACCCATTTCACAATACTCGGAGAAACTCACCTCAGAGGAACCCATTTCACAATACTCGGAGAAACTCACCTCAGAGGAACCCCCTTCACCACACTCAGAGAAACCCCCCTCAGAGAAACCCTCCTCAGAGAAGCCAACCCCAACAGCAGTAGCCTCTGCGGAAAATATGAAGGTGATGGATAAATCTATGGGGAATAGAGACATGATCCCGGTAGAAATACAAGAGTGGCTCAAAGCCAATGCTGTGGGCAACGGCGATAAAGCCTGGGCAAAGGAGCTAAAGAGGGCAATGAAATACAGCAAGGCAAAGGCATTAAAGGAGAAAGGCGTAAAGCTACAAGCCTCTGTTCTAGCGAAGCTCATCTCCTACCTGCCCCGATCAGGAGAACCTACTGGCCAACCCGCCTGGCGCAATCTCGATCCTAACCCATCAGGAGAGCCCACCAGCAGCAGAACAAAGCTCACGTTCAACAATCTCAGAGCCCTCGTACATGACACTCACGATATCACTCTTTTCCTTGGACAAAGTATTAATTGCCTTGTATGGCACAACCAATCCGCAGCAGACCGCTACGCAAACCGAATCAACGCCTGGCTCGACTCCCTCTCCGCAGAATTAGCCAGTAAGCACGCTGTCCTTCCACCGGGGGTAGGATCAAGCGTAGGATCCCAGTCAGGACATGGTTCCTCCATCTCTCACAGTGTCCGTTTTATCGGGGCCCATCCTGCCAGTGTCGATAACTCGGAACAGTCAGCCCCGTTCCCGTTCTCTATCAATGCTGGCGGTTCGTTGACGTCGTCTGGGGCACGCAGGTTGAGGGCAGATGTTGGGGAGACGAATGAGAGGGGAGCTGAATGGCAGGATAGTGTGAACGAGTCTGCCATGGGTGGTGAGTACGAGTACTCACCGTCGGAAGAGTGGGACCATACGCCTTCGTCTGGTTGGGGGCAGTGGGGGGAACCGCTGGAGAATTCGAGGGGGTACAGCACTCCGAGCAGGCAGACGGATACGAGGGTCGCGCTATTGAAGTGCGCGTAGGGAAGCACGTTCCCGGAGAACCCTCCTACACCATTTTTGAAGATGCTGGATGACCATCTGCCTGACGCGCTGTTGGCGAACGGGCTGCTGCCGACGGTGTTGGTGGATAGAGCGATGGAGGCGGGGTGGGAGGGGAGTGAGTGGAATATCGGTCTTGATAAAAGTGATTGGGTTAGTCTTGGACCATCAGAAAGCGACAGTCAAAGAGGGGGAGTAGAACCAAGCAGACGGGCAGGAGGGCCAAGTCGTAGAGGAGGAACAGGCCGTGGAGGGGGAACGAGCAGTGGAGGAGGAACAAGCAGTGGATCACCTGATGCTAGTGGGGAGGTACCTGATCGAGGAGGAGGAACAGGCCGTGGAGGAGATATCTGGCCGTGGAGGAGGAACAGGCAGTGAAGGAGGAACAGGCAGTGAAGCATGTGATACTTGTGGAGAGGTGCATGGTCGAGGAGGAGGAGGACCAAATCGGGGAGGAGCTAATGGCCAGAACCCTCAATTTGTGTTTCAATAATACCAACCACGTGCGCCAGGCCCAGTCTGTTGCTCTTCTTGACGGTGCGGTGCGGTATTATAGCAAGTGGTGGAGAAAGAGGGCCAGGTAGCGAAGAAGGGATGGCGAGCGGAAATTCTTCAAGGACAGGTTTACCCTATGGTGACTTTTTTATCACTTGAAAAAGTCCCGGCGTGGTGCTTCGAGAACAAGCTTGTCTGGTCAGACTGGAAAGGAAAACACCACGGACATATTCTCACCTCGAGGGCGGGAGAGCGTTGTTGGTTTCATAACCAGAGTAGCGATAGGTCAGCGTTTGCGGGTATATATGGATTATTACAACCAGCTATCATCTCATTTTGAAACTCACCTCGCGGTTTTTCTTGTCAAACATAGACTTGTCGACCTAGCAGTTGTGTATGGTATGACCTCGATGTCGTTGCTGAATGAGAAAAGTGATATACCTCTGATGATGACCCAAGGTAAGGTAGCTTAACTACCTACATCCACCCACCAAAGCCAGGAAAAGGTAACCATAATAACAGCAACATTAAACTCTTTTATTAAGTATCCCCTGAATCTAACTAATCCCCTGAACCCGGATGGAGCTACCGAGGAGATCAGGAGACACAGCAACACACAAACCTCGTCACTAAATTGGTTGACGTACGGCCTTATTCAAGACAGCACAGCACAGCACAGCATCATCACCCCCCACCCCCTTCATTTATGCCAACCACCACCTCACAAATCACCACAGTATCACATTTCATCAAATGACCATCATCACATCACTCCCCAACCAGTAGTAATAATCACCAGCAGAATCAAACTTTGGTTCCCTGAATTATAAAAACCTTTGCTACCAACACACACACACACACAACACACCCAAAAAAAAAGACACCGAATCCCAAACACAACAAAGAGGGGAAAAAAAAAAAAAAAAAAAAACGAAACCCGCCAGAACACAAAAAAACTCCATCCCGCGCCACGCCACGCCATAAAAAAGGGTTGTCCCTATAAAAGATATACGGAGAAAGACAACACCAAACAACACAGACAACAGAACAACAACAACAACAACAACAACAACAACAATACAGACTCAAAAAGGAAACTCCATTTTTCTTTCTTCCCCCCCTCTACCCCCCCAATCTCGCTCGCTGACACAAAGTAGCCTAACAATATTCTCAAACCAAACCAAACCAAACCAAATAAAATATCATGCTCATGCTCAATCAATACCCCTACCCCCCCACTTCGACCTCCTCTCCAACCCCCTCTTCCTAATCCTCCTCGCCCTCCCCCTAAAATCCCAATCCCAACCACCACCACCCACAAACCTCTCCCTCTGCATCCCCGCCCACCGCTCCATCTCCCCCCTCCTTTCCAGAGCCTCCTCTTGTCGCTGTAAAGGCCCCACAAAAAATTCCTCGTACTCCTCTTGCTTGTCAAAAAAGTCCACCATCTGTTCCTGTTGCTGTTTAACAAGTCTCTGCATTTCTTCCATCTTCTGCTGGAGTGATTCTTCCAACTCTGCCCCGTCACCACCGTGATCACAAGTGCCCTCCTGGTCATCAGACTCCAGATGGCCTCCTCGCAGTCTCAAGCCCTTTAAGTCATTCACCCACGGCCAAAATTCCTAGTAGTTTGATAATGCCGGCATGTGGTCTGGTGGTAAAGGAGAAGGCCGTAACAATGTCATGTATTCCTCCCTCTCAATGTCGGACGAACTGAATTGCGGTTTAACTGATGCTGAAGAGGTTGCCTCAGTTCTACAAGCCCGACCTTGTTCCGCCCCATCCTCGGGCTTGATTTCAACGCTAGCCTGGACAATGTCATGTTTCTCATATTCCAAGGGCGGACTTCTGGCTCGGCGCGTGGGAGCTGAGACGTGCCGGTTGCTTTCGTTTATAACAGGTGATGCCCATGCTGAAGGGGTTCGGGAAAGTTCAAGGGGGGAGAAGGATACTCCATTGATGCGCTCTTCTGACGCGGGTCCAGGGTGGGCATCGAGCCCAAGTTGGATTCTGATGAGTTCTTCGTCAGAATTCTCTATGGCCGAGGGCAGAGATGGCTCCAGCGACTCACTCTTCGGCTTGATAGGCGGTGTCTCGGACTTTGGCTCCAGAGGCTTGTCCGCTCTTGCCGCAGAGTCCCGGGAGCGTATGACCCTCTGCGGCAGACAAGCACGGACAGCCTTCTAGTTAACCGTTGTTGCACAGAGGAGGCACTTGACGGGCTCAGTCCACGTCTTTTCGCCACCAACGATGCCCTCCCGCAGGTCTCTGAACTCCAGCACTGGGGGCCCGTTCTTTTCTGTGTTGAGAGTGACTTCAAAGAGCCCCTCCCATGGCCGTGAGGTCTCTCCGTTTGCCTCCCCCTTCTTTTTCGGCTTCCCACCCTTCCGACCCGACGCTGATTTGAGAACCAGCTTGGTGCTGGGGGTGCCTGTGCCGGCGGCTGCGCTCGCTGAACGACGGCCTGAGGAGGGTGCAGCATCCTCGGGAGCAGTAGGACCATCTTCCTCCTCTGTTTGCTTAACGTCCACGTTGCCACTCCCATTCTGTGCTGGCTCTGCTTCGGCCTTGACGTCGATCGAATGTTGGGCAGAAACGGCGGCGCCGGTATCGGATGGGCTTAGCGGACGCTGGCCTTCGATTTCGCTCTCGGCCTTCTTGATAGGCTCAGGGGGCAGGTGTGGCTTGTCGGCACCGAGTCGCTTGTATGTCGACTGGAGAGCGTCTTCAATGATACACTCTTCGTGCATCCACTTCTTGCACGCCTCCACTGTGCATCCGAGTAGTTTCCTGTCGGGGTTCGCTGGGGTATTGCATAGGCAAACCAAATCAACAGACTGCAAACAAACAATGGTTAGATGACGCGCTCAAACGTGAGGGGAAATGCTGAGATCAGTACATACCGAGAGTTCGTAGCTCCTGACGTCAAAAGCTTGTCGCCAGTAAAGCGCGTGTTGAATCTCCTCGTCGTTCTCCTCAAACCACTGCCTGACCGTCGCCTGAGACGTTACACTGACCACATTGATAATATCCACTGAAGAAAAAAGTCACTGTTAGCAAATCGAAGCTAGACATGCACCGGAACAGCCATATGTGCTTACTGTGATTCGACGCGACCAACTCATTCATTCCATGGTATGGCTGCCTCCCTTGAACAAACTTCTTCCCGTCAAGAGTGCCTGCAGGAAGCTCGTCTGGCCAGTACATCCAGTAAATACGAGCGTAAACATGGTGCTCGTCGCTCGCGCGGATCTCGAGAATTCGCGCCACCCAGTCGTCATCTGACTTCTTCCTGATTTGCATCGGCTTGTTGTCATTGGCAGCCTTTTGCCGTTCGATACTGGAATCATTGGCGACATAGATGAAGCCCTCGCTAAAGTACTTCACCCCATTGACTTTGTGCCGGAGGTGCAACGTTAGCCCACACCGCTCGTCTGAAATGTTATGCATCAGATGTTATGAAAGGAGAGCAATGCACTTACGAACAAAACTGTTGTACCTGGTCATGTCGGTCCACTTCTTCGGAGGGCTGACCTTGAAGTACAAGTCCATCGTCTCATGTTTCTTGAACTTGCCGCAGGGCGCGAAGGGCGACATCTGGAGGTTGACCTTGGCCGTGGCATCCTCATCCTCACCCTCGGTCTTGCGCTTCTTTGACTTTCTCTTGCTATCCTTGTCATCTGGGTTGACGACGTCGATCTTGAATGGGCACTCGGCCCGGTTATCCTCGGGCTCCTGTCTTGGCCTCTTGCGAGCGGAGGAAGCCATGACGACCAGGTTGTGTGTGTTTTGCGGGGTCTTTAGATGAAAAGGAAGGGATCGCGTCGGGCAGATGGGATGTCGGAGCACAGGTTGGGCGCCTGTGAGCGTTTGCGCAACAATAGGTAGTTGCGATGTGCAAATAGAGTTTGGGTCGATGGCGATGCGCAGAGGTTGCAAGGTGGGTTGGATTGGGGTGGGCGACGGTGTGAAGGTGGCTGGGAAAGCGCCTACCTTCGATCGGCTTGTTGAGGGGGAGGGGGAGGTGCGGTGTGCTGTGGTGCGGTGCGGTGCGGTGCGGTGCGCGATGTTGTGGACAGGACCGATCCGGAGCGAGCGAGCAATGGGCAGTGAGAGCAATGAGAGCAATGTCAACAGCACAGGGCAGCCCGGTGGTGCCGGGTGAATGAATCACCTGGGCCGGTGATGGATGGGCTGGGGAGCAGAGGGCAGGTTCGGTCCGGAGTTGCTGGCGCGTGGGCGATGCTCGCGATTCAATGGCCGATGGTTCTCGTGGTTGTCGCAACACGGGATTGCTTCCTTGCAACTCGCAACGCAGGCAGCGGGAAGTTTGACACCGATCAAAATTTACGGGAATCGCGTCCGCCACCCTTGGTTGCCAGAAAAAACACGGGCCCTCCCCCAGCCACGTGATTACGAACCAAGTGAGGAGAAATGCTGTGGCTGGTTACCTTCCTTAGGAAAGCCTCCACGCCAAGCGCCAAGGAATGGGGAAAGCAAGCCGGAAAATGTGGCCCAGCAGCAGCAGCAAGCATTGTCGAGCTGTCCAGAGCTTCTCTCAGAACTTTCCCTCTTTCACCTGTTTGGAACCCAGAACCATCAGAGCCAATTCCAGGTGAAATCATCACCTGTGACTCAGCTTGTGCCAATTCCACAGAGAGATTGAAATCATGTTAATTTCGCCTGAGGCAAACAGACACTTGGTCACAGGCACCTCTGACATCTTGGGGGTTACGTCTGAGAGGATATGAATTGCCGGAGTCATCCAAGAAAGCCGCGAGGGGTAATGTCACACACACTCATTGAACCGAGTAATACATTATTCCCATCCCAGTCCAATGCCTAAATCCCACCAACCTAGGAAATAAACCATGGAAATATAAACAACGCCGGCGCTATGCACCACACCCATCAAACCCATTAAACAGGCCCTCCCATTTCCCAAACATGACGAACAACCTCACCGATCAGTCTCATACCCCTCCAAAATCCCCCTCTGCCCCTCCCCCTCCCCCTCACTAGTATCAGTCTCACTCAACCCAACCTTGAACCCCTCAATCACCTCCGCCAGCTTCTTCCCCTCCCTCTTCCCCCTCTCCACCTTGATAAACCAAATCAACGGCGCCGGAAACCCAACCAGCGCAGCCAGGAACCAAAACGCCGGCCTAATCTCCCCGCTCGCATCAATGATGGCACCCACAATCGCCGGACCAAACACGCTCGAGCCCTTGTCGGTGATAGCATAAAGAGCATAAAATGCCGCCTCGGATCCGGGGGGGATCAGCTCCCCGTACAACGACCGGCAGTAACTGCTCAAACCCCCGAGAACAACACCGTAGACGGCCGCGAGCGGGTACATCTCCCAGGGCTGCTGCAGTCCAAACACGCCCCAATTCTTGACAAACGGTAGGTAACCCAGTAAGCCATAGATGGGGATGAGTTCAAAGAGGGCGATGCAAGCGAGGATGGTTTGGTGAGCCTGGAGGTTCAGTTTGCGGGAGATGAAGGACCACGAGAAGGCCCCGATTACGCCGGTGGCGGTCGAGATGACGTTGATCATGCCGAGGGCCCACGGTTCCATGTGAAGTTGGGTTTTGGCGAACAGGATGGCGGTGGAAGAGGTGGTGGCAACGGCGTCAGAGAGGAGGAACCACCCGCCAAGGAAGAGCATGATGTCTACCAGCCGTCCAGCCAGCTTCATGGTACGCCAGAGAGACTTCCATGCGTCGATGGTGTAGGAGAAGAGGGCTCTGACACCGGTGTGGTTGGATGATGCTGGCAATGGTGGGCCAGGTCGTGGACGAAGCCACATGGCAGCCGGGACTGTGAAGATAGCCCACCATGCACCGATGACAAAGAGGACAATCCGTTGTGACCATGTCGTGTTCTTCATCTGAATCAGAATGAAGATGGCGACACACTGTAGGAACAACGCGGCCAGGTAACCCGTACCAATCCCCTTGGCTGAGATTTGGGATGACAGACCGAGCTCAGTCGAGGTGAGCTCCTCCCGGGTGCGCACTTTCGAAATAGGGGTCCCAAGCGATGTCTGCCTCGGTAGCAAAGCAGCAGTCGAATCAACCATGGCCCTCTCAGCATCCGTGTCGGCGGCAGACTCATCCTCCACCTCATCAGCATCACTCTCATCCAGCGCGGCCACATGCTCAACTTCGGGGTGATGCCTAACAAGAAGTGGCAGAAACGAGTTCAGCAACACAAACGACGCCCCTAGGGAAGTATTCGAAATAATCGCCAGCAATGCGCCAAAAAGATAGAGGTCTTTGGACACGAAAATGTAAAGCATCACACTCCCGCTGCCAATCCAGCCAAACGCAAGAAGCAGCTTCTTCCGATAGTTGCCGTGGTCTGCCGCGCAGCTTATGCTGACCACCAGCAGCGCCTGCAGTAACACGCTGATGCTGAAGGTGTACATGGCGAAGCTCGCCGTGTTGATTTCCATGCCGAGCACGTAGACCACGCACTGTCCTCCATCTGCACTATTCTTGTCGTTGCTTGGCCCACAAGGTGTTGTCCGATCGGATAACAAAACGCCATTTTCTCTTGCTAGGCTTTCGAGCAATATTGGGATGAATGATGCTGTGATATCGTTAGTTTATGTTCGCAACGACGCGCGCGCTGACCGGGGGATGAGATGGGCCAGGAGGGTTCTCATTCTCCACGATGGAGAACGACGTCAGCGTAGCGGGTGGATTGGTTTCAACATACCGATTCCTACAAAACAACAACAACAACAACAACAAAATTGTCAGTCAAACTTGCATCACCCTCAAAAATCATCAGCAACTCACCACAGATAACATAAACCTCTGCCGCAAAAGCATACGCATACCACCCAGCCAACTCCTTCTGGCTCGTCGGCCTCGTGTCCTCCCCCGGGTACCTCGGCGGCCGGTAACTGTGCGCAAACAGGCTGCTCATGCTGCTCCGCCTGCTGTTGTCAACACTCATCAGATACTCCTCCCCAGAATGATCGCTTGACCTCTCGTCGTCGGCCTCGAAGGAAGATGAATGCGATCGAAAAGACTTTTTGGACGCGTAGGATAATCGGGAGAAGAGGCGTGGTGCTGGTGGTGGACGCAGCAGCTGATGATGATCTGGGTTGTTACGGGGAGCCATCGCTTCCCTAAAACGGCCACAAACCCACTTAAACGGGCAGCGGCGGCGGCCTTTCGGCAGGCAACGACGCACCGACCAACGGTTGGTTTTGGTTGTGTTGGCGGGAGGGGTGCGGTCACCTGTCACCCGATCAAAAGCTACAACCACAACCTGTTCCTGGTTGTGTCACCCAGGGGCTGCTAGGTTGTTTGAAATGATAGTTTGATCGGATTTTTGAGTGTGGGATAGGTCAAAAGAGATGGATCTTTTGTTTTGTCCGACTGTTGGGCTCTGGATAATAATCTACCGACCGTTACAACCACAGGGCAGTTGGGCGTTCGTTGGCCTGCGGCCCCTCCAAGTCAACCGTCTGCAATGGTACCCCAGCCGCAAACGGGAAGTAAAGCTTCAGGATCGATATTTCGGAAATGAATGAACAAAGGTAAACAACAAAAAAGTAGATGAACGAGCCGCTGCTGGATCAGAGATTACATCCTTCAGAGGCATGGCTGGCTGTTCGATATCTCTGCATATCCTTGTGGTGGTTCGTGCTGCTGTCGAGAGAAGAGAAGCAACCAAGATCACCCACCGTGGGCGAGCCTCAACGACTACCAACTCTAGTTTATATATCCTGCA
Organism: Podospora anserina S mat+; assembly: GCF_000226545.1. Taxonomy (NCBI): domain Eukaryota; kingdom Fungi; phylum Ascomycota; class Sordariomycetes; order Sordariales; family Podosporaceae; genus Podospora; species Podospora anserina. The sequence continues at coordinate 3,095,387 of NW_001914859.1, forward strand.
GTCCCTCCCCTACCATTCCACCGGGGACTTACCACCATCTCCATGGTCCCCGGGTGAATGGGGTTTGGGTTTCTGGTTTTCCACCTTGCTTGTACGTACATATAACTACCCACACCGGCACACTACACTATGCACATCCGGGGAGCATAAGCGGATGGGCAGTGATGATCCCCCCGAGCCGCCCACATGGACCCCCTCCCTTTTCACCACCGCCCAACCGAACTGGCACGCACACGCACCTTGGGATGGATAGGTAACTTGATTTGAGCAATCTTGGTCTCCATTACCAGCGTTGCATCGGGTTGGTATAGCTCGTACGATGTATACCCTCCTACCTTCACAATCGAAAAGATTCGACCACCTACTTCTGTACGGAGTATTTAGACAGAGCTATCCCCAGGTTGAGTTGCAGATGCGAGGTGCTGATCCCATGCTGGGTGGCCACCCTTGATGGGCTGAAAATTCACAGCTTGTTGAGGTGAGACATGTTCTTCACAAGCGGCCGTCTTCTTCTATGGTCTAGAGTGGAGTTCGGGATAGTGTTGGAGTGTGAATAAGGGTCCCTTTCAAGCTTGCTAGTCGCCAAGCCCGATGGGCATAGCGGGCATGACTCCATGAGGGGTAATGACGATGTGTTCCCGGATCCGATGCGACGGTATTTGACTACACTATGCTTTTGACAAAACGGCGGTTAGGTATTCCCGGTTCTTGAAGAAGGACCGCTTCACCACATGATCACAGTTGTCAAGGGACCTTCAACCAGGAGAATAAATCCTCAAGGTGGTGACACGGCATGTGTGTGCAACTGCCGGAGGCGTAGTACCGCGGTTTGCTTTCCTGGCTCCGATCTCGACATATACTGGTTTTGTTTCCCTTAACACCATGAACCTGGAAGTTATATCGGATGGTGTATGTGTGCATTCTTGCGCGTGTTGTGTGAGTGGGACCTGCAAGATGCAGGTTCAACTCCCACATCAGGCAGCACATGGTTCCTGGGTTGGGTTACAAAGTCAAACCAGTACCCCGTAGGCGATGGCCAAAAAGCAAGGCACGAAGCGCCCCAAAGCAGCCAAGAAGGAAGATTCAATATCAGAATGGCTCACCTGCTCACACCGGTCAAGGTGTGTGTGTGGGTTTCATTACTTACGAGGAATCTCTTTTCTTGGTGAAGCTCCTCGTGATCAGCTTGATGGTGAGGTGATGTGCGGTTCTTGCGGTGGTTGGAATCAGGACAAACAAGCAAAGCACACAAAAAAGAGCTAGAGATATTGCCAAAAGCTTGCCATTATAGTATACCTTGCGTCCCAACTCATATCCACCTCATTATCATATCTCATCTCTTTGATATAAACACCCCCCTCCCCCCCCCCCATCCCCACCTCCTTCAAATAAAGCCGAAATTGCAAAACGTTCAACAAGTCGTGAACAAAATGTGGTATCAGTGCAGATTGACAGTAGAAAGCAAGAGAAAGAAAAATTCCAGACAAACACTCCCACACCTTCTGTCTATTTCTTGAACACTCCCAAAATCTTCCTCTTCAGTCTGTCTGCCAAACCGACAGGGTTCGTCTCCCCGTCCACCACCTTCTTGGCGTGCTCCTTGGAGGCATCCTTGTACTCGTTACCAGCACCGCCGCGGCCAGTGTGGTAGTCCGTGTCCTGGGATGGACGAATGGCAGCCTCGGGAACCAAGTCCTTGTCGGCACGGACGGTCTGCTTCTTGCCAGTGTCGGCGATGTTGGCGGCGCCTTTGGAAATTCTCTAGTTAGCCTTTTTGTTCTGTTCGGGTCATCTTGTGTGTGGAGAAAGAAAGCCTTATCGTCCTGCCGAGCCTTGGCGTAGGCCCCGTGGGGGAGGCAGCAGGGGTGCTGGGTCGAGGTCGATAAGGCTAGCATGACACCACCTCGACCACCATCATCATCATCACCAGAGTGTTGTTTTGTCCCTTTGTTTGATTGTAGGGGGAGGAGACAAGTGGACAGCGATGTTGATGGCGTGGGTCATGGGCTATATCCTAGATGATATATGGGACAAAAGAGACCGAAGCTTACCTCCACGACCAGTGCTGAAAGCTCCATCGCCATGGCTGCCCTCGGCGCCAACACGGACGACCTCTCCATCAACGTACTTGGTGTCATCGGGGTTGATGTTGCCGGCGCCACCGCGGCCGTGGGAAACTTCAGGAGGAGCGGCCATTTTTTGTTAGGTGTAGTCGTTGACTCGCGGTATGTGGAACGACGAATATGTCCGGTAACCAGGTGGTGAGCTGATGTGTTTTTGGTGACAGCAACAAAAGCTGAAAAAAAAGGGAGAAAGGGAGGGTCGCAAGGGCGAGGAGATGGGATATGCGCCTTATAATGCACCCCGGCTGCACACGCACACACACACCACTCAGGTTGCTTTCGTCTCGAGGCGAACACCAAGGTAAGGTAAGTAGGCGGGTAGGGAGACCTAACGCAATAAGGGACGCCGAGCACAGGCGCTGCAGGACACTCGAACTCGATCAGGATTGGGCAGATTTGGAAAAAGACAGCGAAAAAATCATATCATAGGATGGCTGGTTACTGGCACCTGGGTTGTACCAACTGGCGGATAGAAATGATACGGATCATCACCTTTGGAGAGAGGGAGAGATAACACCATTGAAAAGCCAAGATCTGGAACGAAGACAGGACGGGAGCATCCCGGCTAGTTCCTGGAATGGCGAGCTAGGACAGAAGGGGAAGTATTGACCCCCACATGCTGATTATGTGTAAGTCGTGATCATCTTTGTTAGGACTGCGAGCGGAAATGTCTGTAGAAAATGACCAGTACTTCTTAGATATTGGTTGAAGAGCACAGGTCTCAGGAATAAGCTGTTATACAAACAGCGAGAGCCGCAATATAATGCAATGTAATTGAACGCTTGAAGTTGGAGCAACAGTAAACGCACACCAAAAACATGTGCTCCAGCTTGGCAGAAAAGAATCGGCCCTAGCCTGATCAGGCATGCGCCACAAACAGTGGGGAGCCACAGCTTCACCCACAGGCTGACCACTCACAACTGCTCCCTCCCAACGACACACCTAACCACATTACGTACCGGGTTCAGCCAAAGGCGCAGCTTTCCACTCACCCATTTTCCGACAGAAAAGCTCAAAGATATGGAGATCCTCCTTCTGCATGGTTGTATCGCGCTGCATGTCAAAGTGCGGGAATGCGCCTTGTCGTGATTTAAGCTCGGCAAGGTGGAGACAGCATCTCTAAGCATGAAAAGATTCACTGTGGCAACATTCAGTTTGATGTCTACAACATGAGAGGTTATGTTTCTTTATATACCTATATTGTTCCTTATCTCATTCTACCCAACCCAACTCGCTATTCAGCTCCCCAAACCTCCAGCCACGGGGTATTTCCCTTCTCCAAGAACGCCCCAGGCAATGACGTACCCAAATGGTCCAAAGATAAGATAAGAGCTTCCCATCTCAAATCTTTATGCTGATTGGTGGGCGGGGGTTTTCACATCCCCCCTTGTTCCTCGACTTACACTTAGACGCTCGTCGCACGGACCACATCAACTTCACATGCCACCATCACCACTTCACCTCTCATCAGCTACTCTCCTCCCCCCTCTAAAATAATAACCTCCCTCTCCCTCTCCTCCATCTCCCTCAACATCCTCCCCCTCTCCTCCCAAACCAACCTCCCCCACTCTGCCTCCATAACTTGCCTCCGTCTCAGCTCCCTAGCCTCTTGTCCTAGTTCCTGCTCAAGTTTTTCCCTCTCCCTCATTAATTCCCTCTCCTTTCCCCCCTTTTCCACAATTTGCTCCAGTTCTAACATCCCCATCTCTCTGTTTTGTGTTGATCTCATTTTTTGGTTTAGGGTGACGTATCCAGTCTGGAGTTTCCTCTCCTCTGGTGATTTCCCTGCGTCTGGGATAGAGTCAGAGGGGGATTCTCCTACTTTGAGAGAAAACTCCCTTTCGACGCCTTCGTGTTTCTTTTGAAGGGAGGCAACACCTGCAATGTGGGAGTTTTGCATGCGGGTGAGGGCGGTGGATTGCTTTAGATTCAAGCTGCGACGGCGAAGGGCATGGGACTGGACGAGCTGGGATGTTTCGCGGGAGTGAGACGTGATTAAAATGTCAGATTGGTGGTCCGTTATCGAGGTCATGATAAAGGTGAGAAGGGAGGAGTGCTCGGATATTTGGGTCAGTCTCGCGAGTGTTGATTCATCAGCTGGGGTGGTGGTGGGTTGTGAAGCTTGGCTGCTGCTGCTGGCAGGTTCGCTCTGTTGTTGCTGTTGTTTCTCATGCCGGCGCGCGGCGGCTTTTGATTTCATCACGTCTACCTGTCTCTCTGCGCAGAAGCAAGTCTTCCACCTGGCGCCGCAGACGTAGCAGAACTGGCCGCCGCAGGGGCAGGTCATGTGTCTACATCCGGACACGTGCTCTACGACGCGTTTGCAGCGGTGGCATTTTTGCCAGCCGGACTCTTGGATGAAGGCTTTGGTGTGGAGGTAGTCTGGGTCTTGGGGGCAGTATTCGGTTTTTTTGTGGGCTTTTTGGTGGCAGGTGGGACACATTTTGTGGCCTTTGGTGCACTTGAGGTAGGGGGTGGTGGTGGTGCCTGTTTGGGGGGTGATGATGGTGGTTTTGTCGTGCCATCGGCCGCAGTCGGGGATGGGGCAGTAGATTCTGTCGGTGGTTGCGTATTCGGTAGATTTTTCGTTGTAGAGTTTTCGGGTTGATCGTGAGGTGTACTTTGTGATGGTGCGGCAGGGGATGGGGTTGAGGCAGCATTTTGGAGGGAATTGGGCTTCGGTTTGGAGGCCGGTGAGGACGAGCTGCTCGAAGCAGGGTTTGCAGTAGGTGTGGTTGCATATGGCGGCTTTTACCGAGTCGGCTCTTTTAGTGGGTTCGAGACAGGCGGTGCATTCTCTGGGTAAGAAAGTTAGTCGAGAGGAGGGAGGTTGGGTGGGAAGGGTAGGTATGGGGCGTACATCTCTTCTCTAGATTCCTTGGTGCCGTCTGAGGGACGGTTGAGGGTTTTGAATGTGAGCCTAATAAAAGCACTGGGCGATCCTGGAGTTTCCTGGTTGTTATTCTTTTCGCCGGTCTGAGATATATACCGCTCCAAGTGGCGATGAGAGAACACCCTGCGACGCCAGGACCGGGATGGCTTGAGTGTTGGTCGTTCTGGCTCGGTTTGGGCCTCGCTTGGTAGTGATTGATCCTCCACGCGAGAAGCAGGCGAAACGACCACCGCCGTTGTCAAACTCTCCGCGGGTAGTTCATTTTCTTCTGTCATTTGTTGATTTTCTGTTGCCTGTTCCTCTTCCTCCTGTCTCGCCGTGTCTGGGGCCACACGCTGGGCCAATGCCACAGCCGCCTCTTTCTCTGAACGGGCTCGTTCAAAGACTGCGTCTATCGATAATCGTACAACCGTGCGGATTGTATCTGGTATATCTTTGAGCGCGGGTGGGTACGAGGAAAGGGTTTCTGGCACGGGGTAATCGACGAGGAAGTGTTCGCCGTCATTCAATTCTTCGTTTTCAAGCTGCGGTGGTGGTAACCACGTTGTGGGTGAGTTCTGAGGAAGGCTGACAGCAAGATTTGCCTGTTTTCCTTTTTCTTTGCCTTGAGCGTTCGGGGTCTCGTCTGGTGGATCTATGCGCAGCGGATCGTCGTCTACTGGCGTGGTCTCGACATAAATAGGCCGATTCGGTCCCCTTGTCATATCTCCAACTGCAGCGAGAGCCATAGCTTGCAAAGCTGCCCACAGAATGACCTGCAGAAGTGGCAGGGTGTCTTTGTCGAAAACACCGGCCTGTAGAAGTTCTGGCATTGGGTCGTTCTCGGGGATTCGCAGATCGAGGCGATAGCTGGGCCTGGCAAGAGGACCAGAAGATAGAAAGGAAGTAAGAGGATATTTTCAAACAGAGATTAGGAGTTTGACTTTGATATTTCTTTGCTGCTCGTTTTTTGAGCCCCCGCGAAGTGGCTTCGAGTTTTGAGGTAAGCCACAAAGTTAAGTCTCGGGTTTTGAGAACTTTATATGCTTTTTAAAGTGAGCAACGATTAGGAATTCACGACATCTTTAGAAGCGTGGTACTCCAGTGTCAGGTTATCTCGATATATAGAGAAACTAGCTGTAACCGGAGCATGCATCCCTCGAAGCGGGTTTCCAGGCGACCTTTCGAGGCGAGCCTCGTTTTGTGTGGAAGGTGACCATCCATTGGTCCAGTTTGAGCTAATATGGTCACACTCTTTGCAGTAGGCATACCGGGAGGCTGTGTGTTTACTTGTTTGGACTTGGTCTCGTTGATCGGGGCGAAGCTACATTGAAACAATGAGCTGGAATTTGTTTATACAGAGCAAGGCAGATTCTAGCTCGAGGCTCGCTCTATTTACTACAAGAAGCTAACCAGTTCAACGTGGCAGGTCTTGGCGATTGAGAGGTCTCTGAATGGAAATGCGGTAAGTTTGAGCTTTGAGCTCAGCCCTGGCGACCGAAGTCCCGATTATAGCTCGGTCTGCCTAGGCCGTGTGGGGCCGTCGATCCACTGCCGCTCCGGACGGAAGCGCTCAATGGAGCGCCGAAGCGGCCGCTGGATTGCCGAGGTTCCACTATAACAGAGGGTCTGTGCGAAAGCAAGACCTCTCTCCGTAGGAGAGAAGGCTACTTTTTCACCAGACAATATATTTCGACCGGACAGTACACCTACCAAAATACACCAAAACTAAGTCTATTTTTTTTCATGAAATTTATATATTAACTAATAACTAGATATATCTACAATAGCTATAAATTAACTAATAAATATTAAAACCGTAATAATTTATTTTAAATCTTAAAAATATAATAAAATTATATTATAAAATATATAGCTAATTTGTTATAAATTTTTATTTTAATTGCTATTAATTTACTATATATGACGAACCCTTTACAGAATCTCTTAAAGGAAACAGGTTTAAGGGAACTTCTGACAATTAGTTTTGGGCAGCGAGACAGTGCACAACAAGATGTCTCAATGTAAACACAAGATACCGTGAATACAACTGTAGATTGCATACTGCGGAACTATCTATCTACACCAGCCAGTTCCTCCGTATATATAGATCCTGGAGCCCTGAGGTGCTCGCCCCTGCTACGGCCCCGATTACCCATAGCACATTGCATCCTGCAAAGTGCTCGTCGTGCTATGCCTCTGATCACTCGTACCATCTTGCATCCTGCAGAGTGCTCGTGTGTCTTAGCGCCATAGCACTTTCGTCCAGCCCTGATTGGCTATCTCCTGACTTCTCTAATGATTGGCTAGGGACGTTCTGCGCCCTACATATAGCGCGGCCTGCTGTTGGGTTAACTGTAACACTATATTAATTCTAATTAGAAATATTTATTTTAGGTAATATATAGATATTTAGCAGATATTATAATCTTTTGATGAAAAAGTCCAGCTAGAAAGCTCTTAAAAAAGCTCTCTAGAAAGTTCTGTAAAAAAATTCTAGAGAGAGGTTGACTAGTAGGCTTTTAAAAGTAGGTTTGTTACGGTTCAGGAGAAGCGAAGACGCCAGGACTAGTGAGACTGGAGCGGGCGGACAATTGGGGCCTGTGGAGTAGGGAATAGCACGGGTTAGGAGATCTAGAATTTGAGAGATAGATCCGTAGATCTATGGATTTAGAGCTAGATCCAAAGATCTAGAATTT